>NC_143165.1:21336442-21645906 GCF_047325235.1 Durio zibethinus
AGGCAGGATGCGGAAGCCGGGGATCGAATGGGTGGTAGGTGGGTTCAAGCACATTTTCATATTTCTACCATGCCAATGCCATTTTTACGGCTTGTAAATTCATACAATGGTCCCCGAAGCCTTCATGTGAAGTTTCATGGCAAGACGACCCATTTTCTTTTTTTCACGATTTTTGAAACTTTTTGCAGTTGGAATTTTTTAAATTTTTTTAGAAAGAGTTTTGTCCCCAAATTTGGTAGAGGTGATCCTTGTATTTTTTTTGGCATGCACAAACAAATTCAGCTAAAAACTCAAAGTGGAGAAAATTTTAGATTGGGAATGAGCTCCATATGCTTAGACATGGAATGAACTCTGTATGCCTAAGCCAACCCACAAAACGAGTGTGCGAGCACTCAACCGGCTGGAGAGGCAGAATGCACAAGCCGAGGATCGACCCGGTCCCCTCTGCGTGCTGCCGATCCTGCTGTGGCAACCCTCGATCCGGTCTGATCTTAGACTGGGAATGAACTTCGTATGCATAAGTCAACCCACGAAACGAGCGTGCGGGCACTGAGCCGACTGAAGAGGCATAATGCGCAAGCCGAAGATCGACCCGATCCCTCTCTGCATGCTGTCGGTCCCATTGCCACAACCCTCGATCTGGTTGGGGCTTAAAAATGGAATGAGCTCCCTATGCCTAACCCAACCCATGAAACGGGTGTGCGGGTGCTCAGCCAACCGGAGAGGCAGAATCCGTAAGCCGGGAATCGACCTGATCCCCCCTGAGTGCTACCGATCCTGCTACCACAACCCTCGGTCTGATCCGATCTTAGACTGGGAATGAACTTCGTATGCTTAGACTGGGGATGAACTCCGTGTGCCTAATTCAACCCATGAAATGAGCGTGTGGGTGCTCGATCGGTCGGAGAGACCGATCGGAGAGGCATAATGTGCAAGCCGGAGATCAGCCCGATCCTCCTCTGCATGCTACCGATCCTGCTACCGGTCCTACTGCCATAACCCTCGATCCGACTGGGGCTTAGATGTGGAATGTACTCCGTATGCCTAAGCCAACCCATGAAACGAGCGTGCGGGCGCTCAGTCGACCGAAAAGGTAGAATGCACAAGCCGGGGATCGGTCCGGTCTCCCCTGCGTGTTGTTGATCTTGCTGCCTCAACCCTCGATCTGGTCTGATCTTAGACTGGAATAAACTCCGTATGCTTAGACTGGAGATGAACTCCGTAAGCCTAAGTCAACCCATGAAATGATCATGTGAGTGCTCAACCGGCCAGAGAGGCAGAATGCACAAGCCGGGGATCGACCCGATCACCCCTGTGTGCTACCGATCTTGCTTTCGTAACCCTCGATCCGGTCCGACCTTAGACTCGGAATGAACTCCATATGTTTACACTGGGGATGAACTCTGTATGCCTAAGTCAACCCATGAAACGAGCATGCGGGCGTTCAGTCGACCAGGGAGGCAGGATGCACAAGCCGGGGATCGAACGGGTGGTAGGTGGGTTCAAGCACATCTTCATATTTCTACCATGCCAATGCCATTTTTATGGCTTGTAAATTCATACAATGGTCCCCTAAGCCTTCCTGCGAAGTTTCGTGGCAAGACGACCCGTTTTCTATTTTTCATAATTTTTAAAACTTTTTACGGTTTTGGATTTTTTTAAATTTTTTAGAAAGAGTTTTGTCCCCAAATTTGGTAGAGGTGATCCTTGTATTTTTGCTGGCATGCGCAAAACAATTCAGCTAAAAACTCAAAGTGGAGAAGATTTTGTGACCGTTTGAAAAAAGTATCCCCATTTCAGACACTTTAATGGCTACTGGCAGCAAACTTATAAAATCTCAAATGCTTTTTAAAGGGGTGTGAGTTCTCGAGGTTTGATGAGGGATAGGGGGCCAATATAAGGGCCAAGTACCAGCACCCATCACACATCATGTGCGCACACCCTCTGGCCCCTGTAATTGTCGAAACCCCTAATGCCGTTGGTTAGGCCCTCCGGTGGCGCTCCGACGATGCTCCGACGGTGGTGCTCCGGGCCAAAAAAGTGCGGCACCAGCACATGCCCGAGCCCAACATGTGCACCGTGGCTCAAAATCTTAGATTGGGAATGAGCTCTGTATGCCTAGACTTGGAATGAACTCAATATGCCTAAGCCAACCCACGAAACGAGAGTGCGGGTGATCAACCAATCAGAGAGGCAGAATATGCAAGCCAAGGATTGACCCGATCCCCCTTGCTTGTTGTCGATCCCGCTGCCGCAACCTCGGTCTGGTTTGATCTTAGATTGGGAATGAACTCTGTATGCATAAGTCAACCCATGAAACAAGCGTGCGGGCGCTGAGCTGGCCGAAGAGGCATAATGCGTAAGTCGGGGATCGACCCGATCCCCCTCTACGTGCTACCAGTCCCGCTGCCACAAGCCTCGGTTTGGCTGGGGCTTAGACATGGAATGAGCTCTCTATGCCTAAGCCAACCCACGAAACGGGCATGCGGGTGCTCAACTGATCGGAGAGGCAAAATGCGTAAGCCGAAGATCGGCCCGGTCCCCCCTACATGCTGCCGATCCTGCTACTGCAACCCTCGGTCCGGTCCGATCTTAGACTGGGAATGAACTCCGTATGCTTAGACTGGGGATGAACTCTGTATGCCTAAGTCAACCCACGAAACAAGCGTACAGGCACTCAGCCTACCGGAAAGGCATAATGCGTAAGCTGGGGATCAGCCTAGTGCCCCTCTGCGTGCTGACGATCCCACTGCCGGTCCTGCTGCGACAACCCTCGGTCCAGCTGGGGCTTAGACTTGGAATATACTCCGTATGCCTAAGCCAACCCACGAAATGAGCGTACGAGCGCTCAGCTGGCTAGAGAGGCAGAATGCGTAAGTCGGGGATTGGCCCGGTCCCCTCTGTGTGCTGCCACAACCCTCGGTCCAGTCTGATCTTAGACTGGGAATGAACTCCGTATACTTAGACTAGGGATGAACTCTATATGCCTAAGTCAACCCACAAAACGAGCGTGCGGGCGCTCAGCTGCCCGGAGAGGCCGATCGGAGAGGCATAATGCACAAGCCAGGGATGAGCCCGATCCTTCTCTGCGTGCTACCGATCTCGTTGTCGGTCCTGCTGCCAAAACCCTCGATCTGGCTGGGGCTTAGACGTGGAATGTACTCCGTATGACTAAGCCAACCCACGAAACGAGCGTGCGGGCACTCCACATTTTAGACACTTTGATGGTTACTGGCAGCAAACCTATAAAATCTCAAACGCTCTTTAAGGGGGTGTGAGTTCTCGAGGTTTGATGAGGGATAGGGGGCCAATATAAGGGCCAAGTACCAGCACCCATCGCACATCATGTGAGCACAAGCCCCGGCCCCCCCAATCATCGGAACCCCCAATGTCACCGGTTAGGCTCTTCGACGAAGCTCCAGCGATGGTGCCTCGAGCGAAAAAAATGTGGTACCAGCACATGCCCGAGCCCAGCATGTGCACCGTGGCTCAAAATCTTAGATTAGGAATGAGCTTCGTATGCTTAGACATGGAATGGACTCCGTATGCCTAAGCCAACCCACGAAACGAGCGTGCGGGTGCTCAGCCTACCAGAGAGCCAGAATTGTAAACCGGGAATTAACCCAATCCCCCCCTACGTGCTGTCAATCCTACGACTGCAACCGTTGGTCCGGTCTGATCTTAGACTGGAAATGAACTCTGTATGCATAAGTAAACCTGCAAAACGAGCGTGTGGGCACTGAACCGACCGAAGAGGCATAGCGTGCAAGCCAAGGATCAGCCCGGTCCCCCTCTGTGTGCTGTCGATCCCGCTGCCACAACCTTCGGTCTGACTGGGGCTTAGACATGGAATGAGGTCCCTATGCCTAAGCCAACCCATGAAACGGGCATGCGGGCGCTCAGCCGGTCGGAGAGGCAGAATGCACAAGCTGGGGATCAACCCGGTCCCCCTCTGCGAGCTGTCGATCTCGCTATCGATCCTGCTGCCACAACCCTCGATCTGGCTGGGGCTTAGACGTTGAATGTACTCCGTATGCCTAAGCCAACCCACGAAACATGCACACGGCCACTCAACCGACTGGAGATGAAGATTGCGCAAGTCGAGGATTGGCCCATTCCCCCCTACGTGCTGCCGATCCTGTTGCCACAACCCTCGATCCGGTCTGATCTTAGATTGGGAATGAACTTCATATGCTTAGACTGGGGATGAACTCTATATGCCTAAGTCAACCCATGAAATGAGCGTGCGGGCACTCAACCGGCCAGAGAGGCCAGCCGGAGAGGCATAATGCGTAAGTCAGGGATCAGCCTGGTCCCCCTCTGTGTGCTGTCTATCCCGCTGCCGATCCTACCGCCACAACCCTCGATTCGGCTGGGGCTTAGACATGGAATGTACTCTGTATGCCTAAGCCAACCTACGAAATGAGCATGCAGGCGCTCAGCCAGCCGGAGAGGCAGAATGCGCAAGCCAAGGATCAGCCTGATCCCACCTGCGTGCTATCGATCCTACTGTCGTAACCCTCGATCCAGTCTGATCTTAGACTAGGAATGAAATCCGTATGCTTAGACTGGGGATGAACTCCGTATGCCTAAGTCAACCCACGAAATAAGCGTGCGGGCACTCAGCCAACCAGAGAGGCAGGATGTGCAAGCCGGGGATCGAACGGGTTATAGGTGGGTTCAAGCACATCTTCACATTTCTGCCATGCCAATGCCATTTTTATGGCTTGTAAATTCATACAATGGTCCCCTAAGCCTTCATGTGAAGTTTCGTGGCAAGACGACCTGTTTTCTATTTTTGATGATTTTCAAAACTTTTTAGGGTTTGGGATTTTTTTAAATTATTTTAGAAAGAGTTTTGTCCCCAAATTTGGTAGAGGTGATCCTTGTATTTTTGTTGGTATGCACAAAAAAAATTCAGCTAAAAACTCGAAGTGGAGAACATTTTGTGACTGTTTGAAAAAAGTGTCCCCATTTCAGAGACTTTAATGGCTACTGGAAGCAAACCTATAAAATCTCAAATGCTCTTTAAGGGGGTGTGAGTTCTCGAGGTTTGATGAGGGATAAGGGTCCAATATAAGGGCCAAGTACCAGCAACCATCGCACATCATGTGCGCACACCACCCGGCCCCCTAATCGCCGGAACCCCTAATGCCGTCGATTAGGCTCTCCGACGATGCTCCGACGATGGTGCCCTGGGTGAAAAAAATACGACACCAGTACATGCCCGAGCCCAGCATGTGCACCGTGACTCAAAATCTTAGATTGGAAATGAGCTCTGTATGCTTAGACCTGCAATGAACTCCGTATAACTAAGCCAACCCACGAAACGAGCGTGCGGGCGCTCAGCCGGCTGGAGAGGCATAATGCGCAAGCCGGGGATCGACCCGGTCCCCCCTGCATGCTGTCGATCCTATTGCTGGAACCCTCGGTCCGGTCCGATCTTAGACTGGGAATGCACTCCGTATGCATAAGTCAACCCACGAAACAAGCATGCGCACGCTGAGCCGACCGAAGAGTCATAATGCGCAAGCCGGTGATCAGCTCGGACCCTTCTGTATACTACCGGTCCCGTTGCCACAACCCTCGGTCCGGTTGGGGCTTAGACATGGAATGAGCTCCCTATGCCTATGCCAACCGATGAAACGGGCGTGCGAGCGCTCAGCCGGCCGAAGAGGCAGAATGCGCAAGCCGGGGATCGAACGGGTGGTAGGTGGGTTCAAGCACATCTTCATATTTCTGTCATGCCAATGCCATTTTTATGGCTTGTAAATTCATACAATGGTCCCGTAAGCCTTAATGTGAAGTTTCATGGCAAGACGACCCGTTTTCTATTTTCCATGATTTTCAAAGCTTCTTGCGGTTTGGGATTTTTTTAAATTTTTCTAGGAAGAGTTTTGTCCCCAAATTTGGTAGAGGTGATCCTTGCACTTTTTTTGGCATGCAAAAAAAAATTCAAATAAAAACTCAAAGTGGAGAAGATTTTGTGACCGTTTGAAAAAAGTGTCCCCATTTCAGACACTTTAATGGCTACTGGTAGCAAACCTATAAAATCTCAAATGCTCTTTAAGGGGGTGTGAGTTCTTGAGGTTTGATGAGGGATAGGGGGCCAATATAAGGGCCAAGTATCAGCACCCATCACACATCATGTGCGTACAACGCCCGGCCCCCCCAATCGTCGAAACCCCTAATTCCGTCGGTTAGGCTCTTCGGTGATGCTCCGACGATGGTGCCCCGGGCGAAAAAAATGCGGCACCAGCAAATGCCCGAGCCCAGTATGTGCACCGTGGCTCAAAATCTTAGACTAGGAATGAGCTCCATATGCTTAGACATGGAATGAACTCCGTATGCCTAACCCAACCCTCGAAACGAGCGTTCGAGCGCTCAGCCGGCCGGAAAGGTAGAATGCGCAAGTCGGGGATCGCAGCCCTCCGTCCGATTCGATCCTAGACTGGGAATGAACTCCGTATGCATAAGTCAACCCATGAAACGAGCGTCCGGGTGCTGAGCTGGTCGAAGAGGCATAATGTGCAAGCCGGAGATCGACTCGATCCCCCTCTGCGTGCTGCAGGTCCTGCTGCCACAACCCTCGTTCTGGCTGGGGCTTAGACATGGAATGAGCTCCCTATGCCTAAGCCAACCTACGAAATGGGCGTGCGGGTGCTCAGTCGACCGGAGAGGAAGAATGTGCAAGCTGGGGATCGGCCCGGTCTCTCCTTCGTGCTATCGATCCTGCTGTCGGAACCCTCAGTCCGATCCGATCTTAGACTGTTCTGTATGCTTAGACTGGGGATGAGCTCCGTATACCTAAGTCAACCCATGAAACGAGCGTACGGGCACTCAGCTGGCTGGAGAGGCCGGCCGGAGAGGCATAATACACAAGCCGGGGATCAACTCAATCCCCCTCTGCGTGCTACTGATCTCGTTGTCGGTCCTGCTGCCACAACCCTCGATCCGGTTGGGGCTTAGACATGGAATGTACTCCGTATGCCTAAGCTAACCCACGAAAACAAGTGCGCAGGCACTCAACCGGTTGGAGAGGTAGAATACGCAAGCCGACGATCGACCTAGTCCCCCCTGCGTGCTGCTGATCCTGCTGCCGTAACCCTCGATCCGATCCGATTTTAGATTGGTAATGAACTCCGTATGCTTAGACTGGGGATGTACTCCGTATGCCTAAGTCAACCCACGAAACGAGCGTACGGGCATTCAGCCAACCAGAGAGGCAGGATGCGCAAGCCGGGGATCGAACGGGTGGTAGGTGGGTTCAAGCACATCTTCATATTCCTGCCATGCCAATGCCATTTTTATGGCTTGTAAATTCATACAATGGTCCCCTAAGCCTTAATGTGAAGTTTTGTAGCAAGACAACTCATTTTCTATTTTTCATGATTTTCGAAACTTTTTGTGGTTCGGGATTTTGTTAAATTTTTTTAGAAAGAGTTTTGTCCCCAAATTTGGTAGAGGTGATCCTTGTATTTTTGTTGGCATGCGCAAAAATATTCAGTTAAAAACTCGAAGTGAAGGAGATTTTGTGACCGTATGAAAAAAGTGTCCCCATTTCAGATACTTTAATGGCTACTGGTAGTAAACCTATAAAATCTAAAATGCTCTTTAAGGGGGTGTGAGTTCTCGAGGTTTGATGAGGGATAGGGGGACAATATAAGGGCCAAGTACCAGCACCCATCGCACATCATGTGCGCACACCCCCTGACCCCCCCAATCGTCGGAACCCCTAATGTCGCCTGTTAGGCTCTCCGATGATGCTCCGACGATGGTGCCCTAAGCGAAAAAAATGTGGTACCAGTACATGCCCGAGCCCAGCATGTGCACCGTGGCTCAAAATCTTAGACTGGGAATGAGCTCCATATGCTTAGACATGGAATGAACTCCGTATGCCTAAGCCAACCCACGAAACGAGCGTGCGGGCGCTTAGCCGATCAGAGAGGCAGAATGCACAAGCAAGGGATCAACCCGATCCCCCCTGCGTGCTGTCAATCCTACTGCCGTAACCCTCAGTTTGGTTCGATCTTAGGCTGGGAATGAACTCCGTATGCATAAGTCAACCCATGAAATGAGCGTGCGAGTGTTGAGCCGGCCGAAGAGGCAAAATGCGCAAGCCAGGGATCGGTTCGGTCCCCCTTTGCGTGCTGTCGGTCCCGCTACCACAACCCTCGGTCCGACTGGGGCTTATACATGGAATGAGCTCCCTATACCTAAGCCAACCCATGAAACGGGCGTGCGGGTGCTCAACCAACCGAAGAGGTAAAATGTGCAAGCCAGGGCAAACAAAATGCAATACCAGCACATGCCCGAGCCTAGCATGTGGACTGTGGCTCAAAATCTTAGATTAGGAATGAGCTCCGTATGCTTAGACATGGAATGAACTCTGTATGCCTAAGCCAACCCACAAAACGAGCGTGTGGACGCTCAGTCGGCTAGAGAGGTAGAATGCACAAGTCAGGGATCGACCCGGTCCCCCTACATGCTATCGATCTTGCTGTCGTAACCCTCAGTTTGATTTGATCTTAGACTGGGAATGAACTCCGTATGCATAAGTCAACCCACGAAATGAGCGTGCGGGCGCTAAGCCGACAGAAGAGGCATAATGCGCAAGTCGAGGATCAACCCGGCTCCCTCTACATGCTATCGGTCCTGCTACCACAACCCTCGGTCTGACTGGGGCTTAGACATGGAATGAGCTCTCTATGCCTAAGCCAACCCACGAAACGGGCGTGCGGGCGCTCAGTCGGTCGGAGAGGTAGAATGCGCAAGCTGGGGATCGGCCTAGTCCCCCTTACATGCTGTCGATCCTACTGTCGCAACCCTCGGTCTGGCTGATCTTAGACTAGGAATGAACTCTGTATGCTTAGACTGAGGATGAACTCCGTATGCCTAAGTCAACCTACGAAACAAGCGTGCGGGCACTCAGTCAACTAGAGAGGCTGGTCGGAAAGGCATAATGCGCAAGCCAGGGATCAGCCCAATCCCCCTCTATGTGCTGTCGATCCAGCTAGGGCTTAGACGTGGAATGTACTCCGTATGCCTAAGCAAAATGAAATGAGCGTACGGGCGCTCAATAGGCTGGAGAGGCAGAATGCGTAAGCCGGGGACCGGCCCGATCCCCCCTACATGCTGCTGATGCTACTATCGTAACCCTCGATCCTGTTCGATCTTAGACTGGGAATGAACTCCGTATGCTTAGACTAGGGATGAACTCTGTATTCCTAATTCAACCAATAAAACAAGCGTGCGGCCGCTTAGCCGATCGGAGAGGCCGGTCGGAGAGGTATAATGTGCAAACCAACGATCAGTCTGGTCCCCCTCTACGTGCAGCTGATCCTGCTGTCGGTCCTGCTGCCATAACCCTCGGTCCGACTGGGGCTTAGACGTGGAATGTACTTCGTGTGCCTAAGCTAACCCATGAAACGAGCGTGCGGGTGCTCAGCCGACTGGAGGGGCAGAATGCATAAGTCGAGGATCAACCTGATCCCCCTACGTGCTATCGATCCTGTTACTGTAACCCTCGGTCCGGTCTGATCTTACACTGGGAATGAACTCCGTATGTGTGCTGTCGATCCCGTTACCACAACCCTCGGTCCGACTGGGGCTTAGACATGGAATGAGCTCCCTATCCCTAAGCCAACCCTCGAAATAGGCGTACAGGCACTCATCCGACTAGAGAGGCAGAATGCGCAAGTCGGGGATCGACCCGGTCCTTCACTGCGTGCTGTCGATCCCGCTGTCGGTCTTACGCCACAACCCTCGATCCGGCTGGGGCTTAGACGTGGAATGTACTCCGTATGCCTAAGTCAAGCACAAAACGAGCGTGCAGGTGCTCAATCGGCCAGAGAGACAGAATGCATAAGCCGAAGATCGATCTGGTCCCCCCTGCGTGATACCGATCCTGCTGTCGCAACCCTCGATTTGACTCATTCTTAGATTGGGAATGAACTTCGCATGCTTAGACTGCGAATGAACTATGTATGCCTAAGTCAACCCACGAAATGAGCGTGTGGGCACTCAATCAACCAAAGAGGCAGATGCGCAAGCCGGGGATTGAACGGGTGGTAGGTGGGTTCAAGCACATCTTCATATTTCTGCCATGACAATGCCATTTTTATGGCTTGTAAATTCATACAATGGTCCCCTAAGCCTTCATGTGAAGTTTCGTGGTAAGACGACCCATTTTCTATTTTTCATAATTTTTGAAACTTTTTACAGTTTGAGATTTTTTTTAATTTTTCTAGAAAGCTTTTTGTCCCTAAATTTGGTAGAGGTGATCCTTGTATTGCTGTTGGCATGCACAAAAAAATTCAGCTAAAAACTCGAAGTGGAGAAGATTTTGTGACCGTTTGAAAAAAGTGTCCCCATTTCAAACACTATAATGGCTACAGGCAACAAACCTATAAAATCTCAAATGCTCTTTAAGGGGTGTGAGTTCTCAAGATTTGACGAGGGAGAGGGGGCCAATATAAGGGCCAAGTACCAGCACCCATCACACATTATGTGCGCACACCCCCCGTATGCATAAGTCAACCCACGAAATGAGCGTGCGGGCGCTGGTTCGGCTGAAGAGGCATAATACACAAGTCTGGGATCGGCTCGGTCCCCCTCTGCGTGCTGTCAGTCTCGCTGCCACAACCTTCAGTCCAGCTGGGGCTTAGACATGGAATGAGCTCCTATGCCTAAGCCAACCCACGAAACGGCCGTGCGGGCACTCAGGCAACCGGAGAGGTAGAATGCGTAAACCGGGGATCGGCCTGATCCCCCCTACGTGCTGTCAATCTTGCTACCGCAACCCTCGATCTGATCCAATCTTAGACTGGGAATGAACTCCGTATGCTTAGACTGGGGATGAACTTCATATGCCTAAGTCAACGCACGAAACGAGCTTGCGGGCGCTCAGCCGATCGGAAAGGTCGGCCAGAGAGGCATAATGTGCAAGCCGAGGATCAGCTTGGTCCCCCTCTGTGTGCTGTCGATCCCATTGTCAGTCCTGTTGCCAAAACCCTCGGTCCAGCTAGGGCTTAGACGTGGAATGTACTCCGTATGCCTAAGCCAACCCATAAAACAAGCGGGCGAGTGCTCAGTCGACCGGAGAGGTAGAATGCACAAGTCAGGGATGGACTCGGTCCCCCCTGCGAGCTACTGATCCAGCTACCGCAACCCTCGAAACGAGCGTGGGGGCGCTCAGCCGGTTGGAAAGGCCGACCGGAGAGGTATACTGTGCAAGCCGAGGATCAGCCCGATCCCCCTCTGAATGCTATCGATCCCACTACTGGTCCTATTGCCACAACCCTCGGTCTGGCTGGGGCTTAGACGTGGAATGTACTCCGTATGCCTAAGCCAACCCACGAAATGAGTGTGCGGGCGCTCAATTGATCGAAGAGGCAGAATGCGCATGCCGGGGATCGGCCCGATCCCCCCTACGTGCTGCCGATCCTGCCACCGCAACCCGGTCTGACCTTAGACTGGGAATGAACTTCATATCCTTAGATTGGGGATGAACTCCGTATGCCTAAGTCAACCCACGAAACGAGCATGCGAGCGTTCAGTCGACCAGAGAGGTAGGATGAGCAAGTCGGGGATCGACCCGATCCCCCCTGCGTGCTATCGATCCTACTGCCGCAACCTTCGGTTCGATCCGATCTTAGACTGGGAATGAACTCCGTATGCATAAGTCAACCCACGAAACGAGCATGCGGGTGCTGAGCTGACCAAAGAGGCATAATGCGCAAACCGACGATCAACCCGGTCCCCCTCTACATGCTGCCGGTCCCGCTGCCACAACCCTCGGTCTGATTGGGCTTAGACATACAATGAGCTCCCTATGCCTAAGCCAACCCATGAAATGGGCGTGCGGGCACTCAGCTGGCTGGAGAGGCAGAATGCGTAAGTCGAGGATCGACCCGGTCCCCCCTGCGTGCTGTTGATCCTACTATCTTAACCCTTGGTCCGGTTTGATCTTACACAGGGAATGAACTCCGTATGCTTAGACTGGAGATGAACTCTGTATGCCTAAGTCAACCCATGAAACGAACATACGGGTGCTCAGTCGGCCAGAGAGGCAGGCCCCTACAGGCATAACGCGTAAGCCAAGGATCAGCCCGATCCCTCTCTGTGTGCTGCCGATCTAGCTGCCAGTCCTGCTACCACAACCCTCAGTCTGGTTGGGGCTTAGACGTGGAATGTACTCCGTATGCCTAAGCCAACCCACGAAATGAGCATGCGGGCACTCAGTCGACCAAAGAGGTAGAATGCGCAAGCTAAGGATCGACCCCGTCCCCTCTGCGTGCCATCGATCCTGCTACTGCAACCCTCGATCCGATCTGATCTTACACCGGGAATGAACTCCGTATGCTTAGATTAGGGATGAACTCTGTATGCCTAAGTCAACTCACGAAACGAGCATACGGGCGCTCAATCGACTGGAAAGGCTGGTCGAAGAGCAATAATGCCCAAGCCGAGGATCAGCTCGATCCCCCTCTGTGTGCTGTCAATCCCGTGCCGATCTTGCTGCCACAACCCTCGGTTCGGTCCGATCTTAGACTTGGAATGAACTCCGTATGCATAAGTCAACCCACAAAACGAGCATGTGGGTGCTCAATCGGTCGGAAAGGCATAATGCGTAAGCCGGGGATCAGCCCGATCCCCCTCTACATCCTGCCGGTCCCGTTGCCATAACCCTGGGTCTGACTGGTGCTTAGACATACAATGAGCTTCCTATGCCTAAGCCAACCCACGAAACGGGCGTACGGGCGCTCAGCCGGCTGGAGGGGTAAAATGCGCAAGCCGAGGATCGACCCGGTCCCTCCTGCATGCTGCCGATCCTACTATCGCAACCTTTGGTTCGGTTCGATCTCTTAGACTGGGGATGAACTCCGTATGCCTAAGTCAACCCATGAAACGAGCGTACAGGTGCTCAACCGGCCAGAGAGGTAAGCCCGAGAGGTATAATGCGTAAGTCGAGGATCAGCCCGATCCCCCTCCATGTGCTATCGATCCAGCTACTAGTCTTGCTGCCACAACCCTCGGTCCGATCGGGGCTTAGACGTGGAATGTACTCCGTATGCCTAAGCCAACCCATGAAACGAGCGTGCGGGCGCTCAGCCGGCCAGAGAGGTAGAATGCACAAGTTGGGGATCAGCCCAGTCCCTCCTGCGTGCTGCTGATCCTAGTGTCGTAACCCTCGATCTGACTGATCTTAGACTGGGAATCAACTCTGTATGCTTAGACTGGGGATGAACTCTGTATGCCTAAGTCAACCCACAAAACGTGTGTACAGGCACTCAGCAGACCGGAGAGGTCGGCTAGAGAAGCATAATGCGTAAGCCGGGGATCAACCCGGTCCTCCTCTACGTGCTATCGATCCCACAGATAGTTCTGCTGCCATAACCCTCGGTCCGACTGGGCTTAGACGTGGAATGAGAGTCCAAGCGCTCAACCGACTGGAGAGATAGAATGCGCAAGGGGGGGATTGACCCGTTCCCCCTTGCCGATCCTGCTACCGTAACCCTCGATCCGGTTTGATCTTAGACTGTAATGAACTTCATATGCTTAGACTGGGGATAAACTACGTATGCCTAAATCAACCCACGAAACGAGCGTGCGGACGCTCAGTCAGCCGGAGAGGCCGATCGGAGAGGCATAATGCCCAAGCCGGGGATCAGCCCGATCCCCCTCTGCATGCTGTCGATCCCATTGCTGGTCCTACTGCCACAACCCTCGGTCCAGCTGGGGCTTAGATGTGGAATGTACTTCGTATGCCTAAGCCAACCCACAAAATGAGCATGCGGGCGCTCAATCGGCCAAAGAGGTAGAATGCGCAAGTCGGGGATCGGCCCGCTCCCCTCTGCGTGCTGTCGATCCTGCTGTCGTAACCCTTGATCCGGTCTGATCTTAGACTGGGAATGAACTCTGTATGCTTAGACTGGGGATGAAGTCCGTATGCCTAAGTCAACCCATGAAACAAGCGTGCGGACGCTCAATCGACCAGATAGTTAGGATGCGCAAGCCGGGGATCAAACAGATGGTAAGTGGGTTCAAGCACATCTTCATATTTCTGCCTTGCCAATGCCATTTTTATCGCTTGTAAATTCATACAATGGTCCCCTAAGCCCTTCATGTGAAGTTTCGTGGCAAGACGACCCGTTTTCTATTTTTCATGATTTTTGAAATTTTTACCGTTCGAGATTTTTTTTACTTTTTTTAGAAAGAGTTTTGACCCCAAATTTGGTAGACATGATCCTTGTATTTTTTTTTGCATGCACAAAAATCTTCAACTAAAAACTCGAAGTGGAGAAGATTTTGTGACCGTTTGAAAAAAGTGTCCCCATTTTAGACACTTTAATTGCTACTGGCAGCAAACCTATAAAATCTCAAATGCTCTTTAAGGGGATGTGAGTTCTTGAGGTTTGATGAGGAATAGGGGGCCAATATAAGGTCCAAGTACCAGTACCCATCGCACATCATGTGTGCACACCTCTCGGCCCCCCCAATCGCCGGAACCCTCAATGCCGTCGGTTAGGCTCTCCGACGATGGTGCCCCAGGCGAAAAAAATGCGACACCAGCACATGGCCGAGCCCAGCATGTGCACCGTGGCTCAAATCTTAGATTGGGAATGAGCTCCGTTTGCTTAGACATGGAATGAACTCCGTATGCCTAAGCCAACCCACGAAACGAGCGTGCGGGCTCTCAGTCGACCGGAGAGGTAGAATGTGCAAGCTAGGGATCGACCCAGTCTCCCCCTGCATGCTGTTGATCCTGCTGCCACAACCCTCGATCCGATCCGATCTTAGACTGGGAATGAACTCCGTATACTTAGACTGGGGATGAACTCCGTA
Organism: Durio zibethinus; assembly: GCF_047325235.1. Lineage (NCBI taxonomy): Eukaryota > Viridiplantae > Streptophyta > Magnoliopsida > Malvales > Malvaceae > Durio > Durio zibethinus. Next base: position 21,351,290 of record NC_143165.1, read on the forward strand.
TGCCTAAGTCAACCCACGAAACGAGCGTGCGGGCGCTTAATCGACTGGAGAGGTCGATCGGAGAGGCATAATGTGCAAGCCGAGGATCAGCCCGATCCCCCTCTGCATGCTGCCGATGCCATTGCCACAACCCTCGATCCGACTAGAGCTTAGACATGGAATGTACTCCATATGCCTATGCCAACCCATGAAACGAGCATGCAGGCGTTCACCCGATCGGAGAAGCAAAATGCGCAAGCCGAGGATCAACCCGGTCCCTCCTGCGTGCTGCCGATCCTGCTATCACAACCCTCGATTCGGTTCGATCTTAGACTGGGAATGAACTCCGTATGCTCAGACTGAGCATGAACTCCGTATGCCTAAGTCAACCCATGAAACGAGTGTGCGGGCGTTCAACCGGTCGGAGAGGCAAATGCGTAAGTTGGGGATCAGCCCGGTCCCCCTGTGCATGCTGTCGATCCTGCTGCCGGTCCTACTACCACAACCCTCAGTCCGGCTGGGGCTTAGACGTGGAATGTACTCCGTATGCCTAAGCCAACCCACGAAATGAGCGTGCGGGCGCTTAGCCAGTCGGAGATGTAGAATACGCAAGCCGGGGATCGACCAGGCCCCCCCTGTGTACTGCTGATCCTGCTATCGCAACCCTTGGTCCGGTCTGATCTTAGACTGGGAATGAACTCCGTATGCTTATACTGGGGTTGAACTCCGTATGCCTAAGTCAACCCACGAAACGAGCGTGCGGGCGCTCAGCCAACTGGAGAGGCATAATGCGTAAGTCAAGGATCAGCCCGGTCCACCTCTGTGTGCTGCCGATCTCGCTGTCGATCCTACTGCCACAACCCTCGGTCCGACAGGGGCTTACTCATGGAATGTACTCCATATGCCGAAGCCAAGCCACGAAACGAGCGTGCGGGGGCTTAGCCGGCCGGAGAGGTAAAATGCGTAAGTCGGGGATCGGCTCGATCCCTCCTACGTGCTGTCGATCCTACTGCCGCAACCCTCGATCTAGTCCAATCTTAGACAGGGAATGAACTCCATATCCTTAGACTGGGGATGAACTCTATATGCCTAAGTCAACCCACGAAATGAGTGTGCGCGCGCTCAGCCGACCAGAGAAGCAGGATGCGTAAGCCGAGGATCGAACGGGTGGTAGGTGGGTTCAAGCACATTTTCACATTTCTTCCATGCCAATGCCATTTTCCTGGCTTGTAAATTCATACAATGGTCTCCTAAGCCTTCATGTGAAGTTTAGTGGCAAGACGACCCGTTTTCTACTTTTCACGATTTTGAAACTTTTTACGGTTTGGGATTTTTTTAACTTTTTTTAGAAAGATTGTTGTCTCCAAAATTGGTAGAGGTGATCCTTGTATTTTTGTTGGCATGCACAAAAAAATTCAGCTAAAAACTCGAAGTGGAGAAGATTTTGTGACCGTTTGAAAAAAGTGTCCCCATTTCAGACACTTTAATGGCTACTGGCAGCAAACCTATTAAATCTCAAATGCTCTTTAAGGGGGTGTGAGTTCTCGAGGTTTGATGAGGGATAGGGGGCCAATATAAGGGCCAAGTACCAGCACCCATCGCGCATCATGTGCGCACACCCCCGGCCCCCCCAATCGCCGAAACCCCCAATGCCGCCAGTTAGGCTCTCCAGTGATGCTCTAGCGATGGTGCCCCAGGTGAAACAAATGCGGCACCAGCACATGCCCGAGCCCAGCATGTGCACCGTGGCTCAAAATCTTTGATTGGGAATGAGCTCCGTATGCTTAGACATGGAATGAACTCTGTATGCCTACGCCAACCCACGAAACGAGCGTGCGGGCGCTTAGCCAGCCGGAGAGGCAGAATGCGCAAGTTGGGGATCCGCCCGATCCCCCCTGCATGCTATCGATCCTACTGTCGTAACCCTTGATCCAGTCTGATCTTAGATTGGGAATGAACTTCGTATGCTTAGACTGGGGATGAACTCTGTATGGCTAAGTCAACTCACGAAACAAGCGTACAGGCGCTCAGCCGACCAGCGAGGCAGGATGCGCAGACTGGGGATCGAACGGGTGGTAGGTGGGTTCAAGCACATCTTCATATTTCTGCCATGCCAATGCCATTTTTATGGCTTATAAATTCATAAAATGGTCCCCTAAGCCTTCATGTGAAGTTTCGTGGCAAGACGACCCGTTTTCTATTTTTCATGATTTTCAAAACTTTTTACGATTCGAGATTTTTTTTAATTTTTTTAGAATGAGTTTTGTCCCCAAATTTGGTAGAGGTGATCCTTGTATTTTTGTTGGCATGCACAAAACAATTCAGCTAAAAACTCGAAGTGGAGAAGATTTTGTGACCGTTTGAAAAAAGTGTCCCCATTTCAGACACTTTAATGGCTACTAGCAGCAAACCTATAAAATCTCAAATTCCCTTTAAGGGGGTGTGAGTTCTTGAGGTTTGATGAGGGATAGGGGGCCAATATAAGGGCCAAGTACCAGCACCCATTGCACAACATGTGCGCACACCCCCGACCCCCCTAATCGCCGGAACCCCCAATGCCGTCGGTTAGGCTCTCCAATGATGGTGCCCCAGGCAAAAAAAATGCGGCACCAGCACATGCCCGAGCCCAGCATATGCACCGTGGCTCAAAATCTTAGATTGGGAATGAGCTCCGTATGCTTAGACATGGAATGAACTCCATATGCCTAAGCCAACCCACGAAACAAGCGTGCGGGCACTCAGCCGATCGAAGAGGAAGAATGCGCAAGCCGAGAATCAACCCGGTCCCCCTTGCTTGCTGTCAATCCTGCTGTCGCAACCCTTGGTCCGGTCCAATCTTAGACTGAGAATGAACTTCGTATGCATAAGTCAACCCACGAAATGATCATGCAGGTGCTGAGCCGACCGAAGAGGCATAATGCGCAAGCCGAGGATCGGCCTGGTCCCCTTTTGCCTGCTGCCAGTCTCGCTGCCACCACCCTTTGTTTGGTTGGGGCTTAGACATGGAATGAGATCCCTATGCCTAAGCTAACCCATGAAATGGGCATATGGGCACTCAGCCGACCGAAGAGGTAGAATGCGCAAGCTAGGGATCAGCCTAGTCCCCTCTGCGTGCTGCCGATCCTGCTATCGCAACCCTCGATCCGGTCCGATCTTAGACTGGGAATGAACTCTGTATGCTTAGAATGGGGATGAACTTTGTATGCCTAAGTCAACCCATGAAATGAGCGTACAGGTGTTCAGTCGGTCGGAGAGGCATAATGCGTAAGTCGAGGATCAGCCCGGTCCAGCTACCACAACCCTCAGTCCAGATGGGCCTTAGACATGGAATAAGCTCCCTATGCCTAAGCCAACCCATGAAACGGGTGTGCGGGCACTCAGCCTGTCGGAGAGGTAGAATGCGTAAGCTAGGGATCGACTCGATCCCCCCTGCGTGCTATCGATCCTACTACCGTAACCCTAGATCTGGTCTGATCTTAGACTAGGAATGAACTCTGTATGCCTAAGTCAACCCATAAAAGGAGCGTATGGGCCCTCAGCCGGCTGGAGAGGCTAGTCGGAGAGGTATAATTTGTAAGCCGGGCATCAGCTCGATCCCCTTCTGCGTGCTGTCGATCCCGCTGCCGATCCTGCTGCCATAACCCTTGGTCCGACTGGGGCTTAGACATGAAATGTACTCTGTATGCCTAAGCCAACGCACGAAATAAGCGTGCAGGCACTCAGCCTACCGGAGAGTTGAATGCGTAAGTCGAGGATCGGCCCGGTCCCCTCTGTGTGCTGTCGATCCTGCTACCGCAACCCTCGATTCGGTCTGGTCCTAGACTGGGAATGAACTCCGAATGCTTAGATTGGGGATGAACTACGTATGCCTAAGTCAACCCACGAAATGAGCATGTAGGCATAGTCCCCCTCTGCGTGCTGCCAATCCCGCTGTCGGTCCGACTGTCACAACCCTCGGTCCGACTGGGGTTTAGATGTGGAATGTACTCCGTATGCCTAATCCAACCCATGAAACAAGCATGCGGGTGCTCAGCCGGTCGGAGAGGTAGAATGCGCAAGCTGGGGATCCGCACGATCCCCCCTGCGTGCTGTTGATCCTGCTGTCGTAACCCTCGATCCAGTTCGATCTTAGACTAGGAATGAACTCCGTATGCTTAGACTGGGGATGAACTCTGTATGCGTAAGTCAACCCACGAAACGAGCGATGGTGCCCCGGGCGAAAAAAATACGGCACCAGCACATGGCCAAGCCTAGCATGTACGCCCTGGCTCAAAATGTTAGATTGGGAATGAGCTCTATATGCTTAGACATGGAATGAACTCTGTATGCCTAAGCCAACCCACGAAACGAGCGTGCGGGCGCTCAGCCGACTGAAGAGGTAGAATGCGCAAGCCGGGGATGGACCCAATCCCCCCTACGTGCTATCGATCCTGCTACCGCAACCCTCGGTCTGATCTGATCTTAGACTAGGAATGAACTCCGTATGTATAAGTCAACCCACGAAACGAGCGTGCGGGCGCTGAGCCAGTCGAAAAGGCATAATGCGCAAGCCGAGGATTGGGCCGGTCCCCCTCTGCGTGCTGCCAGTCCCACTGCAACAACCCTTAGTTCGGCTATGGCTTAGACATGGAATGAGCTCCCTATGCCTAAGCCAACCCACGAAATGGGCATGTGGGCGCTTAGCCGGCTGGAGAGGCAGAATGCACAAGTCGGGGATCGACCTGGTCCCCCGACGTGCTGTCGATCCTGCTGCCATAACCCTCGGTTTGATCTGATCTTAGACTGGGAATGAACTCTGTATGCTTAGACTGGAGATGAACTCCATATGCCTAAGTCAACCCACGAAACGAGCGTACGGGTGCTCAGCCGATCAGAGAGGCCAGTTGGAGAGGTATAATACGCAAGCCAAGGATCAACCCGATCCCCTCTGTGTGCTATTGATCCTGCTGTTGGTCTTGCTGCCACAACCCTCGGTCTGGCTGAGGCTTAGACATGGAATGTACTCCGTATGCCTAAGCCAACCCACGAAATGAGGGTACGGGCGCTAAGCCTACCGGAGAGGCAGAATGCGTAAACCGAGGATCGACTCGACCCCTTCTGTGTGTCGTCGTTCCTGCGGCCGCAGATCGGGTCTGATCATAGACTGGGAATGAACTCCGTATGCTTAGATTGGGATGAACTCCATATGCCTAAGTCAACCCATGAAACGAGCGTGCAGGCGCTCAGCCGACCGGAGAGGCAAGATGCGTAAGCCGGAGATCGAATGGGTGGTAGGTGGGTTCAAGCACATCTTCATACTTCTACTATGCCAATGCCATTTTTATGGCTTTTAAATTCATACAATGGTCTCCTAAGCCTTCATGTGAAGTTTCGTGGCAAGACGACCCGTTTTCTATTTTTCATGATTTTCAAAACTTTTTACGATTCGAGATTTTTTTTAATTTTTTTAGAAAGAGTTTTGTCCCCAAATTTGGTGGAGGTGATCCTTGTATTTTTGTTGGCATGCACAAAACAATTCAGCTTAAAAATCAAAGTGGAGAAGATTTTGTGACCGTTTGAAAAAAGTGTCCCCATTTCAAAGACTTTAATGGCTACTGGCAGCAAACCTATAAAATCTCAAATGCTCTTTAAGGGGTTGTGAGTTCTCGAGGTTTGATGAGGGATAGGAGGCCAATATAAGGGCCAAGTACCAGCACCCATCGTGCATCATGTGCGCATACCCCCCGGCCACGAAACGAGCGTGCGGGCGCTTAACCGATCGAAAAGGCAGAATGTGCAAGCCGGGGTCGGCCCGGTCCCCCCTGCATGCTGCCGATCTTGCTGCCACAACCCTCAGTCCGATCTGATCCTAGACTGGGGATGAACTCCATATGCCTAAGTCAACCTACGAAATGAGTGTGTAGGAGCTCAGTCGACCAGAGAGGCTGACTGGAGAGGCATAATGCGTAATCCGAGGGTCAGCTCGATCCTCCTCTGCATGCTGCCGATCCTGTTACCGATTCTGCTGCCACAACCCTTGGTCCGACTGGGGCTTAGACGTGGAATGTACTCCGTATGCCTAAGCCAATCGACGAAACAAGCGTGTGGGTGCTCAGTCCTCTGGAGAGGTAGAATGCGCAAGCCGGGGATCGGCCTGGTCCCCCCTGCTACTGTCGATCCTGCTGCCGCAACCCTCGATCCGATTCGAACTTAGACTGGGAATGAACTCCATATGCTTAGACTGGGCATGAACTCCGTATGCCTAAGTCAACCCACGAAACGAGCATACGGGCGCTGAGCCGGTCGAAGAGGCATAATGCGCAAGCTAGGGATCGACCCGGTCCCCCTCTGTGTGCTGCCGGTCCTGCTGCCACAACCCTCGGTCCAGCTAGGGCTTAGACATGGAATGAGCTCCCTATGCCTAAGCCAACCCACGAAATGGGCATGCGGTCGCTCAGCCGGTCGGAGAGGCAGAATGTGTAAGTTGGGGATCGGCCCGATCCCCCCTGCGTGCTGCCGATCCTATTGCCGCAACCCTCGGTCCAGTCTGATCTTAAACTGGGAATGAACTCTGTATGCTTAGACTGGGGATGAACTCCGTTTCCTAAGTCAACCCATAAAACGATCATGCGGGCTCTCAACCGGCCGAAGAGGCCGGTCGGAGAGGGTAATGCGTAAGCCGAGGATCAGCTTGATCCCCCTCTACGTGCTGTCGATCTCGCTGCCGATCCTACTACCACAACCCTCGGTCCGACTAGGGCTTAGACATGGAATGTACTCCGTATGCCAAAGCTAACCCACGAAACAAGCGTGTGGGTGCTCAGTCGGCCAGAGAGGCAAAATGCATAAGCCGGGGATCGGCCCGGTCCCTCATACGTGCTATCGATCCTACTGTTGCAACCCTCGATCCGATCCGATCTTAGACTAGGAATGAACTCCTTATGCTTAGACTTGGGATAAACTCCGTATGCCTAAGTCAACCCACGAAATGAGCGTGAGGGCGTTCAGTCGACCAGAGAGGTAGGATGCGTAAGCCGAGGATCGAACGGGTGGTAGGTGGGTTCAAGCACATCTTCATATTTCTGCCATGCCAATGCCATTTTTATGGCTTGTAAATTCGTACAATGGTCCCCTAAGCCTTCATGTGAAGTTTCGTGGCAAGATGACCCGTTTTCTATTTTTCACGATTTTTGAAACTTTTTATGGTTCGGGAGTTTTTAAAATTTTTTTAGAAAGAGTTTTGTCCCCAAATTTGGTAGAGGTGATCCCTGTATTTCTGTTGGCATGGACAAAAAAATTCAGCTAAAAACTCGAAGTGGAGAAGATTTTGTGACCGTTTGAAAAAAGTGTCCCCATTTCAAACACTTTAATGGCTACTGGCAGCAAACCTATAAAATCTCAAATGCTCTTTAAGGGGGTGTGAGATCTCGAGGTTTGATGAGGGATAGGGGGCCAATATAAGGGCCAAGTACCAGCACCCATCGCACATCATGTGCGCACACCCCCCGACCCTCCAATCGTCGGAACCCCTAATGCCGTCGGTTAGGCTCTCCGGTGATGCTCCGATGATGGTGCCCTGGGCGAAAAAAATGCGGCACCAGCACATGCCCAATTCCAGCATGTGCACCGTGGCTCAAAATCTTAGACTGGGAATGAGCTCCATATGCTTAGACATGGAATGAACTCTGTATGCCTAAGCCAACCCACGAAACGAGCGTGCGGGCGCTCAGTCGGTCGGAGAGGTAGAATGCGCAAGCCGGGGATCGACCCGATCCCCCCCTGCATGCTGTCGATCCTGCTACCGCAACCCTCAGTTTGGTCCTATCTTAGACTGGGAATGAGCTCTGTATGCATAAGTCAACCCATGAAACGAGCGTGCTGGCGTTGAGCTGGTCGAAAAGGTATAATGTGCAAGACGGGATCGACCCGGTCCCCCTCTGCATGCTGCCAGTCCCGCTGCCACAACCCTCAGTCCAGGTAGGGCTTAGACATGGAATGAGCTCCTTATGCCTAAGCCAACCCATGAAATGGGATTATGGGCATTCAGTCGACCGAAGAGGCTGAATGCACAAGCCGGGGATCGGCCCGGTCCCCCCTGCGTGCTGCCAATCCTGCTGCCGTAACCCTCGATCCGATTCGATCTTAGACTAGGAATGAACTTCGTACGCTTAGACTGGGGATGAACTCCGTATGCCTAAGTTAACCCATGAAACGAGTATGCGGGTGCTCAGTCGGTCGAAGAGGCTGGCCGGAGAGGCATAATGCGCAAGCCAGGGATCAGCTCGGTCCCCCTTCTGCATGCTACCTGCTGCTGGTCCTGCTGCCACAACCTCGGTCCGACTGGGGCTTAGACATGGAATGTACTCCGTATGCCTAAGCCAACCCATGAAACGAGCGTGCGGGTGCTGAGTCGGCCGAAGAGGCAGAATGTGCAAGCCGAGGATCGATCCGATCCCTCCTGCGTGCTACCGATGTTGCTATCGTAACCCTCGATCCGGTCTGATCTTAGATTGGTAATGAACTCCGTATGCTTAGACTGGGGATGAACTCCATATGCCTAAGTCAACCCATGAAACGAGTGTGCGGGCGCTTAGCCGATGACTTGAGACAGGTGTTTGAGGTGTTACGGGCACACAAGCTGTTTGTCAAGAGGGAGAAGTGCTCATTCACCCAGCGGGAGATCCCATTCCTTGGCCATATAGTGGGAGGTGGCAGGATACGCATGGATGAAGGCAAGATACACGCCATCCTAGAGTGGCAACTGCCAGCCAAGGTCACTGAGTTGAGATCATTCCTTGGGTTGTTCAATTACTACAGGTGCTTCATCAAAGGTCACTCAACTATAGCCATGCCATTGACTCACTTACTCAAGAAAGGGAGAGCATGGGAGTGGAGCGTAGGGTGCCAGGAAGCCTTTAACAAGTTGAAGCAGGCTGTGACCGAGGAGCCAGTCTTGGCCTTGCCAAACCATGCCAAGCCATATGAGGTGCATACGGATGCATCAGACTTTACCATAGGGGGCGTGTTGATGCAAGAGGGACGTCCAGTCACGTTCGAGAGCAAGAAGCTAAATGAGACTGAATGTAAGTACACGGTCCAAGAGAAAGAGATGACTGTAGTGGTGCACTGTTTGCGTACTTGGTGCCATTACCTATTGGGGTCAAGGTTCATGGTAAGGACAGACAATGTGGTGACCGGTTACTTCCAGACGCAGAAGAATCTATCCCCCATGCAGGCGAGATGGCAAGATTTTCTTACGAAATTTGACTTTCAGATGGAGTACAAGTCAGGACGAGCGAACCTAGTGGCAGATGCCCTGAGCAGGAAGGTTAACCTTACTGCCATTAGCCAACCAGAGGGGTCACTAGTGCCGCGCATCAAGGAGGGACTTGCCCATGATCCTACAGCTAAAGCTCTGATGGAGGATGCCCAGCAAGGTAAGACTAGGTGGTTTTGGTTACAAGATGGCTTGCTGTACACCAGGGGCAGTAGACTATTTGTGCCGTAGCACGAAAAGCTCCGTAAGGAAGTTTTGCAAGAGTGTCATGATTCAAGGTGGGCTGGACACCCAGAGTGAGCCGCACCTTGGCACTGACTGAGGACCGATACTACTGGCCGCACATGAGGGATGATGTGGAGGCCTATGTGAAGACTTATCTTATGTGCCAATAGGACAAGGTAGAGCTCCAGAAACCAGGCGGTCTCTTAAAGCCATTGCCAGTGCCAGAGCGACCATGGGAGAGTGTTTCTCTGGACTTTATAGTCAGTCTACCCAAAGCAGAAGGGTTTGGAAGCATCATGGTAGTGGTGGACAGGTTTTCCAAGTATGGAATCTTTATTCCAGCAACCAAAGAGTGCCCAGCCAAGGAGGCAGCCCGATTGTTCTTGAAGAACATGGTTAAGTATTGGGGAGTCCTGAGGACCATTGTTAGTGATCGGGACGGGCATTTCACGGGCAGGTTCTGGATTGAGTTGTTCAAGCTATTGGGGTCAGACTTGAACTTTTCCACCAGCATGCATCCACAGACCGATGGGCAGACAGAGTGAGTAAATGGACTATTGGAGGTCTACCTCAGGCACTATGTGAGTGCCACACAAAGGGACTGGCCAAAGCTGCTAGATATTACACAGTTTTCCTACAACTTGTAAAGGAGCGAGGCAACAAACCAGAGCCCATTTGAGGTTGTGACAGGGTAACAACCACTAACACCCAGTTCGATTGCTGCAGGTTATACAGGGTCAAATCCAGCAGCATACAAGTTTGCCAAGGCATGGCAGGAGCAAACTGACTTAGCCAGAGTTTGTCTAGAAAAGGCGGCCAAGAGGTCGAAGAAGTGGGCAGACCAGAAGAGGTAGGATGTACAGTTCCAGGTTGGAGACTTGGTGTTGGTGAAGTTGCATCCCATTGTGTGCCATAGGGGGCTGCACAAAGGCCTAGTCCAGAGGTATGAAGGACCTTTCTAAGTAGTCAAGAGGGTAAGCAAGGTTGCCTACAAGCTGGATATGCCACCCAAGTCGAAGGTACACCCGGTGTTTCATGTGAGCATGCTCAAGCCGTTCCATGAGGATGAGGGAGATCCAGGATGGGCAGAGTCAAACCGTGCACCATTGGGAGCAAGGGCCTCATATGAGAAGGAGGTCCACAGCATCGTGGCTGACCGAGAGGTGAGATGGAAGAATTATCAACCAAGACATGAGTACTTGGTATGCTGGAAGAGAATTCCAGGTAGTGAGGTGAGTTGGGAACCAGCAGATGACTTATGGTAGTTTGGGGACCAGATCAGGCAGTACCATGCAGAAGATGCAAAGAGGGCATTGCCCAATCAGGTGGGGGAGAATGTCATACCCTGGACGGGCGTACCAGGCACATCAGGCAGACCAGCAGGGGAGCCAGATATTGAGGCCCGTAGACCAGGCGTGCTAGCGGGTATCAGTGCGCAAAGCCTAGCAAACGAGTTCAGAACGCCCACCCAACTTACAGGCCAACCCGTGAGACCAAGGCCTGGCATACAAGCTTCATGCACCATATCCAGAAGGGCCCAAGGTGCTGGACAAGCAAGGGAAGCTTCTGAAAGTAGGTAGGATCAGCTGGAGCATCCTGGCAGATTTAGTTGACCCTGAAAATCAAGAGTTAGCATCCTGATTGATTGTAATCTGTATAATCCCATGATTTTAGCCTTTATTCTAAGGATATGCCATTAAGTTGTAGCTAGAGCCTCAACTATAAATAAAGGGCTGCTCTACCTTTATTTGTACACCATCAAACACTTCTGTTTCAGTGAATATAAGAGCATTTCCAGAATTCTGTCTTGTTATCCTGTTTCTCTTTAACTTGCGTAATTAGCCCTTCCCATTGTTCTAGTGCCCGCACGCTTGTGTTTTAGGCTGACTTAGGCATAAAGAAGGAGATTCCAAGCCTAAGGCCGTACGATTTTTGAGTCTAAGGTCGGTGCCCGTGACACTTAGACTGGGGATGAACTCCGTATGCCTAAGTCAACCCACGAAACGAACGTGCGGGCGCTCAACCGACCAGAGAGGCAGGATGCGCAAGTCGGGGATCGAACGGGTGGTAGGTGGGTTCAAGCACATCTTCATATTACTGCCATGCCAATGCCATTTTTATGGCTTGTAAATTTATACAATGGTCCCCTAAGCCTTCATGTGAAGTTTCATGGCAAGACGACCCGTTTTCTATTTTTCACGATTTTTGAAACTTTTTACGGTTTGGGATTTTTTTAAATTTTCTTAGAAAGAGTTTTGTCCCCAAATTTGGTAGAGGTGATCCTTGTATTTTTGTTGGCATGCACAAAAAACTTCAACTAAAAACTCGAAGTGGAGAAGATTTTGTGACCATTTGAAAAAAGTGTCCCCATTTCAGACACTTTAATGGCTACTGGCAGCAAACCTATAAAATCTCAAATGCTCTTTAAGGGGGTGTGCGTTCTCGAGGTTTGATGAGGGATAGGGGGCCAATATAAGGGCCAAGTATTAGCACCCATCGCACATCATGTGTGCACACCACTCGGCCCCCCCAATCGTCTGAACCCCCAATACCGTCGGTTAGGCTCTCCGGTGATGTTCCGACGATGGTGCCCTACCAAAAAAAATGCTGCACCAGCACATGCCTGAGCCCAACATGTGCACCGTGGCTCAAAATCTTAGACTGGGAATGAGCTCTGTATGCTTAGACATGGAATGAACTCCGTATGACTAAGCCAACCCACAAAACGAGCGTGTAGGCGCTCAGCCGATCGGAGAGGCAGAATGCGCAAGTCGGAGATCAACCCGATCCCTCCTACGTGCCACTGATTTTGCTACTGCAACCCTCAATCCGGTCTGATCTTAGATTGGGAATGAACTCTGTATGCATAAGTCAACCCACGAAACGAGCGTACGGGCGCTGAACCGACCAAAGCGACATAATGCGCAAGCCGAGGATCGACCCGATCCCCCTCTGTGTGTTGCCCATCTCGCTGCCACAACCCTCGGTCTGGCTGGGGCTTAGACATGGAATGAGCTCCCTATGCCTAAGCCAACCCACGAAACGAGCATGCGGGTACTCAGCTGACCGGAGAGGCTGAATGCGCAAGTCAGGGATCGGCCCGGTCCCTCCTGCGTGCTGTCGATCCTGCTGCTGCAGCCCTCGATTCGGTTCGATTTTAGATTGGGAATGAACTCCATACATTTAAACTGGGGATGAACTCCGTATGCCTAAGTCAACCCATGAAATGAGCGTACGGGCGCTCAGCTGGCCAAAGAGGTCTGTCGGAGAGGCATAATGTGCAAGCCGGGGATCAGCCCGATCCCCCTCTACGTGCTGTCGATCCCACTGTCGGTCCTACTGCCACAACCTTCAGTCCGGCTGAGGCTTAGACATGGAATGTACTCCGTATGCCTAAGCCAACCCACGAAATGAGAGTGAGGGCACTCAGTCGGCCAGAGAGGCAGAATGCGCAAGTCGGGGATCGACCCGATCCCCCTTACGTGCTGTCAATCCTACTGACGTAACCCTCGGTCTGGTCTAATTTTAGACTGGGAATGAACTCCGTATGCATAAGTCAACTCATGAAACGAGTGTGCGGGTGCTCAGCCGACCGAAGAGGCATAATGCGTAAGCCAAGCATCAACCCGATCCCCCTCTATGTACTGTCAGTCTCGCTGCCACAACCCTCAGTCCGGCTGGGGCTTAGACATGGAATGAGCTCCCTATGCCTAAGCCAACCCACAAAACGGGCATGCGGGCACTCAGCTGGTCGGAGAGGCAGAATGCGCAAGCCGAGGATCAGCCCGATCCCCCCTGCGTGCTGCCAATCCTACTGTGGCAACCCTCAGCCCAGTCTGATCTTAGATTGAGAATGAACTCCTTATGCTTAGACTGGGGATGAACTCCGTATGCCCAAGTCAACCCATGAAACGAGCGTTCGAGTGCTTAGCCGGCTGAAGAGGCTGGCCAGAGAGGCATAATGCGCAAGTCGGGGATCTGTCCGATCCCCTTCTACGTGCTGTTGATCCCGCTGCCGATTTTGCTGCCACAACCCTCGGTCTAACTGGGGCTTAGACATGAAATGTACTCCGTATGCCTAAGCCAACCCACGAAACGAGCGTAGGGGCGCTCAACTGACCGGAGAGGCAGAATGTGCAAGCTAAGGATCGGCCTGATCCCCCCTGCGTGTAGCCATTCCTACTGCTACAACCCTCGATCCGGTTCGATCTTAGACTGGGAATGAACTCCGTATGCTTAGACTGGGAATGAACCCCATATGCCTAAGTCAACCCATAAAATGAGCGTGCAGGCGCTCAGTCGGCTAGAGAGGTACGATGCGTAAGTCGAGGATCGAACGGGTGGTAGGTAGGTTCAAGCACATCTTCATATTTCTGCCATGCCAATGCCATTTTTATGGCATGTAAATTCATACAATGGTCCCCTAAGCCTTCATGTCAAGTTTCGTGGCAAGACGACCCCTTTTCTATTTTTCACGATTTTTGAAACTTTTTACGGTTCGAGATTTTTTTAAATTTTTTTAGAAAGAGTTTTGTCCCCAAATTTGGTAGAGGTGATCCTTTTATTTTTTTTTGGCATGAACAAAAAAATTCAACTAAAAACTCGAAATGGAGAATATTTTGTGACCGTTCGAAAAAAGTGTCCCCATTTCAGACACTTTAGTGGCACTAGCAGCAAACCTATAAAATCTCAAATGCTCTTTAAGTGGTGTGAGTTCTTGAGGTTTGATGAGGGATAGGGGGCCAATATAAGGGCCAAGTTCTAGCACCCATCGTACATCAGGTGCGCACACCCCCTGGCCCCCCAATCGTCGGAACCCCCAATGCCGTCGATGAGGCTCTCCGACGATGCTCCGATGATGGTGCCCCAGGCAAAAATAATGTGGCACCAACACATGCCCGAGCCCAACATGTGCATCGTGGCTTAAAATCTTAGACTGGGAATGAGCTCCGTATGCTTAGACATGGAATGAACTCCGTATGCCTAAGCCAACCCATGAAACAAGCATACGAACCCACGAAACGAGCATACGGGCACTCAACAGGTCGGAGAGGCAGAATGCGCAAGCCGGGGATCAACCCGGTCACTCCTTGCGTGCTGTCGATCCTGCTGCCGCAACCCTTGGTCCGATCCGATCTTAGACTGGAAATGAACTCCATATGCATAAGTCAACCCACGAAACGAGCGTGCAGGCACTGAACCGGCCGAAGAGGCATAATGCGCAAGCCGGGGATCGGCCCGGTCCCCCTCTGTGTGCTCTCGGTCCTGCTGCCACAACCCTCGATCCGACTGGGGCTTAGACATGGAATGAGCTCCCTATGCCTAAGCCAACCCACGAAACGGGCAAGCGGCCGCTCAGTAGGCCAGAGAGGCAGAATGCACAAGCCGAGGATCGGCCTGGTCCCCTTGCGTGCTGTCGATCCTACTGCTGCAACCCTTGGTCCGGTCTGATCTTAGACTGGGAATGAACTCCGTATGCTTAGACTGGGGATGAACTCCGTATCCCTCAGTCAACCCACGAAATGAGTGTGCGGGCGCTTAGTCAGCCGGAGAGGCCGACTGGAGAGGCATAATGCACAAGTCGAGGATCAGCCCGATCCCCCTCTGCGTGCTGCCGATCCCACTGCTGGTCCTGCTGCCACAACCCTCGGTCTGGCTGGGGCTTAGACATGGAATGTACTCCGTATGCCGAAGCTAACCCATGAAACAAGCGTGTGGTGCTCAGTCGGTCGGAGAGGCAGAATGCACAAGTCAGGGATCGGTTTGGTCCCCCATACGTGCTACCGATCCTACTGCAACAACCTTCGATCCGATCCAATCTTAGACTGGAAATGAACTCCTTATGCTTAGACTGGGGATGAACTCCGTATGCCTAAGTCAACCCACGAAATGAGCGTGCAGGCGCTTAGCCAACCAGAGAGGCAGGATGCGCAAGCCGGGGATCGAACGGGTGGTAGGTGAGTTCAAGCACATCTTCATATTTCTGCCATGCCAAAGCCATTTTTATGGCTTGTAAATTCATACAATGGTCTCTTAAGCCTTCATGTGAAGTTTCGTGGCAAGACGACCCGTTTTCTATTTTTCACGATTTTTGAAACTTTTTACGGTTTGGGATTTTTTAAAAATTTTTTAGAAAGAGTTTTGGCCCAAATTTGGTAGAAGTGATCCTTGTATTTTTGTTGTCATTCACAAAAAAATTCAGCTAAAAACTCGAAGTGGAGAAGATTTTGTGACCGTTTGAAAAAAGTGTCCCCATTTCAAACACTTTAATGGCTACTGGCAGCAAACCTATAAAATCTCAAATGCTCTTTAAGGGGGTGTGAGTTCTCGAGGTTTGATGAGGGATAGGGGGCCAATATAAGGGCCAAGTACCAGCACCCATCGCACATCATCTGCGCACACCCCCCGACCCCCCCAATCGTCGGAACCCCCAATACTGTCGGTTAGGCTCTCCGGCAATGCTCCGACGATGGTGCCCTGGGTGAAAAAAATGCGGCACCAGCACATGCCCGAGCCCAGCATTTGCACTGTGGCTCAAAATCTTAGATTGGGAATGAGCTCTGTAGGCTTAAACATGGAATGAACTCCGTATGCCTAAGCCAACCCATGAAACGAGCGCACGGGGCGCTTAGCCGGTCGGAGAGGTTGAATGCGCAAGCCGAGGATCGGCTCGATACACCTGCGTGCTACCGATCTTGCTGCTGCAACACTCGATCCGGTTTGATGTTAGACTGGGAATGAACTCTGTATGCTTAGACTGGGGATGAACTCCGTATGCCTAAGTCAACCCATTAAATGAGCGTACGTGCGCTCAGTCAACCGAAGAGGCCGGTCGGAGAGGTATAATGTGCAAGCCGGGGATCAACTCGATCCCCCTCTGCGTACAACCGATCTCGCTATCGGTCCTACTGCCATAACCCTCGGTCCGGTTGGGGCTTAGACATGGAATGTACTCCATATGCCTCAGCCAACCCATAAAACGAGCGTGCGGGTGCTTAGCCAGTCGGAGAGGCAGAATGTGCAAGCCGGGGATCGGCCTGATCCCTCCTGCGTGCTATTGATCTTGCTGTCGTAACCCTCGATCTGGTCTGATCTTAGACTGGGAACGAACTCCGTATGCTTAGACTGGGGTTGAACTCCATATGCCTAAGTTAACCCACGAAACGGGCGTGCAGGCGCTCAGTCGACCAAAGAGGCAAGATGCGTAAGCCGGGGATCGAACAGGTGGTAGGTGGGTTCAAGCACATCTTCATATTTCTGCCATGCCAATGCCATTTTTATGGCTTGTAAATTCATACAATGGTCCCCTAAGCCTTCATGTGAAGTTTCGTGGCAAGACGACCCATTTTCTATTTTTCATGATTTTCAAAACTTTTTGCAGTTTGGGATTTTTTTAAATTTTTTTAGAAAGAGTTTTGTCCCCAAATTTGGTAGAGGTGATCCTTGTATTTTTGTTGGCATGCACAAAACAATTCAGCTAAAAACTTGAAGTGGAGATGCTTTTGTGACCGTTTGAAAAAAGTGTCCCCATTTCAAACACTTTAATGGCTACTGGCAGTAAATCTATAAAATCTCAAATGCTCTTTAAGGGGGTGTGAGTTCTCGAGGTTTGAGGAGGGATAGGGAGCCAATATAAGGGCCAAGTACCAGCACCCATCACACATCATGTGCGCACACCCCCTGGCCCCCCTAATCATCGGAACCCCCAATGTCGTAGGTTAGGCTCTCCGGCGATGCTCCGGCAATGCTCCGACGATGGTGCCCTAGGCGAAAAAAATGTGGCACTAGGACAGGCCCGAGCCCAGCATGTGCACCGTGGCTCAAATCTTAGATTGGGAATGAGCTCCATATGCTTAGACATGGAATGATCTCTGTATGCCTAAGCCAACCCATGAAACGAGCGTGCGGGGCTCAGTCGGCCGGAGAGGCAGAATGCGCAAGCCGGGGATCGACCCGATCCCCCCTGCGTGCTCTCAATCCTACTACCACAACCCTCAGTCCGATCCGATCCGATCTTATACTGGGAATGAACTCCGTATGGATAAGTCAACCCACGAAACGAGCGTGTGGACACTGAGTAGGTCGAAGAGGCATAACGCGCAAGTCAAGGATCGACCTGGTCCCCCTCTGTGTGCTACCGGTCCGCTGCCATAACCCTCGGTCTGGCTGGGGCTTAGACATGGAATGAGCTCCCTATGCCTAAGCCAACCCACAAAATGGGCGTGCGGGAGCTCAGCCGATCGGAGAGGCAGAATACGCAAGCCGGGGATCAGCCCGGTCCCCCCCGCGTGCTGTCGATCCTACTGCAGCAACCCTCAATTCGATCCAATCTTAGACTGGGAATGAACTCCGTATGCTTAGACTGGGGATGAACTCCGTATGCCTAAGTCAACCCATAAAACGAGCGTGCAGGCGCTCAGCCGACCGGAGAGGCCAGCCGGAGAGGCATAATGCATAAGTCGAAGATCAGCCCGATCCCCCTTTCCATGCTGTCGATCTCGCTACCGGTCCTGCTGCCATAACACCCGATCCGACTGGGGCTTAGACATGGAATGTACTCTGTATGCCTAACCCAACCCACAAAACGGGCGTGCAGGCACTCAGCCGGCCGAAGAGGCAGAATGCGTAAGTCGAGGATCGGTCCGATCCCCCCTATGTGCTGTCGATCCCGCTGCCACAACCCTCGATCCTGTCTGATCTTAGACTGGGAATGAACTTCGTATGCTTAGACTAGGGATGAACTTCGTATGCCTAAGTCAACCCACGAAACGAGCGTACGGGCGCTCAGCCGACTGGAGAGGCATAATGCGTAAGCCCGGGATCAGCTCGATCCCCCTCTACGTGCTGTCAATCTCGCTACCAGTCCTGCTGCCACAACCCTCAGTCCGATTGGGGCTTAGACATGGAATGTACTCCATATGCCTAAGCCAACAAATGAAACAAGCGTGCGGGCGCTCAGCCGATCGGAGAGGCAGAATGTGCAAGTCAGGGATCGGCCTGGTCCCCCCTGCGTGCTGTCGATCCTGCTGTTGCAACCTTCGATTCGATCCAATCTTAGACTGGGAATGAACTCCGTATGCTTAGACTAGGGATGAACCCCGTATGCCTAAGTCAACCCATGAAACGAGCGTACGGGCGCTCAGTCGACCAGAGAGGCAGGATGAGTAAGTCGGGGATCGAACGGGTGGTAGGTGGGTTCAAGCACATCTTCATATTTTTGCCATGCCAATGCCATTTTTATGGCTTGTAAATTCATACAATGGTCCCCTAAGCCTTCATGTGAAGTTTCCGGGCAAGACGACCCATTTTCTATTTCTGACGATTTTCAAAACTTTTTACGATTCGGGATTTTTAAAAATTTTTTTAGAAAGCGTTTTGTCCCCAAATTTGGTAGAGGTGATCCTTGTATTTTTGTTGGCATGCACAAAAACATTCAGCTAAAAACTCAAAGTGGAGAAGATTTTGTGACCATTTGAAAAAAGTGTCCCCATTTTAGACACTTTAATGCCTATTGGTAGCAAACCTATAAAATCTCAAAAGCTCTTTAAGGGGGTGTGAGTGGCCGGGGTTTGATGAGGGATAGGGGACCAATATAAGGGCCAAGTACCAGCACCCATTGCACATCATGTGCACACACCCCCCACCCCCCCAATTGTCGGAACCCCCAATGCCGTCGGTTAGGCTCTCCGACGATGCTCCGACGATGCTCCGGCAATGGTGCCCCAGGGGAAAAAATTGAGGCAACAGCACATGCCCGAGCCCAGCATGTGCACCGTGGCTCAAAATCTTAGATTGGGAATGAGCTCTGTATGCTTAGACATGGAATGAACTCCGTTGGCCTAAGCCAACCCACGAAACGAGCGTGCGGGCACTCAACCGGCCGGAGAGGCAGAATGCGTAAGCCGAGGATCGACCCGGTCCCCCCTACGTGCTGTCGATCCTGCAACTGCAACCCTCGGTCCAGTTCGATCTTAGACTGGGAATGAACTCCGTATGCATAAGTCAACCCACGAAATAAGCTTGCGGGTGCTGAGCCAGCCGAAGAGGCATAATGCGCAAGCTGGGGATTGGCCCGGTCACCCTCTACGTGCTGCCGATCCCGTTACCACAACCCTCGGTCTGGCTGGGGCTTAGACACGGAATGAGCTCCCTATGCCTAAGCCAACCCACGAAACGGGCGTGCGGGATCTCAGTCGGAAAGGAAAATGCGCAAGCCGGGGATCGGCCCAGTCCCCCTACTGCTAATGATCCTGCTGCCACAACCCTCGGTCCATTCTGATCTTAGACTGGGAATGAACTCCGTATGCTTAGACTGGGGATGAATTTCGTATTCTTAAGTCAACCCATGAAACGAGCATGCGGATGCTCAGCTGATCGGAGAGGCATAATGCGCAAGCCGAGGATCGACCCGGTCCCCCTCTGCGTGCTATTGGTCCTGCTGCCACAACCCTGTATGGGTGGGGCGTAGACACGGAATGAGCAACCTATGCCTAAGCCAACCCACGAAACGGGCGTACGGGCGCTCAGCCGACCGAAGAGGTAGAATGCGTAAGTCGGGGATAAGCCCGATCCCCCTACGTGCTACCGATCCTGCTGCCACAACCCTCGGTCCAGTTTGATCTTAGACTGGGAATGAACTCCGTATGCTTAGACTGGGGATGAACTCCGTATGCCTATGTCAACCCATGAAACGAGCGTGCGGGCGTCCAACAGGCCAGAGAGGCCGACCAGAGAGGCATAATGGCAAGCCGAGGATCAGCCCGGTCCCCCTCTACGTGCTACCGATCCCGCTATCGGTCCCGCTACCACAACCCTCGGTCCGGCTAGGGCTTACACATGGAATGTACTCTGTATGCCTAAGCTAACCCATGAAACAAGCATGCGGGCGCTCAACCGGCCGAAGAGGCAGAATGCGCAAGCCGGGGATCCGTCCGGTCCCCTTTGCGTGCTACGATCCAGCTATCGTACCCTGGATTCGACCCAATCTTAGACTGGGAATGAACTCCGTATGCTTGGACTGGGGATGAACTTCGTATGCCTATGTCAACCCACGAAACGAGAGTGTGGCTGCTCAGTCGACCAGAGAGGCTGGATGCGCAAGCCGGGGATCGAACGTGTGGTAGGTGGGTTCAAGCACATCTTCATATTTCTGCCATGCCAATGCTATTTTTATGGCTTGTAAATTCATACAATGGTCCCCTAAGCCTTCATGTGAAGTTTCATGGCAAGACGACCCCTTTTCTATTTTTCACGATTTTTGAAAGTTTTTGGGGTTCGGGATTTTTTTAAAATTTTTTAAAAAGAGTTTTGTCCCAAAATTTGGTAGAGGTGATCCTTGTATTTTTTTTGGTGTACATAAAAAACTTTAGCTAAAAAATCGAAGTGGAGAAGATTTAGTGACCGTTTGAAAAAAGTGTCCCCATTTCAGACACTTTAATGGCTACTGACAGCAAACCTATAAAATCTCAAATGCTCTTTAAGGGGGTGTGAGTTCTTGGAGTTTGATAAGGGATAGGGGGCCAATATAAGAGCCAAGTAGCAGCACCCATCGCACATCATGTGCACACAACCCCCGGCCCCCCCAATCGTCGGAACCCCCAGTGCCGCCGGTTAGGCTCTCCGACGATGCTCCGACGATGGTGCCCCGGGCGAAAAAAATGTGGTACCAGCACATGCCCGAGCCCAGCATTTGCACCGTGGCTCAAAATCTTAGATTGTGAATGAGCTCCGTATGCTTAGACATGGAATGAACTCCGTATGCCTAAGCCAACCCATGAAAGGAGCATGCGGGCGCTCAGCTGATCGGAGAGGCAGAATGTGCAAGCCGGGGATTGACCTGGTCCCCCCCTGTGTGCTGTAGATCTTGCTACCGTAACCCTCGGTCTGGTCTGATCTTAGACTAGGAATGAACTCTGTATGCATAAGTCAACCCATGAAACGAGCGTGCAGGCACTGAGTCGACCGAAGAGGCATAATGCGCAAGCCGGGGACCGACTCGATCCCCCTCTACGTGCTGTCGGTCCCGCTGCCACAACCCTCGGTCTGACTGAGGCTTAGAGATGGAATGAGCTCCCTATGCCTAAGCCAACCCACGAAACGGGCGTCCGGGAGCTCAGCTGGTCGAAGAGGCAGAATTCACAAGCCGGGGATCAGCCCGATCCACCTTGCATGGTGTCGATCTTACTGCCGCAACCCTCGGTCTGATCCGATCTGAGATTGGGAATCAACTCCGTATGCTTAGACTAGGGATGAACTCCGTATGCCTAAGTTAACCCATGAAACGAGCGTGCGGGCGCCCAGCTGGTAGGAGAGGCATAATGCGCAAGCCTGGGATCAACTCGGTCCCCCTCTGCTTGCTGTCGATCCCGCTGTCGGTCCTGCTGCCACTACCCTTAATCCGACTGGTGCTTAGACATGGAATGTACTCCGTATGCCTAAGCCAACCGACAAAATGAGCGTGCGAGTGCTCAGCCGGTTGGAGAGGCAGAATGCACAAGCCGGGGATCGGCCCAGTCCCCCCTGCGTGCTGTCGATCCTACTGTCGCAACCCTCGACCCAGTCTGGTCTTAGACTGGGAATGAACTCTGTATGCTTAGACTGGGGATGAACTCCGTATGCCTAAGTTTACCCACGAAATGAGCGTGCGCGCTCAGCCAACCGGAGAGGCCAGTCGAAGAGGCATAATATGCAAGCCGAGGATCAGCCCGGTCCCCCTCTGCGTGCTATCGATCTTGCTGCCGGTCCTGCTGCCACAACCCTCCGTTTGGCTGGGGCCTAGACATGGAATGTACTTCGTATGCCTAAGCCAACACACAAAATGAACGTCCTGGCACTCAACCGGTCGGAGAGGCAAAATGCGTAAGCCAAGGATCATCTTGGTCCCCCATGCGTACTGCTAATCCTGCTATCGCAACCCTTGATTCGGTCTGATCTTAGACTGGGGATGAACTCCGTATGCCTAAGTCAACCCACGAAACGAGCGTACCGGCACTCAACCGATAGGAGAGGCATAATATGTAAGCCGGGGATCAGCCCGATCCCTCTCTACGTGCTGTCGATCCCTCTGCCGGTCATGCTGCCATAACCCTCGATCCGATTGGGGCTTAGACATGGAATGTACTATGTATGCCTAAGTCAACCTATGGAATGAGCTTGCGGGCGCTCAGCCAATCGAAGAGGCATAATGCGCAAGCCAGGGATCAACTCGATCCCCTTTTGCGTGATGTCGATCCCTCTACCGGTCTTGCTGCCACAACCCTCGATCCGACTGGGGCTTAGATGTGGAATGTACTCTGTATACCTAAGCCAACCCACGAAACAAGCGTGCGGGTGCCAGTCGACCAAAAAGGTAGAATGCACAAGTCGAGGATCGGCCCGATCCCTCCTACGTGCTGTCGATCCTACTGCCGCAACCCTCGATCCGGTCCAATCATAGACTGGGAATGAACTCCGTAGGCTTAGACTGGGGATGAACTCTGTATGCCTAAGTTAACCAATAAAAAGAGCGTGCGGGCACTCAGCCGACCTGAGAGGCAGGATGCGCAAGACGGGGATCGAACGGGTGGTAGGTGGGTTCAAGCACATCTTCATATTTCTGCCATACCAATGCCATTTTTATGGCCTGTAAATTGATACAATGGTCCCCTAAGCCTTCATGTGAAGTTTCGTGGCAAGGCCACCCATTTTCTATTTTTCACGATTTGTGAAAAATTTTGCGGTTTGGGATTTTTTAAAATTTTTTTGGAAAGCGTTTTGTCCCTAAATTTTGTAGAGGTGATCCTTGTATTTTTTTTGGCATGCTGTTCATCTTGTCGCCGCAACCATCAGTCCGGTCTGATCTTAGACTGGTAATGAACTCCGTATGCATAAGTCAACCAACGAAATGAGCGTGCGGGCATTGAGCCGGTCGAAGAGGTGTACAGCACAAGTCGGGGATTGGCTCAGTCCCCCTTTGCATGCTGCCGGTCCCACTGCCACAACCCTCGGTCCGGTTGGGGCTTAGCCATGGAATGAGCTCGCTATGCCTAAGTGAACATATGAAACGAGCGTGCGGGCGTTCAGTCGATCGAAGAGGCAGAATGCGTAAGTCGGGGATCGGCTCGGCCCCCCTGCGTGCTATCGATCCTGCTGCCGCGACCCTTGGTTCGGTTCAATCTTAGATTGGGAATGAACGTCGTATGCTTAGACTGGGGATGAACTCCGTATGCCTAACTCAACCCACGAAACGAGCATGCGGGTGCTCAGTCGGCCGAAGAAGCCGGCTGGAGAGGCAAATGCGCAAGCTGGGGATCAGCCCGATCCCCCTTTGCGTGTTGCCTATCCTGCTGCTGGTCCTACTGCCACAACCCTCGGTCTGGCTGGGGCTTAGACATGGAATGTACTCCGTATGCCTAAGCCAACCCACGAAACGAACGTGCGGGCGCTCAGTCGATCGGAGAGGAAGAATACGCAAGCCGGCGATCGGCCCGATCTGCCCTGCGTGCTGCTGATCCTGCTACCGCAACCCTCGATCCGGTCTGATCTTAGACTGGGAATGAACTCCGTATATTTAGACTGGGGATGAACTCCGTATGCCTAAGTCAACCCACGAAACGAGCGTACGAGCGCTCAACCGGTCGGAGAGGTAGAATGTGAAAGTCGAAGATCAGCCTGATCCCCCCTACGTGCTGTTGATCCTGCTGCTGCAACCCTCAATCCGGTCTAATCTTAGACTAGGAATGAACTCCGTATGCTTAGACTGGGATGAACTCCGTATGCCTCAACCCATGAAACGAGCGTGCGGGCGCTCAACCGGTCGGAGAGGCCGGTCGAAGAGGCATAATGCGCAAGTCGGGGATTAGCCTGATCCCACTCTGCCTACTGTCGATCCCGCTGCCGATCCTGCTGCCACAACCCTCGATTCTGCTGGGGCTTAGACGTGGAATGTACTCCGTATGCCTAAGCCAACACACGAAATGAACGTGCTGGCGCTCAGCCAATCAGAGAGGTAGAATGCACAAGTCAGGGATCGGCCTGGTCCCCCCTGCGTGCTGCTGATCCTGCTGCCACAACCCTCGATCCGGTCTGATCTTAGACTGGGAATGAACTCCGTATGCTTAGACTAGGGATGACCTCCATATGTCAACTCAACCCACGAATCGAGCGTGCGAGCTCTCAGCCGGTCGGAGAGGCAGAATGCGTAAGTCGAGGTCAGCTCGGTCCCCCTGCATGCTGCTCATCCTGCTGTCGCAACTCTCGATCTGGTCTGATCTTAGACTGGGAATGAACTCCATATGCTTAGACTGGGGATGAACTCCGTATGCCTAAGTCAACCCATGAAATGAGCGTGCGGGCGCTTAGCTGGCCGGAGAGGCATAATGCGTAAGCTGTGGATCAGTCCGTTCCCCCTCTACGTGCTACCGATCCCATTACCAGTCCTACTACCACAACCCTCAGTTTGGCTAGGGATTTGACATGGAATGTACTCCGTATGCCTAAGCCAACCAACAAAATGAGCGTGCGGATGTTCAGCCGACCGGAGAGGCAGAATGCGCAAGCCGAGGATCAGCTCGGTCCCCTTGTGTGCTATCGATCCTGCTGCCGCAACCCTAGATCCGGTCTGATCTTAGACTAGGAATGAACTCTGTATGCTTAGACTGGGGATGAACTCCATATGCCTAAGTCAACCCACGAAACGAGCGTGCGGGCGCTCAGTCGGCCGAGAGGTCGGTTGGAGAGGCATAATGCGCAAGTCAGGGATCAGCTCGATCCCCCACTACGTGCTGCCGATCCCGCTACCGGTCTCGCTGCCACAACCCTCGGTCCGGCTGAGGCTTAGACATGGAATGTACTCCGTATGCCTAAGCCAACCCATGAAACGAACGTGCGGCCACTCAGTCGGCCAGAGAGGCAGAATGCGCAAGTCAGGGATCATCTCGATCCCCCCTGCGTGCTGCCGATCCTGCTATCACAACCTTCAATCCGGTCTGATCTTAGACTGGGAATGAACTCCATATGCTTAGACTGGGGATGAACTCTGTATGCCTGAGTCAACCCACGAAACGAGCGTGCGGGCGCTCAGCCGACCAGAGAGGCAGGATGTGTAAGTCGGGGATCAAACGGGTGATAGGTGGGTTCAATCACATCTTCATATTTCTGCCATGCCAATGCCATTTTTATGGCTTGTAAATTCATACAATGGTCGCCTAAGCCTTCATGCGATGTTTCGTGGCAAGAGACCCATTTTCTATTTTTCATGATTTTTGAAACTTTTTGAGGTTCGAGATTTTTTAAAAATTTTTTAGAAAGAGTTTTGCCCCCAAATTTGGTAGAGGTGATCCTTGTATTTTTGTTGGCATGCACTAAAAAATTCAGCTAAAATCTCAAAGTGGAGAAGATTTTGTGATCATTTGAAAAAAATGTTCCCATTTTAGACACTTTAATGGCTACTGGCAACAAACCTATAAAATCTCAAATGCTCTTTATGAGGATGTGAGTTCTTAAGGTTTGATGAGGGATAGGGGGCCAACATAAGGGCCAAGTAGCAGCACCCATCGCACATCATGTGCGCACACCACCCGATCTTTCCAATCGTCGGAACCCCCAATGCCATCGGTTAGGCTCTTCGGCGATGCTCCGACAATGCTTCGGCGATGGTGCCCCGGGCAAAAAAAATATGACATTAGCACATGGAATGAACTCCGTATGCCTAAGCCAACCCACGAAACGAGCGTGCGGGTGCTCAGCAAGCTGGAGTGGCAGAATGCGCAAGCCAGGGATCGACCCGGCCCCCCTACGTGCTGTCGATCTTGCTACCGCAACCCTTGGTTCGATCTGATCTTAGACTGGGAATGAACTCCGTATGCATAAGTCAACCCACGAAACAAGCGTGCGGGTGCTGAGCCGGCCGAAGAGGCATAATGAGCAAGCCGGGGATCGAGCCTCTACGTGCTGTCGGTCCTGCTGCCACAATCCTCGGTCCGACTGGGGCTTATTCATGGAATGAGCTCCCTATGCCTAAGCCAACCCATGAAACGAGCGTGCGGGCACTCAGCAGGTCAGAGAGATAGAATGCGCAAGCTGGGGATCGACCTGGTCCCCCCTACGTGCTGTTGATCCTACTGTTGTAATCCTCGGTCCAGTCTGATCTTAGACTGGCAATGAACTCCGTATCCATAAGTCAACCCACGAAACGAGCATATGGGTGCTGAGCAAGCCGAAGAGGCATAATGCGTAAGCTGGGGATCAGCCCGGTCCCCCTCTGTATGCTACCGGTCCCCCTGCCACATCCCTCGGTCCGACTAGGGCTTAGACATGGAATGAGCTCCCTATGCCTAACCCAACCCATGAAATGGGCGTGCGGGCACTCAACCAGTTGGAGAGGCTGAATGCGCAAGCCGGGGATCGGCTCGGTCCACCCTGCGTGCTACCGATCCTGCTACCGCAACCCTCAGTCTGGTCTGATCTTAGACTGGAAATGAACTCCGTATGCTTAGACTAGGGATGAACTTCATATTCCTAAGTCAACCCTCAAAACGAGCGTGCGAGCGCTCAGTCGGTCAAAAAGGTATAATGCATAAGCCAGGGATCAGCTCGATCCCCCTTTGCATGCTGTCGATCCCGCTACCGATCTCGCTACCGGTCCTGCTGCCACATCCCTCGATCCGACTAGGGCTTAGACGTGGAATGTACTCTGTATACCTAAGCCAACCCATGAAACGAATGTGCGGGCACTCAACCGGCCGAAAAGGCAGAATGCTCAAGCCGAGCATCGGCCTGGTCCCACCTACGTGCTACCGATCCTGTTACTGCAACCCTCGATCCGATCTGATCTTAGATTGGGAACGAACTCCGTATGCTTAGACTAAGGATGAACTTCGTATGCCTAAGTTAACCCACGAAACGAGCGTGAGGGCACTCAATCGATCGGAGAGGCAGAATGCGCAAGCTGGGGATCGAACTGGTCCCCCCCACGTGCTGTCGATCCTGCTGTCTCAACCCTCGGTCCGATCCGATCTTAGACTGGGAATGAACTTTGTATGCATAAGTCAACCCATGAAACAAGCATGCGGGCGCTCAATCGGTCGGAGAGGCAGAATGCGCAAGCCGGGGATCGACCCAGTCCCCCCTACGTGCTGCTGATCTTGCTACCGTAACCCTTGATTTGGTCTGATCTTAGACTAGGAATGAACTCTGTATGCTTAGACTGGGGATGAACTCCGTATGCCTAAGTCAACCCATGAAACGAGCGTGAGGGCGCTTAGCCAACCGAAGAGGTCGATCGGAGAGGCATAATACGCAAGTCGAGGATTAGCCCGATCCCCCTTTGCATGCTGTCGATCCCACTGTCGGTCCTGCTGCCACAACCCTCAGTCCGGCTGGGGCTTAGACATGGAATGTACTCCGTATGCCTAAGCCAATCCATGAAATGAGCGTGCGGGCACTCAGTCGGCCGGAGGCAGAATGCGCAAGCCGGGGATCAGCTCGATCCCCCCTGCGTGCTGTCGATCCTGCTATCGCAACTCTCGATCCGATCTAATCTTAGACTGGGAATGAACTCCGTATGCTTAGATTGGGCATCAAATCTGTATGCCTAAGTCAACCCACGAAATGAGCGTGCAGACGCTCAACCGACCAGAGAGGCGGGATGCGCAAGCCGGGGATCGAATGGGTGGTAGGTGGGTTCAAGCACATCTTCATATTTCTGCCATGCCAATGCCATTTTTATGGCTTGTAAATTCATACAATTGTCCCCTAAGCCTTCATGTAAAGTTTCGTGGCAAGACAACCCATTTTCTATTTTTTGGGATTTTTGAAACTTTTTGCGGTTCAGGATTTTTGTAAATTTTTTTAGAAAGAGTTTTGTCCCCCAATTTGGTATAGGTGATCCTTGTATTTTTATTGGCATGGACAAAAAAATTCAGCTAAAAACTCGAAGTGGAGAAGATTTTGTGACCGTTTGCAAAAAGTGTCCCCATTTCAGACACTTTAATGTCTACTGACAGCAAACCTATAAAATCTCAAATGCTCTTTAAGGGGGTGTGAGTTCTCGAGGTTTGATGAGGGATAGGGGGCCAATATAAGGGCCAAGTACCAGCACCCATCGCACATCATGTTCGCACACCCCCGGCCCCCCCAATCGTTGAAACCTCCAATGTCGCCGGTTAGGCTTTCCTACGATGCTCCGACGATGGTGCCCCGGGCGAAAAAAATGTAACACCATCACATGCCTGAGCCCAGCATGTGTATCATGGCTCAAAATCTTAGATTGGGAATGAGCTCCTCATGCTTAGAAATGGAATGAACTCCGTATGCCTAAACCACCCCATGAAACGAGCGTACGGGCGCTCAACCGGTCGCAGAGGTAGAATGTGCAAGCCAGGGATCGACCCGATCCACCCCGTCATGCTATAGATCCTGCTGTCGTGACCCTCGGTCTGTTCCAATCTTAAACTGGAAATGAACTTCGTATGCATAAGTCAACCCACGAAATGAGTGTACGGGCGCTGAGCCGACCGAAGAGGCATATTACGCAAGCAAAGGATCAGCCCGGTCCCTCTCTGTGTGCTGTTGGTCCCGCTACCACAACCCTCAGTCCGGCTGGGGCTTAGACATGGAATGAGCTCCCTATGCCTAAGCCAACCCATGAAACGGGCGTGCGGGCGCTCAACCTACCAGAGAGACAGAATGCGTAAGCCAGAGATCGGCCCGGTCCCCCTAACATGCTATCGATCCTGCTGTCGCAACCCTCGGTCCTGTCCGATCTTAGACTGGGAATGAACTCTGTATGCTTAGACTGGGGATGAACTCCGTATCCCTAAGTCAACCCACGAAACGAGCATGTGGGCGTTCAGCCCGTCGGAGAGGCTGTCAGGAGAGGCATAATGCGCAAGCTGGGGATCAACCTAGTCCCCTTCTACGTGCTACCGATCTTGCTGCCAGTCCTACTGCCACAACCCTTGGTCTGGCTGGGGCTTAGACATGGAATGTACTCCGTATGCCTAAGCCAACCCACGAAACGAGCGTGTGGGCACTCAACCGACCGGAGAGGCAGAATACGCAAGCCAGGGATCGGCCTGGTCCCCCATGCGTGCTACCGATCTTGCTACCACAACCCTCAATCCAGTCTGATCTTAGACTAGGGATGAACTCTGTATGCTTAGACTGGGGATGAACTTCGTATGCCTAAGTCAACCCACGAAACGAGCGTGCAGGAGCTCAGCCGACCAGATAGGCAGGATGCGTAAGCTGGGGATCGAACGGGTGGTAGGTGGGTTCAAGCACATCTTCATATTTTTGCTGTGCCAATGCCATTTTTATGGCTTGTAAATTCATACAATCATCCCCTAAGCCTTCATGTGAAGTTTCGTGGCAAGAGAACCCGTTTTCTATTTTTCATGACTTTCAAAACTTTTTACGGTTCGGGATTTTTTTAAAATTTTTTTAGAAAGAGTTTTGTCCCCAAATTTGGTAGAGGTGATCCTTGTATTTTTTTTGGCATGCACAAAAAAATTCAGCTAAAAACTCGAAGTGGATAAGATTTTGTGATCATTTGAAAAAAGTGTCCCCATTTCAGACACTTTAATGACTACTGGCAGCAAACCTATAAAATCTCAAATGCTCTTTAAAGGGGTGTGAGTTCTCGAGGTTTGATGAGGGATAGGGGGCCAATATAAAGGCCAAGTACCAGCACCCATTACACATCATGTGCGCACACCCCCGACCCCCCCAATCGCCAGAACCCCCAATGTCGCCGGTTAGGCTCTCCGACGATGCTCTGGGGATGGTGCCCCGGGCGAAAAAAATGCAGCACCAGCACATGCCCGAGCTCAGCATGTGCACCATGGCTCAAAATCTTAGATTGGAAATGAGCTCCGTATGCTTAGACATGGAATGAACTCCGTATGTCTAAGCCAACCCACGAAACGAGCGTGCGGGCGCTCAGCCAACCGGAGAGGTAGAATGCGCAAGCCGGGGATCGACCCGGTCCCCCCTTACGTGCTGTCGATCCTGCTACCGCAACCCTCAGTCTAATCTGATCTGAGACTGGGAATGAACTCCGTATGTATAAGTTAACCCACGAAACAAGCGTGCGGGCACTGAGCCGACCGAAGAGGCATAATGTACAAGCTGAGGATCGGCCCGATCCCCCTCTACGTGCTGCTGGTCCTACTGCCACAACCCTCGATTTGGCTAGGGCTTAGTTGTGGAATGTACTCCGTATGCCTAAGCCAACCCACAAAATGAACGTGCGGGCGCTCAGACGGTCGGAGAGGCAGAATGCAAAAGTCGGGGATCGGCCCGGTCCCCCCTGCGTGCTGTCGATCCTGCTGTCGTAACCCTTGATCCGCTCCGATCTTAGACTGGGAATGAACTCCGATGCTTAGACTGGGGATGAACTCCATATACCTAAGTCAACCCATGAAACGAGCGTGCGAGCGCTCAGCCGACCAGATAGGCAAAATGCGCAAGCCAGGGATCGACTTGGTCCCCCCTGCGTGCTGCCGATCCTGCTGCCACAACCCTCGATCCGGTTTGATCTTAGACTGGGAATGAACTCCTTATGCTTAGACTGGGGATGAACTCCGTATGCCTAAGTTAACCCACGAAATGAGCGTGCGGGTGCTCAGCCGACCAGAAAGGGAGGATGCGCAAGCCGGGGATCGGCTCGGTCCCCCTCTGCGTACTGCCGATCCCATTGTCGGTCCTGCTACCACAACCCTCGGTCTGGCTGGGGCTTAGAGGTGGAATGTTCTCCGTATGCCTAAGCCAACCCATGAAACGAGCGTACGGGCGCTCAACCGGTCGGGGAGGCAGAATGCGCAAGCTGGGGATCGGCCAGGTGCCCCCTACGTGCTGTCGATCCTACTGTCGCAACCCTCAATCCGATCTGATCTCAGATTGGGAATGAACTCCGTATGCTTAGACTGGGGATGAACTTCATATGCCTAAGTCAACCCATGAAATGTGCGTGCGGGCGCTCAGCGACCAGAAAGGCAAGATGCATAAGCCAGGGATCGAATGGGTGGTAGATGGGTTCAAGCACATCTTCATATTTCTGCCATGCCAATGCCATTTTTTTGGCTTGTAAATTCATACAATGGTCCCCTCAGCCTTAATGTGAAGTTTCGTGGCAAGACGACCCGTTTTCTATTTTTCATAATTTTTGAAACTTTTTGTGGTTCGAGATTTTTTTAAATTTTTGTAGAAACAGTTTTGGCCCCAAATTTATTGGGTTGGCATGCACAAAAAAACTCAGTTAAAAACTCGAAGTGAAGAAGATTTTGTGACCGTTTGAAAAAAGAGTCCACATTTCAGACATTTTAATGGCTATTGGCGGCAAACCTATAAAATCTCAAATGCTCTTTAAGGGGGTTTGAGTTCTCTAGGTTTGATGAGGGATAGGGGGCCAATATAAGGGCCAAGTACCAGCAACCATCACACATCAAGTACGCACACCCCCTGGCCCCCCCAATGGTCGGAACCCCCAATGCCGCCGGTTAGGCTCTCAGGCGATGCTTCGACGATGGTGCCCCGGGCGAAAAAAATACGGCACCAGCACATGCCCGAGCCCACCATGTGCACCGTGGCCCAAAATCTTATATTGGGAATGTGCTCCGTATGCTTAGACATGGAATGAACTCCGTATGCCTAAGCCAACACATTAAATGAGCGTGTTGGCGCTCAGCTGGCCGAAGAGGCAGAATACGTAAGCCGAGGATCGACCCGGTCCCCTCCTGTGTGCTGTCGATTCTGCTACCGCAACCCTTGGTCCGATCTAATCTTAGACTGGGAATGAACTCCGTATGCATAAGTCAGGCCATGAAACGAGCGTGCGGGCGCTGAGCCGGTCGAAGAGGCATAATGCGCAAGCCGGGGATCGACCCGATCCCCCTCTGTGTGCTGCCGGTCCCGCTGCCACAACCCACAGACCGACTGGGGCGTAGACATAGAATGAGCTCCCTATGCCTAAGCCAACCCACGAAACGAGCGTACGGGCGCTCAGCCGGCCGAAGAAGCAGAATGTGCAAGTCGAGGATCGGCCCGGTCCCCCCTGCGTGCTATCGATCCTGCTACCGTAACCCTCGGTCCGATCTGATCTTAGACTGGGAATGAACTCTGTATGCTTAGACTGGGGATGAACTCCGTATGCCTATGTCAACCCACAAAACGAGCGTACGGGCGCTCAGTCGATCGGAGAGGCCGGCCAGAGAGGCATGCTACGTAAGCCGGGGATCAGCCCGATCCCCCTCTACGTGCTGTCGATCCCGTTGCCAGTCCTGCTGCCATAACCCTCGGTCTGACTGGGGCTTAGATGTGGAATGTACTCCGTATGCCTAAGCCAACCCACGAAACGAGCGTGCGGGCACTCAGCCGACCAGAGAGGTAAAATGTGCAAGTTGGGGATCGGCCCAGTCCCCCCTACGTGCTGTCGATCCTACCGTCGAAACCTTCAATCCAATCCTAGCTTAGACTGGGAATGAACTCCGTATGCTTAGACTGGGGATGAATTCCATATGCCTAAGTCAACCCACGAAACGAGCGTGCGAACGCTCAGTCGGCCAGAGAGGCTTAATGCGTAAGCCGGGGATAAGCCCGATCCCCCTCTGCGTGCTGCAGATCATGCTGTCGGTCCCGCTGCCACAACCCTCGGTCCGACTGGGGCTTAGACGTGGAATGTACTCCGTATGCCTAAGCCAACTGACGAAACGAGCGTGCGGGCACTCAACCGACCGGAGAGGCAGAATGCGTAAGCCGAAGATTAGCCCGGTCCCCTTCTGTGTGCTGCCGATCCACCTGCCGGTCCTACTACCACAACCCTCAGTCCGGCTGGTCTTAGACGTGGAATGTACTCCGTATGCCTTAGCCAACCCATGAAACGTGCGTGCAGGCGCTCAGTCGGTCGGAGAGGCAGAATGCGCAAGCCGGGGATCAACCCGATCTCCTCTACATGCTACCGATCCTGCTGTCGTAGGTCTCGATCCAGCCCAATCTTAGACTGGGAATGAACTCCGTATGCTTAGACTGGGGATGAACTCCGTATGCCTAAGGCAACCCACGAAACGAGCGTGCGGGCGCTCAGCCGACCAGAGAGGCAGGATGCGCAAGTCGGGGATCGAACGGGTGGTTGGTGGGTTCAGGCACATCTTCATATTTCTGCCATGACAATGCCATTTTTATGGCTTGTAAATTCATACAATGGTCCTCTAAGCCTTCATGTGAAGCTTCGTGGCAAGACGACCCGTTTTCTATTTTTCATGATTTTTGAAACTTTTTGGGGTTTAGGATTTTTTTAAATTTTTTTAGAAAGAGTTTTGTCCCCAAATTTGGTAAAGCTGATCCCTGTATTTTTGTTGGCATGCACCAAAAAATTCAGCTAAAAACTCGAAGTGGAGAAGATTTTGTGATCGTTTGAAAAAAGTGTCCCCATTTTAGACACTTTAATGGCTACTAGCAGCAAACCTATAAAATCTCAAATGCTTTTTAAGGGGTTGTGCCCTCGGATCGACCCAGTCCCCCCTGCATGCTGTTGATCCTGCTACCATAATCCTCAGTTCGGTCCGATCTTAGATTGGGAATGAACTCCGTATGCATAAGTCGACCCACGAAACGAGCGTGTGGGTGCTGAGCCGGCCGAAGAGGCGTAATGCGCAAGCCAGGGATCGGCCCGATCCCCTTCTGCGTGCTACCGGTCTTGCTGCCACAACCCTCGGTCCGGCTGGGGCTTAGACATGGAATGAGCTCCCTATGCCTAAGCCAACCCACGAAAGGGGCGTGCGGGTGCTCAGCCGACCAGAGAGGTAGAATACGTAAGCCTGGGATTGGCTCGGTCCCCTCTGTGTGCTATCGATCCTGCTATCGTAACCTTCAGTCCAGTCTAATCTTAGATTGGGAATGCACTCCGTATGCCTGAGTCAACCCACGAAACGAGCGTGCGGGCGCTCAGTCGACCAGAGAGGCCGATCGGAAAGGTATAATGCGCAAGCCGGGGATCAGCCCTATCCCCCTCTGCGTTCTGTCGATCCCGCTGCTAGTCCTGCTGCCACAACCCTCGATCCGACTGGGCTTTAGATGTGGAATGTACTTCGTATACCTAAGCCAACCCATAAAACAAGCGTGTGAGCGCTCAGCCGGTCAGAGAGGCAGAATGCACAAGCTGGGGATCGACTCGATCCCCCTTGCATGCTGTCGATCCTGCTGTCGCAACCCTCAATCCGGTCTGATCTAAGACTGTGAATGAACTCCGTATGCTTAGACTGGGGATGAACTCTGTATGCCTAAGTCAACCCATGAAATGAGCGTGCGGGCGCTCAATCGACCGGAGAGGCATAATGCACAAGACGGGGATCAACCCAGTCCCCCTCTGCGTGCTGTCGATCCTGATGCCGGTCCTACTACCACAACCCTCGGTCCGGTTGCAGCTTAGACGTGGAATGTACTCTATACGCCTAAGCCAACCCACGAAACAAGCGTGCAGGCACTCAGCCGACCAGAGAGGCATAATGCGCAAGCTTGGGATTAGCCCAGTCCCCCTCTGCGTACTGCTAATCCCGCTACTGGTCCTGCTGCCACAACCCTCGATTTGGCTGGGGCTTAGACATGGAATGTAGTCCGTATGCCTAATCCAACCCACGAAACGAGCATCCGGGCGCTCAACCGGCCGGAGAGGCAGAATGCGCAAGCTGAGGATCGACCCAGTCCCCCCTGCATGTTGTCGATCCTGCTGCCACAACCCTCGATCCGATCTGATCTTAGACTGGGAATGAACTCTGTATGCTTAGACTGGGGATGAACTCCGTATGCCTAAGTCAACCCACGAAACGAGCGTGCAGGCGCTCAGCTGACCAGAGAGGCAGGATGCGCAAGCCAGGGATCGAACGGGTGGTAGGTGGGTTCACGCACATCTTCATATTTCTGCCATGCCAATGCCATTTTTATGGCTTGTAAATTCATACAATGGTCCCCTAAGCCTTCATGTGAAGTTTCCTGGCAAGATGACCCATTTTCTATTTTTCACGATTTTTGAAACTTTTTACAGTTCGAGATTTTTTTAAAATTTTTTAGAAAGAGTTTTGTCCCCAAATTTGCTAGGGGTGATCCTTGTATTTTTGTTGGCATGCATAAAAACATTCAGCTAAAAACTCGAAGTGGAGAAGATTTTGTGACTGTTTGAAAAAAGTGTCCCCATTTCAGACACTTTAATGGCTACTGGCAGCAAACCTATAAAATCTCAAATGCTTTTTAAGGGGGTGTGAGTTCTGGAGGTTTGATAAGGGATAGGGGGCCAATATAAGGGCCAAGTACCAGCACCCATCGCACATCATGTGCGCACACCCCCTGGCCCCCCAATCGTCGGAACCCCCAATGCCGTCGGTTAGGCTCTCTCGCGATGCTCCGGCGATGCTCCGACGATGTGAAAAAATCTTAGATTGGGAATGAGCTCCGTATGCTTAGACATGGAATGAACTCCATATGCGTAAGCCAACTCATAAATGAGCGTGCGGGTGCTCAGTAGGTTGGAGAGGCAGAATGCATAAGCCAGGGATCGACCCAGTCCCCCCCTGTGTTCTGTCGATCTCGCTACCGCAACCCTCGATCCGATCCGATCTTAGACTGACAATGAACTCTGTATGCATAAGTCAACCCATGAGATGAGTGTGCAGGCGTTGATCCAGCCGAAGAGGCATAATGCGCAAGCCAGGGATCGGCCCGATCCCCCTCTACGCGTTGTCGGTCCCGCTGCCACAACCTTCAGTCCGGCTAGGGCTTAGACATGGAATGAGCTCCCTATGCCTAAGACAACACATGAAATGGGTGTGCAGGTGCTCAGCCAGCCAGAGAGGTAGAATGCGCAAACCAGGGATCAGCCCGATCCCTCCTGTGTGCTATCGATCCTACTATCGCAACCCTTGATCCAGTCCGATCTTAGACTGTGAATGAACTCCGGATGCTTAGACTGGGGATGAACTCCATATGCCTAAGTCAACCCATGAAACGAGCGTACGGGTGCTCAGTCGGCCTAAGAGGCCGACCGAAGAGGTATATGCGCAAGTCGGGGATCAGCCCGGTCCCCATCTACATCTTGTCAATCCCGCTACGGGTCCTGCTGCCA
Source organism: Durio zibethinus (assembly GCF_047325235.1). Taxonomy (NCBI): domain Eukaryota; kingdom Viridiplantae; phylum Streptophyta; class Magnoliopsida; order Malvales; family Malvaceae; genus Durio; species Durio zibethinus. The sequence goes on from NC_143165.1 coordinate 21,387,841, forward strand.
CAACCCTCGGTTCGGTTGGGGCTTAGACGTGAAATGTACTCCGTATGCCTAAGCCAACCCACGTAACGAGCGTGCGGGTGCTCAGCCGGCCGGAGAGGCAGAATGCACAAGTTGGGGATCGGTCCGGTCCCCACTGCGTGCTACCGATCCTGCTTAACCTTTGATCTGGTTCGAGCTTAGATCGGGAATGAACTCTTTATGCTTAGACTGGGGATGAACTCCGTATGCCTAAGTCAACCCACGAAATGAGCGTACGGGCGCTCAGCTGGTCGAAGAGGCATAATGTGTAAGTCGATGATCAGCCCGATCCCCCTCTGCGTGCTGCCGATCCCACGTCGGTCCTGCTACCACAATGCTCGGTTCGACTGGGGCTTAGACGTGGAATGTACTCCATATGCCTAAGCCAACCCACGAAACGAGCGTGCGGGCGCTTAGCCGACCAGAGAGGCAGAATGCACAACCCGGGCTCGGCTCGGTCCCCTCTGTGTGCTGCCGATCTTGCTGCCGTAACCCTCGATCTGATCTGATCTTAGACTGGGAATGAACTCTGTATGCTTAGATTGGGGATGAACTCCGTATGCCTAAGTCAACCCACGAAATGAGCGTGCGGGCGCCCAGCCGACCAGAGAGGCAGGATGCGCAAGTTGGGGATTTTGTGACCGTTTGAAAAAAGTGTCCCTATTTCAGACACTTTAATGGCTACTGGCAGCAAACCTATAAAATCTCAAATGCTGTTTAAGGGGGTGTGAGTTCTCGAGGTTTGATGAGGGATAGGGGGCCAATATAAGGGCCAAGTACCAGCACCCATAGCACATCATGTGCGCACACCCCCCGGCCTCCCCAATCGTCGGAACCTCCAATGTCGTTGGTTAGGTTCTCCGGTGATGCTCCGACGATGGTGCCCTGAGCGAAGAAAATACGGCACCAGCACATGCCCGAGCCCAGCATGTACACCGTGGCTAAAAATCTTAGATTGGGAGTGAGCTCTGTATGCTTAGACATGGAATAAACTCCGAATGCCTAAGCCAACTCGCGAAACGAACGTGCGGGCGCTCAGCTGATTGGAGAGGCAGAATGCGCAAGTTAGGGATCGGCTCGATCCCCCCTACGTGCTGTCAATCCTACTGCCACAACCCTCGGTCCGGTCCAATCTTAGACTGGGAATGAACTTCGTATACATAAGTAAACCCATAAAACAAGCATGCGGGCGTTGAGCCGGCCGAAGATACATAATGCGCAAGCCGGGGATCGGCCCGATCCCCCTCTGCGTGCTGTCGGTCTCGCTGTCGATCCTGCTACCACAACCCTTGGTCCGGTTGGGGCTTAGACATGGAATGTACCCCATATTCCTAAGCCAACCCATGAAACAAGCGTGTGGCCGCTCAACCGGCCAAAAGGGCAGAATACGTAAGCCAAGGGTCGGCTTGGTTCCCCTTTTGTGCTATCGATCCTGCTATCGTAACCCTCGATCCGGTCCGATCTTAGACTGGGAATGAACTCCGTATGCTTAGACTGGGGATGAACTCCGTATGCCTGAGCCAACCCACGAAACGAGCGTACGGGCGCTCAGCTGACCAGAGAGGCAGGATGCGCAAGCCGGGGATCGAACAGGTGGTAGGTGGGTTCAAGGTCATCTTCATATTTCTGCCATGCCAATGCCATTTTTATGGCTTGTAAATTCATACAATGGTCCCCTAAGCCTTCATATGAAGTTTCGTGGCAAGACGACCCATTTTCTATTTTTCACGATTTTCAAAACTTTTTACGGTTCGGGATTTTTTTTAATTTTTTTAGAAAGTGTTTTGTCCCAAAATTTGGTAGAGATGATCCTTGTATTTTTATTGGCATGAACAAAAAAAATTCAACTAAAAACTCGAAGTGGAGAAGATTTTGTGACCGTTTGAAAAAAGTGTCCCCATTTCAGACACATTAATGGCTACTGGCAGCAAACCTATAAAATCTCAAATGCTTTTTAAGGGGGTGTGAGTTCTTGAGGTTTCATGAGGGATAGGGGGCCAATATAAGGGCCAACATCACACATCATGTTCGCACACCCCCTGGCCCCCCCAATCACCAGAACCTTTATTGCCACCGGTTAGGCTCTCCGACGGTGCTCCGACAATGCTCCGACGATGGTGCCCCGGGCAAAAAAAATGCGGCACTAGTACATGCCCTAGCCCAGCATATGCACCGTGGCTGGGGCTTAGACATGGAATGTACTTCGAATGCCTAAGCCGACCCACAAAATGAGAGTACGGGCGCTCAGTCGGCCGGAGAGGCAGAATGCGCAAGTCAGGAATCGACTCGATCTCCCTACGTGCTGTCGATCCTGCTGACGCAACCTTCGGTCTGGTCTGATCTTAGACTGGGAATGAACTTCGTATGCATAAGTCAACCCGTGAAATGAGTGTACGGGTGCTGAGCCGACCGAAGAGGCATGATGCATAAGTCGAGGATCAACCCGGTCCCCTTCTGTGTGCTATCGGTCCTGCTACCACAACCCTCGGTCTGACTGGGGCTTAGACATGGAATGAGCTCCCTATGCCTAAGCCAACCCATGAAACGGGCGTGCCGGCGCTCAACCGGTCGGAGAGGCAGAATGTGCAAGCTGGGGATCGACCCGATCCCTTCTGTGTGCTGCCAATCATGCTATCGCAACCCTCGATCCAATCCGATCTTAGACTGGGAATGAACTCCATATGCTTAGGCTAGGGATGAACTCCGTATGCCTAAGTCAACCCATGAAATAAGCGTGCGGGCACTCAGTCAGCCGAAGAGGCCGATCATGGAGGCATAATGCATAAGTTGGGGATCAATCCGGTCCCCCTCTGCATGCTGCCGATCCCGCTACCGGTCCTGCTACCACAACCCTCGGTTCGGCTGGGGCATAGACATGGAATGTACTCCGTATGCCTAATCCAACCCACGAAACGAGCGTGTGGGTGCTCAATCGGTCGGAGAGGCAAAATGCGTAATCCGAGGATCGGCCCGATCCCCTCTGCGTACAATCGATCCTGCTACCACCACCCTCGATCTGGTCTGATCTTAGACGGGAATGAACTCCGCATGCCTAAGTCAACCCACAAAATGAGCATGCGGGTGCTCAGTCGACCAGAGAGGTAGGATGCATAAGTCGGGGATCGAACGGGTGGTAGGTGGGTTCAAGCATATCTTCATATTTCTACCGTGCCAATGCCATTTTTATGGCTTGTAAATTCATACAATGGTCCCCTAAGCCTTCATGTGAAGTTTCGTGGCAAGACGACCCATTTTCTATTTTTCACGATTTTTGAAACTTTTTACGATTCGAGATTTTTTTAAATTTTTTAGAAAGAGTTTTGTCCCCAAATTTGGTAGAGGTGATCCTTGTATTTTCGTTGGCATGCACAAAAAGATTCAACTAAAAACTTGAAATCGAGAAGATTTTGGGATCGTTTGAAAAAAGTGTCCCCATTTCAGACACTTTAATGGCTACTGGCAGCAAACCTATAAAATCTCAAATGCTCTTTAAGGGGGTGTGAGTTCTCAAGGTTTGATGAGGGATAGGGGGCCAATATAAGGGCCAAGTTCCAGCACCCATCGCACATCATGTACGCACAACCCCCGGCCCCCCCAATCGTCGAAACCCCCAATGCCGCCAATTCGGCTCTCCGACGATAGTGCCCCGGGCGAAAAAATGTGGCACCAGCACATGCCCGAGCTCAGCATGTGCACCGTGGCTCAAAATCTTAGACTGGGAATGAGCTCCGTATGCTTAGACATGGAATGAACTCCTTATGCCTAAGCCAACTCACAAAACGAGCATGCGGGTGTTCAACCGACTGGAGAGATAGAATGCGCAAGTCGAGGATCGACCCGGTCCCTCCTTGTATGCTGTCGATCCTGCTGCCACAACCTTCGATCTAGTCTGATCTGAGACTGGGAATGAAGTCCGTATGCTTAAGTTAACCCATGAAACGAGCGTGCGGGTGCTGAGTCGATCGAAGAGGCATAATGCGCAAGTCGGGGATCGACCCGGTCCCCCTCTGCGTGCTGTCAGTCCCGCTGCCACAACCCTCGGTCTGGCTGGGGCTTACACATGGAATGAGCTCCCTATGCCTAAGCCAACCCATGAAACGGGCATGCATAAGTCGAGGATCAGCTCGGTCCCCCTTCTGCGTGCTATCGATCTTGCTGTCGGTCCTACTGCCACAACCCTCGATCTGGTTGGGGCTTAGACACGGAATGTACTCTGTATGCCCAAGCCAACCCAGGAAACAAGCGTGCAGGTGCTCAGTTGGCCGAGGAGGCAGAATGCACAAGTCGGGGATCAGCCCGATCCCCCCTGCGTGCTACTGATGCTACTGCCGCAACCCTCAATCCGGTCTGATCTTAGACTGTGAATGAACTCCGTATGCTTAGACTGGGGATGAACTCCGTATGCCTAAGTCAACCCATGAAACGAGCGTGCAGGCGTTCAACTGACCACTTGAGACAGGTGTTCTAGGTGTTGTGGGTGCACAAGCTATTTGTCAAGAGGGAGAAGTGCTCATTCACCCAGTAGGAGATCCCGTTCCTTGGCCACATAGTGGGAAGTGGCAAGATACGCATGGATGAAGGCAAGATACACGCCATCATGGAGGGGCAACTGCCAGCCAAGGTCACTGAGTTGAGATCGTTCCTTGGGCTGGTCAACTACTACAGGAGCTTCATCAAAGGTCACTCAGCAATAGCCACGCCATTGAGTGACTTGCTCAAGAAAGGTAGAGCATAGGAGTGGAGCACAGGGTGCCAGGAAGCCTTTGACAGGTTGAAGCGGGTTGTGACTGAGGAGCCAGTCTTGGCCTTGCCAGACCATGCCAAGCCGTATGAGGTGCATACGGATGCATTAGACTTTGCCATAGGGGGCGTGTTGATGCAAGAGGGACGTCCAGTCACGTTTGAGAGCAGAAAGCTAAACGAGATTGAACGCAAGTACATGGTCCAAGAGAAAGAGATGACTGCAAAGGTGCACTATTTGCGCACTTGGCACCATTACCTGTTGGGGTCGAGGTTTATGGTGAGGACGAACAATTTGGTGACCAGCTACTTCCAGATGCAGAATAAGTTGCCCCCCAAGCAGGTGAGATGGCAAGATTTTCTTACAGAATTTAACTTTTAGATGGAGTACAAGCCGGGGCAGGTGAACCTAGTGGCAGACGCCCTGAGCAGGAAGGCTAACCTTGCTGTCATTAGCCAACCAGAGGGGTCACTAGTGCCGTGCATCAAGGAGGGACTTGCGCATGATCCTATAGCCAAAGCTCTGATGGAGTACGCCCAGCAAGGCAAGACTAGGCTATTTTAGTTACAGGATAGCTTGCTGTACACCAGGGGTAGTAGACTGTTTGTGCCGTAGCATGAAAAGCTCCGTAAGGAAGTTTTGCAAGAGTGTCATGATTCAAGGTGAGCTGGACACCCAGAGTGAGCCGCACCTTGGGACTGATCGAGGATCGGTACTACTGGCTGCACATGAGGGATGATGTGGAGGCCTATGTGAAGACTTACCTTGTGTGCCAATAGGACAAGATGCAGCTCAAGAAACCAGGCGGTCTCTTAGAGCCATTGCCAGTGCCAGAGCGACCATGGGAGAGTGTTTCTCTGGACTTTAGAGTTGGTTTACCCAAAGCAGAAGGGTTTGGAAGCATCATGGTAGTGGTGGACAGGTTTTCCAAGTATGGAATCTTCATTCCAGCAACAAAAGAGTGCCCAGCCGAGGAGGCAGCTCGATTGTTCTTGAAGAACATGGTTAAGTACTGGAGAGTGCCGAAGACCATTGTTAGTGATCGAGACAGGCATTTCACGGGCAGGTTCTAGATTGAGTTGTTCAAGCTATTGGGGTCAGACTTGAACTTTTCCACCAGCATGCATCCGCAGACCGATGGGCAGATAGAGCGAGTAAATGGACTATTAGAGGTCGACCTCAAGCACTATGTTAGTGCCACACAAAGGGACTGGCCAAAGCTACTAGATATTGCACAGTTTTCCTATAACTTGCAAAGGAGCGAGGCAACGAACTAGAGCCCATTTGAGGTTGTGATAGGGCAACAACCACTAACACCCGGTTCGATTGCTGCAGGTTATATAGGGTCGAATCTAGTAGCATACAAGTTTGCCAAGGCATGGCAGGAGCAAACCGACTTGGCCAGAGTTTGTCTACATAAGGCGGCCAAGAGGTTGAAGAAGTGGGTAGACCAAAAGAGGCGGGACGTACAGTTCCAGGTTGGAGACTTGGTGTTGGTGAAGCTACATCCCATTATGCGCCATAGGGGGCTATACAAAGGCCTAGTCCAGAGGTATGAGGGACCTTTCCGAGTAGCCAAGAGGGTAGGCAAGGTTGCCTACAAGCTGGATATGCCACCCAAGTCGAGGGTACACTCAGTGTTCCATGTGAGCATGCTCAAGCCATTCCATGAGGATGAGAGAGATCCAGGACGAGCAGAGTCAAAGCGTGCACCATTGGGAGCAAGGGCCTCATATGAGAAAGAGGTCCACAGCATTATGGCTGACCGAAAGGTGAGACGAAAGAATTATCAACCAAGACATGAGTACTTGGTGCACTGGAAGGGACTTTCAGACAATGAGGTGAGCTGGGAACTGGCAGCAAACCTATAAAATCTCAAATGCTCTTTAAGGGGGTATGAGTTCTCGAGGTTTGAAGAGGGATAGGGGGCCAATATAAGGGCCAAGTACTAGCACCCATCGCACATCATGTGCGTACACCCCCTGGCCCCTCCAATCGTCAGAACCCCCAATGCCAATGGTTCAGCTCTCCGGTGATGCTTCGGTGATGCTCCAATGATGGTGTCCCGAGCAAACAAAATGCTGCACCAGCACATGCCTGAGCCCAGCATGTGCACCGTGGCTCAAAATCTTAGACTGGGAATGAGCTCCGTATGCCTAGACATGGAATGAACTCCGTATGCCTAAGCCAACCCATGAAACGAGCGTGCGGGTGCTCAACCAATCGGAGAGGCAGAATGCGCAAGCCGAAGATCGACCCGATCCCCCCTGCGTGCTATCGATCCTGCTGCCGCAACCCTCGGTTCGATTCAATCTTAGATTGGGAATGAACTCTGTATGCATAAGTCAACCCATGAAACGAGTGTGCAGGCGCTGAGCCAGCCGAAGCGACATAATACGCAAGCTGGGGATTGGCCCGGTCCCCCTCTGCGTGTTGCCCATCCCGTTGCCACAACCCTCGGTCCGACTGGGGCTTAGACATGGAATGAGCTCCCTACACCTAAGCCAACCCACGAAATGGGCGTGCGGGCGCTCAGCTGACCGGAGAGGCTGAATGCGTAAGCCGGGGATCGACCCGATCCCCTCTGCGTGCTGTCGATCCTATTACCGCAGACCTAGGTTCGATTCAATCTTAGACTGGGAATGAACTCCATATGCTTAGACTGGGGATGAACTCCGTATGCCTCAGTCAACCCATGAAATAAGCGTGCGGGCGCTCAGTCGGCCGGAAAGGTCGGCTGGAGAGGCATAATGTGCAAGTCGGGGATCAGCCTAATCCTCCTCTACGTGCTGCCGATCCTGCTGCCACAACCTTCGGTCCGACTGGGGCTTAGACATGGAATGTACTTCGTATGCCTAAGCTAACCCACGAAATGAGCGTGTGGGCGCTCAGCCGACCAGAGAGACAGAATGCGCAAGTCGAGGATCGACCCAGTCCCCCCTACATGCTGTTGATCCTGCTGATGAAACCTTCAGTCTGGTTCGATCCTAGACTGGGAATGAACTCTGTATGCATAAGTCAACCTACAAAATGAGCGTGCAGGTGCTTAGCCGATCGAAGAGGCATAATGCGTAAGCCGAGGATCAGCCCGATCCCCCTCTGTGTGCTGTCGATCCCGCTGCCATAACCCTCGGTCCGACTGGGGCTTAAACATGGAATGAGCTTCGTATGCCTAAGCCAACCCATGAAACGGGCGTGCGGGTGCTCAGCCGGTCAGAGAGGCAGAATGCGTGAGCCGAGGATCAGCCCGATCCCCTCTGCGTACTGCCAATCCTGTTGTCGCAACCCTCGGTCTAGTTTGATCTTAGACTGGAAATGAACTCTGTATGCTTACACTGGGGATGAACTCTGTATGCCTAAGTCAACCCATGAAACGAGCGTGCGGGTGCTCAGCCGGTCGAAGAGGCCGATCGAAGAGGCATAATGTGTAAGCCGGGGATCAGCCTAGTCCTCATCTTCATGCTACCAATCCCGCTGCCGGTCCTGTTGCCACAACCCTCGATCCGGCTGGGGCTTAGACATGGAATGTACTCCGTATGCCTAAGACAACACATGAAACGAGCGTGTGGGTGCTCAGTCGATCGGAGAGGTAGAATACGCAAGCCGAGGATTGGCCCGGTCCCTCCTGCGTGCAGTCGATCCTGCTGCCGTAACCCTCGATCTGATCCGATCTTAGACTGGGAATGAACTCCGTATGCTTAGACTGGAGATGAACTCTGTATGCCTAAGTCAACCCATAAAATGAGCGTGCGGGTGCTCAGCCGACTAGAGAGGTAGGATGCGTAAGCTAGGGATTGAACGGGTGGTAGGTGGGTTCAAGCACATCTTCATATTTCTGCCGTGCCAATGCCATTTTTATGGCTTGTAAATTCATACAATGGTCCCCTAAGCCTTCATGTGAAGTTTCGTGACAAGACAACCCGTTTTCTATTTTTCACCATTTTTGAAACTTTTTACGGTTCAAGATTTTTTTAAATTCTTTTAGAAAGCGTTTTGTCCCCAAATTTGGTAGAGGTGATCCTTTTATTTTTTTTGGCATGTACAAAAACATTCAGCTAAAAACTCGAAGTGGAGAAGATTTTGTGACCGTTTGAAAAAAGTGTCCCCATTTCAGACACTTTTAAGGCTACTGGCAGCAAACTTATAAAATCTCAAATGCTCTTTAAGGGGGTGTGAGTTTCGAGGTTTGATGAGGGATAGGGGGCCAATATAAGGGCCAAGTTCCAGCACCCATCACACATCATGTGTGCACACCCCCCGACCCCCCAATGCCGCCGATTAGGCTCTCCGACGATGCTTCGGTGATGGTGCCCCGGGCGAAAAAAATGTGGCACCAGCACATGCCTGAGTGCAGCATGTAAACTGTGGCTTAAAATCTTAGACTGGGAATGAGCTCCGTATGCTTAGACATGGAATGAACTCCGTATGCCTAAGCCAACCCACAAAACGAGCACGCGGGCGCTCAGCCGGCCAGCGAGGCAGAATGTGCAAGCTGGGGATCGTCCCGGTCCCCCTGCGTGCTATCGATCCTGCTGCCGCAACCCTCAGTTTGGTCCAATCTTAGATTGGGAATGAACTCCATATGTATAAGTCAACCCACAAAATGAGCGTGCAGGTGCTCAGCCAGCCGAAGAGGCATAATGCGCAAGCCAGGGATCGGCCCGGTACCCCTCTGTATGCTGCTGGTCCCGCTGCCACAACCCTCGGTCTGGCTGGGGCTTAGACATGGAATGAGCTCCCTATGCCTAAGCCAACCCACGAAACGGGCATGCGGCCGCTCAGTCGGGGATCGACCCAGTCCCCCATGCGTGCTGCCGATCCTACTGCCGCAACCCTTGATCTGATCCGATCTTAGACTAGGAATGAACTCCGTATGCCTAGACTGGGGATGAACTCCGTATGCCTAAGTCAACCCATGAAATGAGTGTGTGGGCACTCAATCGACCGGAGAGGCTGGTCGGAGAGGCATAATACGCAAGCAGAGGATCAGCTCGATCCCCTTCTGCGTGCTATCGATCCCGCTGTCGATCCTGCTGCCACAACCCTCGGTCCGACTAAGGCTTAGACATGGAATGTGCTCTGTGTGCCTAAGCTAACCCACGAAATGAGGGTGTGGTTGCTCAGTCGGCCTGAGAGGCAGAATGCACAAGTCGGGGATCGGTCAATCCCCCATACGTGCTGTCGATCCTATTGTTGTAACCCTCGATCCGGTCTGATCTTAGACTGGGAATGAACTCCTTATGCTTAGACTGGGGATGAACTCCGTATGCCTAACTCAACCCATGAAATGAGCATGTGGACGCTCAGCCGACCAGAGAGGTAGGATGCACAAGCCGGGGATCGAACGGGTGGTAGGTGGGTTCAAGCAGATCTTCATATTTCTGCCATGCCAATGTCATTTTTATGGCTTGTAAATTCATACAATGGTCCCCTAAACCTTCATGTGAAGTTTCGTGGCAAGATGACCCGTTTTCTATTTTTCATGATTTTTGAAACTTTTTACGGTTTGGGATTTTTTAAAATTTTTTTAGAAATCGTTTTGTCCCCAAAATTGGTAGAGATGATCCTTGTGTTTATGTTGGCATGCACAAAAAAATTCAGCTAAAACCTCGAAGTGGAGAAAATTTTGTGACCGTTTGAAAAACGTGTCCCATTTCAAACATTTTAATGGCTACTGGCAGCAAACCTATAAAATCTCAAATGCTCTTTAAGGGGGTGTGAGTTCTCGAGGTTTGATGAGGAATAGGGGGCCAATATAAGGGCCAAGTACCAGCACCCATTGCACATCATGTGCGCACACCCCCCGACCCCCCCAATCGTCAGAACCCCCAATGCTGTCGGTTACGCTCTCCGACGATGCTCCGACGATGGTGCCCTGGGTGAAAAAAATGCGGCACCAGCACATGCCCGAGCCCAGCATGTGCACCGTGGCTCAAAATCTTAGACTGGGAATGAGCTCCGTATGCTTAGACACGGAATGAACTCCATATGCCTAAGCCAACCCACGAAACGAGCATGCGGGCGCTCAGCCGGCCGGAGAGGTAGAATGCGCAAGCCAGGGATCGACCCGATCCCCCCTACGTGCTGTCGATCCTTCTACCACAACCCTTGGTTTGGTCTGATCTTAGACTGGGAATGAGCTTCGTATGCATAAGTCAACCCATGAAACGAGCGTGCGGGCGCTGAGCCGGTCGAAGAGGCACAATGCGCAAGCCGGGGATCAACCCGGTCCCCTTCTGCATGCTGTCGGTCTCGCTACCACAACCCTTAGTCCGGCTAGGGCTTAGACATGGAATAAGCTCCCTATGCCTAAGCCAACCCACGAAACAGTCGTGCGGGCATTCAACCGACCGGAGAGGCAGAATGCGCAAGCCGGGGATCGGCCAAGTCCCCCTACGTGTTGTCGATCCTGCTGTCGCAACCCTCGGTCCGGTTCGATCTTAGATTGGGAATGAACTTCGTATGCTTAGACTGGGGATGAACTCCGTATGCCTAAGTCAATCTATGAAATGAGCGTGCGAGGGCTCAACCGATCGAAGAGGCCGACTGGAGAGGCATAATGCGCAAGCCGGGGATCAGCCCGATCCCCCTTCTACGTGCTGTCGATCCTGTTGCCAGTCCTGCTGCCACAACCCTCGGTCCGGCTGGGGCTTAGACATGGAATGTACTCCGTATGCCTAAGCCCCACGAAATGAGCGTGCGGGCGCTCAGTCGATCGGGGAGGTAGAATGCGCAAGCCGGGGATCAGCCCGGTCCCCCCTGCATGTTACCAATGCTGCTGCTGCAACCCTCGATATGGTTCGATCTTAGACTGGGAATGAACTCTGTATGCTTAGACTGGGATGAACTCCGTATGCCTAAGTCAACCCATAAAACGAGCGTGCGGGCGCTCAACCGACCACTTGAGACAGGTGTTGAAGGTGTTACGGGAGCACAAGCTATTTGTCAAGAGGGAGAAGTGCTCATTCACCCAGTAGGAGATCCTGTTCCTTGGCCACATAGTGGGAGGTGGCAGGATACGCATGGATAAAGGTAAGATACACGCCATCCTGGAGTGGCAACTTCCAGCCAAGGTCACTGAGTTGAGATCGTTCGTTGGGCTGGTAAACTACTACAGGCACTTCATCAAAGGTCACTCAGTAATAGCCATGCCATTGACTGACTTGCTTAAGAAAAGGAGAGGATGGGAGTGGAGCGCAAGGTGCCAGGAAGCCTTTGACAGGTTGAAGCAGGCTGTGACGGAGGAGTCCGTCTTAGCCTTGCCAGATCGTGCCAAGCCGTATGAGGTGCATACGGATGCATCAAACTTTGCCATAAGGGGCGTGTTGATGCAAGAGGGACGTCTAGTCACGTTCGAGAGCAGAAAACTAAACGAGACTAAACGCAAGTACACGGTCCAAGAGAAAGAGATGACTGTAGTGTTGCACTATTTGTGCAGTTGGCACCATTACCTATTGGGGTCGAGGTTCATTGTGAGGACAGACAATGTGGGGACCAGCTACTTCCAGACGCAGAAGAAGCTATCCCATAAGCAGGCGAGATGGCAAGATTTTCTTACGAAATTTGACTTTCAGATGGAGTACAAGTCGGGGTGGGCGAACCTAGTGGCAGACGCCCTGAGTAGGAAGGCTAACCTTGCTGCCATTAGCCAACCAAAGGGGTCACTAGTGCCGCACATCAAGGAGGGACTTCCGCATGATCCTACAGCCAAAGCTCTGATGGAGTACGCCCAGCAAGGTAAGACTAGGCGATTTTGGTTTCAGGATGGCTTGCTGTACACCAAGGGCAATAGATTGTTTGTGTCGTAGCACGGAAAGCTCTGTAAGGAAGTTTTGCAAGAGTGTCATGATTCAAGGTGGGCTCGACACCCAGAGTGAGCTGGACCTTGGTGCTGATCGAGGATTGGTACTATTGGCCGCACATGAGGGATGATGTGGAGGCCTATGTAAAGACTTATCTTGTGTGCCAATAGGACAAGGTGGAGCTCAAGAAACCAGGCAGTCTCTTAGAGCCATTGCCAGTGCCAGAGCGACCATGGGAGAGTGTTTCTCTGGACTTCATAGTTGGTCTACCCAATGCAGAAGGGTTTGGAAGCATCATGGTAGTGGTGGACAGGTTTTCCAAGTATGGAATCTTCATTCCAGCAACCAAGGAGTGCCCAACCGAGGAGGCAGCTCGATTGTTCTTGAAGAACATGGTTAAGTATTGGGGTGCACCGAGCACCACTGTTAGTGATCGGGATGGGCATTTCATGGGCAGGTTCTGGATTGAGTTGTTCAAGCTATTGGGGTCAGACTTGAACTTTTCCACCAGCATGCATCCGCAGACCGATAGGCAGACAGAGCAAGTAAATGGACTATTAGAGGTCTACCTCAGGCACTATGTTAGTGCCACACAAAGGGACTGGCCAAAGCTGCTAGATATTGCACAATTTTCCTACAACTTGCAAAGGAGCGAGGCAACGAACCAGAGCCCATTTAAGGTTGTGACAGGGCAACAACCACTAACACCCGGTCTGATTGCTGCAGGTTATATAGGGTCGAATCTAGCAGCATACAAGTTTGCCAAGGCATGGCAGGAGTAAACTGACTTGGCCAGAGTTTGTCTACACAAAGCGGCCAAGAGGTTGAAGAAGTGGGTAGACCAAAAGAGGCGGGACGTACAGTTCCAGGTTGGAGACTTGGTGTTGGTAAAGCTACATCCCATTGTACACCATAGGGGGTTGTACAAAGGCCTAGTCCAGAGGTATGAGGGACCTTTCCAAGTAGTCAAGAGGGTAGGCAAGGTTGCCTACAAGCTGGATATGCCACCCAAGCCGAGGGTACACCCGGTGTTCCATGTGAGCATGCTCAAGCCGTTCCATAAGGATGAGAGAGATCCAGGATGAGCAGAGTCAAAGCGTGCACCATTGGGAGCAAGGGCCTCATATGAGAAAGAGGTCCACAACATCATGGCTGATCGGGAGGTGAGATGAAAGAATTATCAACCAAGACATGAGTGCTTGGTGCGCTAGAAGGGACTTCCAGACAATGAGGTGAGCTGGGAACCAGCAGATGACTTATGGTAGTTTGGGGACCAGATCAGGAAGTACCATGCAGAAGACGCAATAAGGGTGTTGCGTAATCAGGTGGGGAAGAATGTGACACCCTGGGTGGGTGCTCCAGGCACATCAGGTAGACCAGCAGGTGTGCCAGAGATTGAGGCCCGCAGACCAGGCACGCTAGCGGGTATTAGTGCGTAAAGCCTAGCAAACGAGTTCAGAACGCCCGCCCAACTTGCAGGCCAGCCCGTGAGACCAAGGCCTGGCATACAAGCTTCATGCACCATATCCAGAAGGGCCCAAGGTGCTGGACACGTAAGGGAAGCTTCTGGAAGCAGGCAGGATCAGCTGGAGCATCCTGACAGATTTGGTTGACCCTAAAAATCAGGAGTTAGCATCCTGATTGATTGTAATCTGTATAATCCCATGATTTTAGCCTTTATTCTAGGGATATGCCATTAAGTTGTAGCTAGAGCCTCAACTATAAATAGAGGGCTTCTCCACCTTCATTTGTACACCATCCAACACTTCTGTTTCAATTAATACAAGAGCATTTCTAGAATTCTGTCTTATTATCTTGTTTCTCTTTAACTTGCGTAATTAGCCCTTTTCATTGTTCTAGTGCCCGCACGCTTGTGTTTTAGGCTGATTTAGGCATAAAGGAGGAGATTTCAAGCCTAATTCCGCATGGTTTCTAAGTCTAAGGTCGGAGCCCGTGACACTTAGACTGAGGATGAACTCCGTATGCCTAAGTCAACCCACGAAACGAGCCTGCGGGCATTCAGCCGACTAGAGAGGCAGGATGTGCAAGCCGGGGATCGAATGGGTGGTAGGTGGGTTTAGGCACATCTTCATATTGATGCCATGCCAATGCCATTTTTATGGCTTGTAAATTCATACAATGGTCCCCTAAGCCTTCATGTGAAGTTTCGTAGCAAGACGACCCATTTTCTATTTTTTACGATTTTTGAAACCTTTTATAGTTTGGAATTTATTTTTAAATTTTTTAGAAAGCGTTTTGTCCCCAAATTTGGTAGAGGTGATCCTTGTATTTTTTTTGGCATGCACAAAAATATTCAGCTAAAAACTCGAAGTGGAGAAATTTTGTAACCGTTTGAAAAAAGTATCCCTATTTCAAACACTTTAATTGCTACTGGCAGCAAACCTATAAAATCTCAAATGCTCTTTAAAGGGGTGTGAGTTTTTGAGGTTTGATGAGGGATAGGGGGCCAATATAAGGGCTAAGTACTAGCACCCATTGCACATCAGGTGCGCACACCCCCCGGCCCCCCTAATCGCCAGAACCCCCAATGCCGCCGGTTAGGCTCTCCGGCGATGCTCCGACGATGGTGCCCCGGGCAAAAAAAATATGGCACCAGCACATGCCTGAGCCCAGCATGTGCACCGTGGCTCAAAATCTTAGACTGGGAATGAGCTTCGTATGCTTAGACATGGAATGAACTCCGTATGCCTAAGCCAACCCATGAAACGAGCGTGCGGGCGCTCAGTCGGTCGGAGAGGCAGAATGCGCAAGCCGGAGATCGACCTGATCCCCCCCTGTGTGCTATCGATCTTGCTGCCACAACCCTCAGTTTGATTCAATCTTAGATTGGGAATGAACTCCGTATGCATAAGTCAACCTATGAAACGAGCGTTCGGGTGCTGAGCCAGTCGAAGATGCATAATGCGCAAGCCGAGGATCGGCCCGGTCCCTCTCTGCGTGCTGTCGGTCCCGCTGCCACAACCCTCAGTTCGACTGGGGCTTAGACATGGAATGAGCTCCCTATGCCTAAGCCAACCCACGAAATGGACGTGCGGGCGCTCAGCCGATCGGAGAGGCAGAATGCACAAGCCGAGGATCGGCCCTATTCCCCTTGCGTGCTACCGATCCTGCTGCCACAACCTTCGGTCCAGTCCGATCTTAGACTGGGAATGAACTCCATATGCCTAAGTCAACCCATGAAACGAGCGTGCGAGCGCTCAATCGGCCAAAAGGTCGATCGGAGAGGCACAATGCGTAAGCCGAGGATCCGTTCGGTCCCCTTCTGCATGCTGCCAATCCCACTGTCGGTCCTGCTAACACAACCCTCGGTCTGGTTAGGGCTTAGACTTGGAATGTACTCTGTATGCCTAAGCCAACCCACGAAATGAGTGCACGGGCGCTCAGCCGGCTGGAGAGGCAGAATGCGCAAGCCGGGGATCGACCTGGTCCCCGCTGCATGCTGTCGATCCTGCTGTCGCAACCCTCGATTCGGTCTGATCTTGGAATGGGAATGAACTCCGTATGCTTAGACTAGGGATGAACTTTGTATGCCTAAGTCAACCCATGAAACGAGCGTGCGGGCGTTCAGTCGACCAGAGAGGCAGGATGCGCAAGCCGTGGATCGAACGGGTGGTAGGTGGGTTCAAGCACATCTTCATATTTCTGTCATGCCAATGCCATTTTTATGGCTTGTAAATTCAGAAAATGGTCCCCTAAGCCTTCATGTGAAGTTTCGTGGCAAGACGACCCGTTTTCTATTTTTCACAATTTTTGAAACTTTTTGTGGTTCGAGATTTTTTTAAATTTTTTTAGAAAGAGTTTTGTCCCTAAATTTTGTAGAGGTGATCCTTCTATTTTTGTTGGAATGCGTAAAAACTCGAAGTGGAGAAGATTTTGTGACTGTTTGAAGAAAGTGTCCTCATTTTAGACACTTTAATGGCTACTGGCAGCAAACCTATAAAATCTCAAATGCTCTTTAAGGGGGTGTGAGTTCTCAAGGTTTGATGAGGGATAGGGGGCCAATATAAGGGCCAAGTACCAGCACCATCGCACATCATGTGCGCACACCCCCCGGCCCCCCAATCGTCGGAACCCCTAATGCCGTCGGTTAGGCTCTCCGACGATGATGCCCCGGGCAAAAAAAATGTGGCACCAACACATGCCCGAGCCCAGCATGTGCACCATGGCTCAAAATATTAGACTGGGAATGAGCTCCGTATGCTTAGACATGGAATGAACTCCGTATGCCTAAGCCAACCCATAAAACGAGCGTGCGGGCGCTCGACCGGTCGGAGAGGCAGAATGCACAAGCCAGGGATCGACCCGATCCCCCCTACGTTCTGTCGATCCTGCTACCGTAACCCTCGATCCGATCTGATCTTTGACTGGGAATGAACTCCGTAAGCATAAGTCAACCCACGAAATGAGCGTGCGAGTGCTGAGCCGACGGAAGATGCATAATGCGCAAGTCGGGGATCAGCGTTCCCGCTCTGCGTGTTACTGGTCCCGCTGGCACAACCCTCGGTCCGACTGGGGCTTAGACATGGAATGAGCTCCTTATGGCTAAGCCAACCCATGAAACGGGCATGCAGACACTCAGCTGACCGAGAGGCAGAATGCGCAAGTTGGGGATCAGCCCGATCCCCCCTGCGTGCTGTCGATCCTGCTGCCGCAACCCTCGATCCGATCCGATCTTAGACTGGGAATGAACTCCGTATGCTTAAACTGGGGATGAACTCCATATGCGTAAGTCAACCCATGAAACGAGTGTGCGGGCACTCAACCGACAGGAGAGGCCGATCGGAGAGGCATAATGTGCAAGTCGGGGATCAGCTCGATCCCCTTCTACGTGCTGCCGATCCCGCCGTCGGTCCTGCTGCCACAACCCTTAGTCCGACTGGGGCTTAGACATGGAATGTACTTCGTATGCCTAAGCCAACCCATTAAACGAGCGTGCGGGCACTCAGCCAATCGGAGAGGCAGAATGCGCAAGCCGGGGATCGACCCGGTCCCCCCTGCGTGTTGCCAATCTTACTGCCGCAACCCTTGATCCGGTCTGATCTTAGACTGGGAATGAACTCCTATGCTTAGACTGGAGATGAACTCCGTATGCCTAAGTCGACCCACGAAACGAACGTGCGGACTCTCAGCTGACCAGAGACGCAGGATGCGCAAGTCGGGGATCGAACGGGTGGTAGGTGGGTTCAAGCACATCTTCATATTTCTGCTATGCTAATGCCATTTTTATGGCTTGTAAATTCATACAATGGTCCCCTAAGCCTTCACGTGAAGTTTCGTGGCAAGACGACCCGTTTTCTATTTTTCATGATTTTCAAAACTTTTTACGGTTCGGGTTTTTTTAAATTTTTTTAGAAAGAGTTTTGTCCCCAAATTTGGTAGAGGTGATCCTTGTATTTTTTTTGGCTTGCAAAAAAATATTCGGCTAAAAACTCAAAGTGGAGAAGATTTTTGAAAAAAGTGTCCCCATTTCAGACACTTTAATGGCTACTGGCAACAAACCTATAAAATCTCAAATGCTCTTTAAGGGGGTGTGAGTTCTCGAGATTTGAAGAGGGATAGGGGGCCAATATAAGGACCAAGTATAAGCACCCATCGCACATCATGTGCGCACACCCCCCGGCCCCCCAATCGCCGGAACCCCCAATGCCGTCGATTAGGCTCTCCGGTGATGCTCCAACGATGCTCCGACGATGGTGCCCCGGGTAAAAAAATGCGGCACCAGCATATGCCCGAGCCCAACATGTGCACCATGGCTTAAAATCTTAGACTGGGAATGAGCTTCGTATGCTTAGACATCGAATGAACTCCGTATGCCTAAGCCAACCCATGAAACGGGCGTGCGGGCGCTCAGCTGGCCGGAGAGGCAGAATGCGCATGCCGATTTTGATCCCCCCTGCGTGCTACCGATCCTGCTACTGTAACCCTCAATCTGATCCGATCTTAGACGAGGAATGAACTTCGTATGCCTAAGTCAACCCATGAAACAAGCGTGCGGGCGCTCAGTCGGCCAGAGAGGCATAATGCGCAAGCCGAGGATCAGCCCGATCCCACTCTACGTCCTGTCGATCTCACTGTCGGTCCTGCTGCCACAACCCTCGGTCCGACTGGGCTTAGACGTGGAATGTACTCTGTATGCCTAAGCCAACCCATGGAACGAGCGCCCGGGCGCTCAGTCGGTCGGAGAGGTAGAATGCGTAAGTCGGGGATGACCTGATCCCCCCTGCGTGCTGTCGATCTTGCTGTCGTAACCCTCGATCCGATCTGATCTTACACTGGGAATGAACTCCATATGCTTAGACTGGGGATGAACTCCGTATGCCTAAGTCAACCCACGAAACGAGCGTATGGACGCTCAGCCGACCAGAGAGGCAGGATGCGCAAGCCGGGGATCGAACGGGTGGTAGGTGGGTTCAAGCACATCTTCATATTTTTGCCATGCCAATGCCATTTTTATGGCTTGTAAATTCATACAATGGTCCCCTAAGCCTTCATGTGAAGTTTTGTGGAAAGACAACCCGTTTTTTGTTTTTAACGATTTTTGAAACTTTTTAAGGTTCGGCATTTTTTAAAATTTTTTTAGAATTAGTTTTGTCCCCAAATTTGGTAGAGGTGATCCTTTTATTTTTGTTGGTATGCACAAAAAAATTCAGCTAAAAACTCTAAGTGGAGAAGATTTTGTTACCGTTTGAAAAATGTGTCTCCATTTCAGACACTTTAATGGCTACTGGCAGCAAACTTATAAAATCTCAAATGCTCTTTATGGGGGTGTGAGTTCTTGAGGTTTGATGAGGTATAGGGGGCCAATATAAGGGCCAAGTACCAGCACCTATCGCACATCATGTGCGCACACCCCCCGGCCCTCCCAATCGTCGGAACCCCCAATGCCACTAGTTAGGCTCTCTGGCGATGCTCCAGCGATGCTCCGACGATGGTGCCCCAGGCAAAAAAAATGCGGTACCAGCACATGCTCGAGCCCAGCATGTGCATCGTGGCTCAAAATCTTAGATGGGAAAGGGCTCCGTATGCTTAGACATGGAATGAACTCCGTATGCCCAAGCCAACCCATGAAACGAGCGTGCGGGCGCTCAGCCTGCCGGAGAGGCAGAATGTGTAAGTCGAGGATTGACCCGGACCCCCACTGCGTGCTGTCTATCCTACTGCCGTAACCCTCGGTCCGGTCCGATCTTAGGCTGGAAATGAACTCCATATGCATAAGTCAACCCATGAAACGAGCGTACGGGCGCTGAGCCGACCAAAGAGGCATAATGTGCAAATCGGGGATTGGCCCAGTCCCCCTCTGCGTGCTGCCGGTCCCGCTGCCACAACCCTTGGTCCGGCAAGGGCTTAGACATGGAATGAGCTCCCTATTCCTAAGCCAACCCACAAAACGGGCGTGCGGGCACTTAGTCGACCGAAGAGGCAGAATGCGTAAGCCGAGGATCTGCCCGGTCCCCCCTGCGTGCTACCGATCCTGCTGTCACAACCTTCGGTTCGGTCCGATCTTAGACTGGGAATGAACTCCATATCCTTAGACTGGGGATGAACTCCGTATGCCTAAGTCAACCCACGAAACGAGCGTGCGGGTGCTCAGCTAGCCTAGACTGGGAATGCCTAAGCCTTCATGTGAAGTTCCATGGTGAGACCAACCGTTTTCTATTTTTCATGATTTTTGAAACTTTTTGTGGTTTGGGATTTTTTTAAATCTTTTTAGAAAGAGTTTTGTCCCCAAATTTTGTAGAGGTGATCCTTGTATTTTTGTTGGTATGCACAAAAAAATTCAGCTAAAAACTCGAAGTGGAGAAGATTTTGTCACCGTTTGAAAAAAGTATCCCCATTTTCAGACACTTTAATGGCTATTGGTAGCAAACCGATAAAATCTAATGCTCTTTAAGGGGGTGTGAGTTCTCGAGGTTTGATGAGGGATAGGGCGCCAATATAAGGGCCAAGTACCAGCACCCATCGCACATCATGTGCGCACACCCCCCGGCCCCCCCAATCGTCAGAACCCCTAATGCCGCCGGTTAGGCTCTCCGACGATGCTCCAGCGATGGTGCCCCAGGCGAAAAAGATGTGACACCAGCACATGCCTGAGCCCAGCATGTGCACCGTGGCTCAAAATCTTAGATTGGGAATGAGCTCCATATGCTTAGACATAGAATGAACTTTGTATGCGTAAGCCAACCCACAAAATGAGCGTGCGGGCACTCAGTTGGCCGGAGAGGCAGAATGCGCAAGCCGAGGATTGACCCGATCCCCCCCTACGTGCTGTTCATCCTGTTGCTGCAACCTTCGGTCCGGTATGATCTTCGACTGGGAATGAACTTCGTATGCATAAGTCAACCCACGAAACGAGTGTGCGGGCGCTGAGCCGGCTGAAGAGGCATACTGCATAAGCAAGGATCGACCCGGACCCCCTCTGCGTGCTTTCGGTCCCATTGCCAGAACCCTTGGTCCGGCTGGGGCTTAGACATGGAATGACCTCCCTATGCCTAAGCCAACCCACTAAACGGGCGTGCCAGTGCTCAGCCGACCGAAAAGATAGAATGCGCAAGCCGGGGATCACCTCGACCCCCTGCGTGTTGTCGATGCTACTGTCGCAACCCTTGGTTTAGTCTGATCTTAGACTGGCAATGAACGCCATTTGCTTAGACTGGGGATGAACTCCGTATGCCTAAGTCAACCCACGAAATGAGCGTACGGGTGCTCAGCCGGCTGGAGAGGCAAATGCGTAAGTCGGGGATCAGCCTGGTCCCCCTCTACGTGCTATCGATCCTGCTGCTGGTCCTACTGCCACAACCCTCGATCCTGCTATTGGTCCTACTGCCACAACCCTCAATCCGGTTGGGGCCTAGACATGGAATGTACTCCGTATCCCTAAGCAAACCTACGAAACGAGCGTGCGGGCGCTCATCTGGCCGGAGAGGTAGAATACGCAAGTCGAGGATCGACCCGATCCCCCTTGCGTGCTGTCGATCCTGCTGTCGCAACCCTTGATCGATCTGATCTTAGACTGGGAATGAGCTCCGTATGCTTAGACTTTGGATGAACTTCGTATGCCTAAGTCAACCCATGAAACGAGTGTACGAACGCTCTTCCAGTCGGAAAGGCCAGCCAGAGAGGCATAACGTGCAAGTCGGGGATCAACTCGATCCCCCTCTGCGTGCTGCCGATCCCGCTATCGGTCATGCCGCCACAACCCTCGGTCTGGCTGGGGCTTAGATGTGGAATGTACTCCATGTGCCTAAGCCAACCCACGAAACGAGCGTGCGGGCGCTCAGCCGATCGGAGAGGCAGAATGTGCAAGCCAAGGATCGGCCTGATCCCCCCTATGTGCTGTCGATCTTGCTGCCGCAACCCTCGATTCGGTCTGATCATAGACTGGGAATGAACTCCGTATGCTTAGACTGGGGATGAACTCCGAATGCCTAAGTCAACCCACGAAACGAGTGTGCGGGTGCTCAGTCGACCGGAGAGGCCGGCCAAAGAGGCATAATGCGCAAGATAGGGATCAACCTGGTCTCCCTCTGCGTGCTACCGATCCCGCTGCCGGTCTTGCTACCATAACCCTCGGGCGAAAAAAATACGACACCAGCACAAGCCCGAGCCCAGCATGGGCACCGTGGCTCAAAATCTTAGATTGGGAATGAGCTCTGTATGCTTAGACATGGAATGAACTCTGCATGCCTAAGCCAACCCACGAAATGAGCGTATGGGTGCTCAGCCAGCCAGAGAGGTAGAATGCACAAGCCAGGGATCGACCCAGTCCCCCCTGCGTGCTGTCGATCCTTCTGCCACAACCCTTAGCCCAGTCCGATCTTAGACTGGAAATAAACTCTGTATGCATAAGTCAACCCATGAAACGAGCGTACGGGCGCTGAGTAGGCTGAAGAGGCATAATACGCAAGCCCAGGATCGGCCCGATCCCTCTCTACGTGCTGCCGGTCCTGCTACTACAACCCTCGATCGGGCTGGGGCTTAGACATGGAATGAGCTCCCTATGCGTAAGCCAAACCACGAAAAGGGCATGCGGGCACTCAACCGGTCGAAGAGGCAAAATACGCAAGCCGGGGATCGGCCTGGTCCCCCCTGCGTGCTGTCGATCCTACTATCGTAACCCTCGATCCGGTCTGATCTTAGACTGGGAATGAACTCCGTATGCTTAGACTGGGGATGAACTTCGTATGCCTAAGTCAACCTACGAAATGAGCGTACGGCTACTCACCCAGCCGAAAAGGCCGATCGAAGAGGCATAATGGCCAAGCCGGGGATCAGCCCGGTCCCCCTCTGCGTTCTGCCGATCCCGCTGCCGGTCCGGCTGGGGCTTAGACACGGAATGTACTCTGTATGCCTAAGCCAACCCACGAAATGAGCGTACGGGTGCTCAACCGACCGGAAAGGCAGAATGCGTAAGCCGAGGATCGACCCGGACCCCCTACGTGCTGTCGATCCTCTATCGTAACCCTCGATCCGGTCTGATCTTAGACTGGGATTGAACTTCGTATGCTTAGACTGTGAATGAACTCTGTATGCCTAAGTCAACCCACGAAACGAGAGTGCGGGTGCTCAGCCAGCCGGAGAGGCATAATGCGCGAGCCGTGGATCAGCCCGGTCCCCCTCTGCGTGCTATCGATCCCGTTGCCGGTACTCTGCCACAACCCTCGGTCCGGCTGGGGCTTAGACGTGGAATGTACTCCGTATGCCTAAGCCAACCCACGAAACGACTGTCCGGGCGCTCAGCCGCCAGAGAGGCATAATGCGTAAGTCGAGGATCAGCCCGGTCCCCCTGCGTGCTACCGATCTTGCTGCCGCAACCCTCGATCCGATCTGATCTTAGACTGGGAATAAACTCTGTATGCTTAGACTGGGGATGACCTCCGTATGCCTAAGGCAACCCACGAAACGAGTGTGCGGGGTGCTCGGTCGACCAGAAAGGCAGGATGCATAAGCCGGGGATCGAATAGGTGGTAGGTGGGTTCAAGCACATCTTCATATTTTTGCCATGCCTATGCCATTTTTATGGCTTGCAAATTCATACAATGGTCTCCTAAGCCTTCATGTGAAGTTTCGTGGCAAGACGACCCGTTTTCTATTTTTCACGATTTTCAAAAACTTTTTACGGTTCGGGATTTTTTAAAATTTTTTTAGAAAGATTTTTGTCCCCAAATTTGGTAGAGGTGATCCTTGTATTTTTTTTGGCATGCACAAAACAATTCGGCTAAAAACTCAAAGTGGAGAAGATTTTGTGACCGTTTGAAAAAAGTGTCCCCATTTTCAGACACTTTAATGGCTACTGGCAACAAACCTATAAAATCTCAAATGCTCTTTAAGGGGGTGTGAGTTCTCATGGTTTGATGAGGGATAGGGGGCCAATATAAGAGCCAAGTACCAGCACCCATTGCACATCATGTGCGCACACCCCCCAGCCCCCTAAATCGCCAGAACCCCTAATACTGTTGGCTAGGCTCTCCGGTGATGCTCCGACGATGGTGCCCCGAGCTAAAAAAATACGGCACCAGCAAATGCCCGAGCCCATCATGTGCACGGTGGCTCAAAATCTTAGATTGGAAATGAGCTTCGTATGCTTAGACATGGAATGAACTCTGTATGCCTAAGCCAACCCACGAAACGAGCGTGCGGGCGCTCAGCCGATCAGAGAGGCAGAATGCACAAGCCGGGGATCAACCCGGTCCCCCCCTGCGTGCTGTTGATCTTGCTACCGTAACCCTCGATCCGGTCCAATCTTAGACTGGGAATGAACTCCGTATGCTTAGACTATGGACGAACTCCGTATGCCTAAGTCAACCCACGAAACGAGCTTGCGGGGGCTCAGCTGACCAAAGAGGCAGGATGCGCAAGTCGAGGATCGAGTGGTTGGTAGGTGGGTTCAAGCACATCTTCATATTTCTGCCGTGCCAATGCCATTTTTATGGCTTGTAAATTCTTACAATGGTCCCCTAAGCCTTCATGTGAAGTTTCGTGGTAGGACGACCCGTTTTCTATTTTTCATGATTTTCAAAACTTTTTGTGGTTTGGGATTTTTTTAACTTTTTTTAGAAAGAGTTTTGTCCCAAAATTCAGTAGAGGTGATCCTTGTATTTTTGTTGGCATGCACAAAAAATTTCAGCTAAAAACTCGAAGTGGAGAAGATTTTGTGACCATTTGAAAAAAGTGTCCCCATTTCAGACACTTTAATGGCTACTGGCAGCAAACCTATAAAATCTCAAATGCTCATTAAGGGGGTGTGAGTTCTCAAGGTTTGATAAGGGATAGGGGGCCAATATAAGGGCCAACTACCAGCACCCATCGCACATCATGTGCGCACACCCCCTGGCCCCCCCAATCGCCGGAACCTCTAATGTCATCGGTTAGGCTCTTTGGCGATCCTCCGGTGATGGTGCCCCGGGCGAAAAAAAATGCGGCACCAGCACATGCCCGAGCCCAACATGTGCACCATGGCTCAAAATCTTAGATTGGGAATGGGCTCCGCATGCTTAGACATGGAATGAACTCCGTATGCCTAAGCCAAACACGAACCGAGCGGGCGGGCACTCAACCGGTCAGAGAGGTAGAATGCGCAAGCTGAGGATCGACCCGGTCCCCCCTACGTACTATCGATCCTGTTGCTACAACCCTCGGTCCAATCTGATCTTAGACTGGGAATGAACTCTGTATGCATAAGTCAACACATGAAACGAGCGTGCGGGCACTGAGCCAACCGAAGAGGCATAATGCGCAAGCCGGGGATTGGCCCTATCCCCCTCTACGTGCTGTCGGTCCCGTTGCCACAACCCTCGGTCTGGCTGGGGTTTAGACATGGAATGAGATCCCTATGCCTAAGCCAACCCACAAAACGGGCATGCGGACGCTCAGCCGATCGGAGAGGTAGAATGCGCAAGCCAGGGATTGGCTCGGTCCCCCTTACGTGCTGCCGATGCTGCTATCGCAGCCCTCCGTCCGGTCCGATCTTAGACTGGGAATGAACTTCCTATGCTTAGATTGGGGATGAACTCCATATGCCTAAGTCAACCCACGAAAAGAGCGTGCGCTTGGAGAGGCCGGCCGAAGAGGCAAAATGTGCAAGCTGGGATCAGCTCGATCCCCCTCTGCATCCTGTCAATCCTGCTTCGGTCCTACTGCCACAACTTTCAGTCCAGATGGGGTTTAGATGTGGAATGTACTCCGTATGCCTAAGCCAACCCACGAAACGAGCGTGCGGGCGCTCGACCGACCGGAGAGGCAGAATACGCAAGCCAGGGATCGGCCCGATCCCCCTGCATGCTGTCGATCCTGCTGCTGCAACCCTCGATCCAATTCGATCTTCGACTGAGAATGAACTCCGTACGCTTAGACTGGGGATGAATTCCGTATGCCTAAGTCAACCCATGAAACAAGCGTACGGGCGCTCAGCCGACCAGAGAGGCATAATGCGTAAGCCGCGGATCGAACGGGTGGTAGGTGTGTTCAAGCACATCTTCAAATTTTTGCCATGCCAATGCCATTTTTATGGCTTGTAAATTCATACAATGGTCCCCTAAGCCTTCATGTGAAGTTTCGTGGCTAGACGACCCGTTTTCTATTTTTCACGATTTTCAAAACTTTTTGAGGTTAGGGATTTTTTTAAATTTCTTTAGAAATAGTTTTGTCCCCAAATTTGGTAGAGGTGATCCTTTTATTTTTTTTGGTATGCAAAAAAAAATTCGGCTAAAAACTTAAAGTGGAGAAGATTTTGTGACCTTTAAAAAAAGTGTCCCCATTTTTAGACACTTTAATGGCTATTGGCGGTAAAGCTATAAAATCTCAAATGCTCTTTAAGGGGGTGTGAGTTCTCGAGGTTTGATGAGGGATAGGGGGCCAATATAAGGGTCAAGTACCAGCACCCATCGCACATCATGTGCGCACACCCCCCGGCCCCCCCAATCGCTGGAACCCCCAATGCCGCTGGTTAGGCTTTCCCGCGATGCTCCGATGATGGTGCCCTGAGTGAAAAAAATGCGGTACTAGCACATGCCCGAGCCCATCATGTGCTCCGTGGCTCAAAATCTTAGATTGGGAATGAGCTTCGTATGCTTAGACATGGAATGAACTCTGTATGCCTAAGCCAACCCACGGAACGAGCGTGCGGGTGCTCAACCGACCGGAGAGGTAGAATGCGCAAGCCAGGGATTGACCCGGTCACCCCCTGCGTGCTGTCAATCTTGCTACCGCAACCCTTGATCCAGTCTGATCTTAAACTGGGAATGAACTCCGTATGCTTAGGTGGGTTCAAGCACATCTTCATATTTCTGCCATGCCAATGCCATTTTTATGGCTTGTAAATTCATACTATGGTCCCCTAAGCCTTCATGTGAAGTTTCATGGCAAGACGACCCGTTTTCTATTTTTCACAATTTTCAAACCTTTTTACGGTTCTCGATTTTTTTAACTTTTTTTATAAAGTGTTTTGTCCCCACATTTGTTAGAGGTGATCCTTGTATTTTTGTTGGCATCCACAAAAAATTTCAGCTAAAAACTCGGAGTGGAGAAGATTTTGTGACCGCTTGAAAAAAGTGTCCCCATTTCAGACACTTTAATGGCTACTGGCAGCAAACCTATAAAATCTCAAATGCTTTTTAAGGGGGTGTGAGTTATCGAGGTTTGATCAGGGATAGGGGGCCAATATAAGGGCCAAGTACCAGCACCCATCGCACATCATGTGCGCACACCCCCCGGCCCCCCAATCATCGGAACCCCCAATGCCGTCGGTTAGGCTCTCCGGTGATGCTCCGATGATGGTGCCTCGAGCAAAAAAAATGCAGCACCAGCATATGCCCGAGCCCATCATGTGCTCTGTGGCTCAAAATCTTAGATTGGGAATGAGCTTCATATGCTTAGACATGGAATGAACTTCGTATGCCTAAGCCAACCCACGAAACGAGCGTGCGGGCGCTCAGCCGACCGGAGAGGCAGAATGCGTAAGCCGGGGATCGACCCGGTCACCCCTTGTGTGCTGTCAATCTTGCTACCGCAACCATTGGTCCGATCCAATCTTAAACTGGGAATGAACTCCGTATGCTTAGACTAGGGATGAACTTTGTATGCCTAAGTCAACCCACGAAATGAGTGTGTGGGCACTAAGCTGACCAGAGAGGTAGGATGAGCAAGTTGGGGATCGAATGGTTGGTAGGTGGGTTCAAGCACATCTTCATATTTCTGCCATGCCAATGCCATTTTTATGGCTTGTAAATTCATACAATGGTCCCCTAAGCCTTCATGTGAAGTTTTGTGGCAAGACGACCCGTTTTCTATTTTTCATGATTTTCAAAACTTTTTACGGTTCGGGATTTTTTAAAATTTTTTTAGAAAGAGTTTTGTCCCCAAATTTGGTAGAGGTGATCCTTGTATTTTTTTTGGCATGCACAAAAGAATTCAGCTAAAAACTCGAAGTGGAGAAGATTTTGTGACCGTTTGAAAAAAGTGTCCCCATTTCAGACACTTTAATGGCTACTGGCAGCAAACCTATAAAATCTCAAATGCTCTTTAAGGGGGTGTGAGTTCTTGAGGTTTGATGAGGGATAGGGGGCCAATATAAGGGCCAAGTACCAGCACCCATCGCACAACATCTGCGCACACCCTCTGACCCCCCCAATCGCCTGAACTCCCAATGCCGCCGGTTAGGTTCTCCGACGATGCTCCGGGGATGCTCCGGCGATGGTGCCCTGGGCGAAAAAAATGCGGCACGAGCACATGCTCGAGCCTAGCATGTGCACCATGGCTCAAAATCTTAGATTGGGAATGAGCTTCGTATGCCTAAGCCAACCCACGAAACGCGCGTGTGGGCACTCAGCCGGCCGGAGAGGCAGAATGCGCAAGTCGGGGATCCAACCCGATCCCCCCTACGTGCTGTCGATCCTGCTGCCACAACCCCGGGTCCGGTCTGATCTTACACTGGGAATGAACTCTGTACGCATAAGTCAACCCACGAAAGGAGCGTGCGGGCGCTGAGCCAGCCGAAGAGGCATAATGCGCAAGTCGAGGATCGACCCGATCTGCCTCTGCATGCTGTCGGTCCTGTTGCCACAACCCTCGGTCCGACTAGGGCTTAGACATGGAATGAGCTCTCTATGCCTAAGCCAACCCACGAAATGGGCGTGCGGGCTCTCAGCCGGCCAGAGAGGCAAAATGCGTAAGCCGAGGACCGGCTCGATCCCCCCTGCATGCTGCCGATCCTGTTGCCGCAACCCTCGATCCGGTCTGATCTTAGACTGGTAATAAACTCCGTATGCTTAGACTGGGGATGAACTCCGTATGCCTAAGTCAACCCATGAAATGAACGTGCGGGTGCTCAGCCGACCAGAGAGGTATAATGCGCAAGCCGGGGATCGACTGGGGCTTAGACTTGGAATGAGCTCCCTATGCCTAAGCCAACCCACGAAACGGGCGTACGGGCGCTCAACCGGCTAGAGAGGTAGAATGCGCAAGCCGGGGATCGGCCCAGTCCCCTCTGCGTGCTGTTGATCCTGCTATCGAACCCTCAGTATTATCCGATCTTAGACTAGGAATGAACTCCGTATGCTTAGACTAGGGATGAACTCCGTATGCCTAAGTCAACCCACGAAACGAGTGTGCGGGCGCTCAGCCCGCCGTTTTTTTATTTTTCATGATTTTTGAAACTTTTTACGGTTCGAGATTTTTTTAAATTTTTTTAGAAAGAGTTTTGACCCCAAATTTGGTAGAGTTGATCCTTGTATTTTTGTTGGCATGCACAAAAAAATTCAGTTAAAAACTCGAAGTGGAGAAGATTTTGTGATCCTTTGAAAAAAGTGTCCCCATTTCGGACACTTTAATGGCTACTGGCAGCAAACCTATAAAATCTCAAATGCGCTTTAAGGGGGTCTGAGTTCTCGAGGTTTGATGAGGGATAGGGGGCCAAAGTAAGCGCCAAGTACCAGCACCCATCACACATCATGTGCGCACACCCCCGAGCCCCCAATCATCGAAACCCCTAATGTCGTCGGTTAGGCTCTCCGACGATGGTGCCCAGGGCGAAAACAATGCGGCACCAGCACATGCCCGAGCCTAACATGTGCACTGTGGCTCAAAATCTTAGATTGGGAATGAGCTCTATATGCTTAGATAGGGAATGAACTCCGTATGCCTAAGCCAACCCATGAAATGAGCGTGCGGGCGCTCAGTCGGTCGGAGAGGCAGAATGCGCAAGTTAGGGATCGACCCGATCTCCCCCTGCGTGCTGTCGATCCTACTACCGCAACCCTCGGTCCGGTTTGATCTTAGACTAGGAATGAACTCTATATGCATAAGTCAACCCATTAAAACGAGCGTGCGGGCGTTGAGCCCACCGAAGAGGCATAATGCGCAAGTCGGGGATCGGTCCGGTTCCCCTCTACGTGCTGTCGGTCCCGCTGCCATAGCCCTCTATCCAGCTGGGGCTTAGACATGGAATGAGCTCCCTATGCCTAAGCCAACCAACGAAACGGGCGTACGGGCGCTCAGCCGGCTGGAGACGCAGAATGCGCAAGCCGGGTGTCATGAGCCAACCTTGTATAAGGCCATGACCGGGACTTAGGTTGCCATGAGCCACCCATGTATAGGGCCATGGCCTGGTAGACCCCTTGTGTTAGGAAAAGTGTCCCCATTTCAAACATTGTAACGGTTACTGGTAGCATAGCTCTAAAATCTCTAAGGCTCTTTAGGGGGGGTGAGCCGGCAGGGTATTGTTGGGCTGTCTCACCGGGTGCTATGCGAGCTTAGGCCACCCACCATGGGCTGCCCCCTGGCCCTGGTGATGGTGGGAGGTCCCGATGTATGATTCCCGATTTTAATAAAATTCACCTCGATTGAATGCCCGATTGTTGCCTCGATGTGTTTCTTTTCTTTCTCGATGTGAATGTGCCTTGTTGTGTGTATGGATGAGATTGATCTTGATATATTGTGCCTTATTGTGAATGCTTGAGACTAACCATGGTTTATGGTTATTTGTTCAGATCTCGATCTATTGAAGGCTGACTTGGGTGGAAGCGTCCATTCAAGTGCCACGCGGGCTAGTGCTTGTTGAGAGAAAGCTTAGTCCGTGACACGTGGTATCAGAGCACGGTTGAGAAGTGCTAGAGAAATGGATGAGATGGCCACAAGTGGTGGACCGGATCATCAGCAGAGAATTGAGGAACTTGAGGCCGTGGTGGCCGCAATGAAAACTCATATGGTGACAAAAGATCGAGTGAGGGAGATCGAGACAACCCAGCGGAAGTTGTCCGATACTCTCCACAATGTGAGCGAAGAGGCTAGAGATGCCTTGAACATTCTCCAAAAGGAGTTTGAGGAGCTCAGGGCCCAGATGAGCATCCTACAAATGGCGGTGGCCAGTTCGGGTTCGAGCTTGACGGACAGGGGACAAAGGCCCAAAGTGCCGGAGCCTCGGTGCTATGAGGGGGCAAGGGATGCTAAGGAACTTGAGAATTTCCTGTTTGACATGGAACATTACTTTCGAGCTGTACACACAAGTTCAGAGGAAGACAAGGTGACAATGGCATCGATGTACCTCGCAGGGGATGCCAAGTTGTGGTGGCGCTCCAAGTTTGTCGATGACGAGTGCCCGATTAAGACTTGGACGGATCTGAAGTGTGAACTGAAAAACCAATTTTTTTCAGAGAATGTGGATTATATGGCTCGAAAGAGACTTCGAGAGTCGGTGCAAACCGGAATGGTGCGAGAGTTCGTGAGAAACTTTTCTACCCTGATGTTGGATATTAGAGACATGTCCGAAAAGGACAAGTTATTCCATTTTATTGAGGGCCTCAAGCCGTGGGCGAGGACAGAGCTACAGAGGCAAAGAGTGCAAGATGTGGCGACGGCCATGGCTGCAGCGAAACGTCTTCATGATTTTAATGATGGCTCGTTAAAATGGAAGAACCCTCCACCAACTGGCAGTAGCTCTAATCTTGGGAGTGGGGGAAAGATAACTAGGTTGGACCGACCCTTCAGTTGGGGATCAGACAGGAGGTCCTTTGGGCAAGATAGCACCCAGCCTAGGACAAACAACGTAGGGATTTTCAAGCCTAGGCAACCGCTAGCTTGCTTTCTTTGCAAGGGGTCGCATTGAGTGGCTGAGTGCCCACACCGAGGAGCCCTTAATGCCTTAAGGACCTCATCCCAAGAGTCTGCAAAAGTGCCAGAGAGCGTTGAAGAAGCTGAAGAAGAGCCAGCCAGGATGGGCTCGATAAGGTTCCTCAGTGCCCTTCGCACCCAATTGAACACTATAAAGAAAGAGCAAAGCAGAGGCTTGATGTACGTGAACTTGACGATCAATGGGAAAGCCACCAAGGCCATGGTGGATACGGGTGCAACCGACACTTTCATCACACCAGAAGAAGCAAAAAGGTGTGGTCTTCAGATTAGTAAAGACTGTGGGCGAATGAAGGCGGTCATTTCTCCAGCCTTTGCAATCAGTGGAAGCTCGAAAAGTGTGACAACCCGATTGGGGCCATGGGAAGGGAAGGTAGACTTCACAGTCTCCCCCATGGATGACTTTGATGTCATTCTAGGATTGGACTTCATGACATTGGCTCAGGTGATCCCTATCCCCGCTGCTAGCTGCTTGTTGTTCTTAGGAGAACACCCATGTGTGGTGCCAGCCAATATCTTGCCAAAGAGTGGGAAGAAAATGATTTCGGCTTTGCAATTCAAGAAAGGGGTAAAGAGAGGGGAACCCTCTTTTGTGGCCATGCCGATCTACAAAGAAGGGTCGAAAGTAGAACCCATACCCAATGGCGTGAAGAAAGTGTTAGAAGAATTCAGAGAGGTGATGCCAGAGATGTTGCCCAAGGTTCTACCCCCTCGACGAGTAGTGGACCACGAAATTGAGCTCCTCCCAGGGGCAAAACCCCCTGCTAAAGCTCCCTATCGCATGGCCCCGCCAGAGTTGGCCAAGCTGAGAAAACAGTTGGATGAGCTTCTACAAGTCGGGTTCATCCGACCATCAAAGGCTCCTTTCGAAGCACCAGTGCTATTCCAGAAAAAGCATGATGGGAGTTTGCGCTTATGTGTTGACTACAGGGCTTTGAACAAAGTCACCGTAAGAAACAAATATCCTATCCCGCTCATAGCAGACTTGTTTGATCAATTGAACGGGGCCAAGTACTTCTCCAAACTGGACCTGAGATCGGGATACCATCAGGTCAGAATCCTCGAGGGAGATGAGCCGAAGACCACTTGTGTAACACGGTATGGTGCATTTGAATTCCTTGTTATGCCTTTTGGACTAACCAATGCTCCTGCCACATTTTGTACACTGATGAATCAGGTGTTTCATGACTACCTAGACAAGTTTGTAGTCATTTATTTAGACGATATAGTGGTATATAGCTCCACGTTGGAAGAACATCAAGAACACCTGCGCCAGGTATTTCAAAGGTTACAGGACCAACAGTTATATGTAAAAAGGGAGAAGTGTGCATTCGCTCAGACCCAAATCCATTTTCTCGATCACATTATCGAACGTGGCCACATCCGAATGGACGTGGAAAAGGTCAGGGCCATCAAAGAGTGGATGATACCGAAGAATGTTAGTGAGCTCCGCTCCTTTTTGGGACTAGCTAACTATTATAGAAGGTTTGTGGAAGGGTACTCTCGTAAGACCACGGCCCTCACGGAGCTACTGAAGAAGGAACATAAATGGTGTTGGACGAACGAGTGCCAAGAGGCCTTTGAGGGATTGAAGGATGCTATTATGAAGGATCCCATCTTAGCTCTCCCTGATATTGGAAAGCCTTTTGAAGTCTAGACGGATGCATCAGATTTTGCTATTGGAGGTGTGCTTTTACAACAACATCACCCGGTAGCATTCGAAAGTAGGAAGCTGAGTGAAGCTAAAAGGAAATATACAGCCCAGGAGAAAGAGCTCCTTGCGGTGGTTCATTGCTTGAGGACTTGGCGGCATTACTTGTTGGGTTCGCACTTTGT
Organism: Durio zibethinus; assembly: GCF_047325235.1. NCBI lineage: Eukaryota > Viridiplantae > Streptophyta > Magnoliopsida > Malvales > Malvaceae > Durio > Durio zibethinus. The sequence continues at coordinate 21,421,378 of NC_143165.1, forward strand.
TGTGAAGATAGACAACTCAGCCATTAGCCACTTTCTCACCCAACCAAGACTCACAGTGAAACAAGCTAGGTGGTAGGAATTTTTAGCTGAGTTCGACTTTTGTTTTGAGCATACTGCAGGAAAGACTAATCAAGTGGTGGATGCCTTGAGCAGGCGGCCAGAGTTAGCGGCCCTCAGAAGAATGGCCCCAATGGCGGCTAGTAGAGCCACTACAGGCATCCATAAGTTGATTGGAGATCATTTAGGGAAAGACCCGCAAGCCTGTGCCATTTTGAAGCTAGTGGAAGAAGGGAAGTCCAAACATTTTTGGAAAGAAAATGGGGTCTTGTGGACCAAGGGACCTCGAGTCTTTGTGCCAAGAGCAGGAGGTCTGAGACAGATGCTGATGAGGGAGTGTCATGACACCCCATGGGTGGGACATCCGGCCTGGCAGCGCACGTTGGCGTTATTGAAACAAGGATATTATTGGCCTCAAATGCGACAAGATGTGATGGAATATACGAAGACTTGCCTCACTTGCCAACAAGACAAAGTCGAGAAGAGAAAACCTGCAGGTATGCTTGAACCATTATCGGTACCTACCAAACTGTGGGAAAGCATCTCCCTCGATTTCATCTCGAGCCTACCCAAGGTTGGCGATCTTGGAGCTATCTTGGTGGTGATTGATCGGTTCTCCAAGTATGCCACATTCATTCTCGCTCCCAAGTACTGTACAGCGGAGGACACAGCTCGACTATTGTTCAAACATGTGGTCAAGTATTGGGGCCTCCCCCAAAACATTGTCAGCGATAGAGATCCTAGATTCACGGGGTCCTTTTGGAGAGAACTTTTCAAGATTTTGGGGTCCCAACCCAACATCTCCTCGAGCTATCACCCTCAAACTGATGGCCAAACAGAGCGGTTCAATGGATTGTTAGAGGAATACTTGAGGCATTTTGTCCACGCCAACCAAAAGAACTGGCCCTCATTATTGGACGTTGCTCAACTCTGTTTTAATTCCAACAAAAGCTCTTCCACTAACAAGAGCCCATTTGAGGTGGTCACCGGACAATTACCAAGGCTACCCCACACTTCCTTGGAACAATATGGAGGAAAGAATCCCAGAGCATTCAACCTCAGCAAGGAGTGGAAACAAAACACGGAGATTGCACAAGCCTACTTAGAGAAAGCGTCAAAACGGATGAAGAAATGGGCAGACAAGGGTCGTAGAGCTCAACAATTTCAAGTTGGGGATTTGGTTCTTGTTCGATTAGTCCCTGAACAAACCAGGTTCTTGAGGAAGAGAGATCGTAGATTGGTGCGCAAATATGAAGGTCTAGTAAGGGTCCTTTCCAAGGTGGGAAATGCTTCCTACAAAATCGACCCTCCAAAGTGGATGAAGGTGCACCCGGTATTTCATGTGAGCAACTTGAAGCCATTCCATGCAGATCCTACAGATGCTAGTCGAAGAGAGCCAACCAGAGCCGCCATCACCATGAAACCACCCTCAGAGCGTCGAGTCCAAAAAATCTTAGCTGACAGGGAAACCAAGATATCTCGAAGACTAGTTCGGGAGTACTTAGTAAAGTGGGAGGGACTAGGCCTAGAAAAAACCAGCTGGGAGAGAGAGCACGACCTCCAGAGATTTCAAAGGAAGATCGAAGAATTTCAAGCCAGCAAGTCAACGAGGACGTCGATAGAATAGGTGGGGGAGGATGTCATGAGCCAACCTTGTATAAGGCCATGACCGGGACTTAGGTTGCCATGAGCCACCCATGTATAGGGCCATGGCCGGGTAGACCCCTTGTGTTAGGAAAAGTGTCCCCATTTCAAACATTGTAACGGCTACTGGTAGCATAGCTCTAAAATCTCTAAGGCTCTTTAGGGGGGTGAGTCGGCAGGGTATTGTTGGGCTGTCTCACCGGGTGCTATGCGAGCTTAGGCCACCCACCATGGGCTGCCCCCCTGGCCCTGGTGATGGTGGGAGGTCCTGATGTATGATTCCCAATTTTAATGAAATTCACCTCGATTGAATGCCCGATTGTTGCCTTGATGTGTTTCTTTTCTTTCTCGATGTGAATGTGCCTTGTTGTGTGTATGGATGAGATTGATCTTGATATATTGTGCCTTATTGTGAATGCTTGAGACTAACCATGGTTTATGGTTATTTGTTCAGATCTCGATCTATTGAAGACTGACTTGGGTGGAAGCGTCCATTCAAGTGCCACATGGGCTAGTGCTTGTTGAGAGAAAGCTTAGTCCGTGACACCGAGGATCGGCCCAGTCCCCTCTGCGTGCTGTCGATCCTGCTATCGTAACCCTCGGTCCAGTCTGATCTTAGACTAGGAATGAACTCCGTATGCTTAGACTAGGGATGAACTCTGTATACCTATGTCAACCCATGAAACGAGCGTGCGGGTGCCCAACCGACTGTAGAGGCCGGTCAGAGAGGCATAATGCACAAGTCGAGGATCAACCCGACCCTACTCTGCGTGCTGTCGATCCCGCTGCCGGTCCTGCTGCCATAACCCTCAGTCCGGTTGGGGCTTAGACGTGGAATGTACTCCTTATGCCTAAGCCAACCCACGAAACGAGCGTGCGGGCGCTCAACCGGTCGGAGAGGCAGAATACGCAAGTTGGGGATCGACCCAGTCCCCCTACGTGCTGTCGATCCTGCTGCCGCAACCCTTGATCCGGTCGAATCTTAGACTATGAATGAACTCCGTATGCTTAGACTGGGGATGAACTCCATATGCCTAAGTCAACCCATAAAACGAGCGTGCGGGCCCTCCGTCAGCCGAAGAGGTCAGTCGGAGAGGCATAATGCGCAAGTCGGGGATCAGCCCGATCCCCCTCTGCGTGCTACCGATCCCGCTGCCGGTCCTGCTGCCACAACCCTTGGTCCTGCTGCCACAACCCTCGGTTCGGCTAGGGCTTAGTGTGAATGTACTCCGTATGCCTAAGCCAACCCACGAAATGAGCGTGCGGGCGCTCAGCCGGCCAGAGAGGCAAATGTGCAAGCCAGGGATCGACCTGATCCCCCCTGCGTGCTGTCGATCCTGCTATCGCAACCCTCAATCTGGTCTGATCTTAGACTGGGAATGAACTCTGTATGATTAGACTGGGGATGAACTCCGTATGCCTAAGTCAACCCATGAAACGAGCGTGTGTGCGCTCAGCCGACCAGAGAGGCAGGATGCGCAAGTCGAAGATTGACTCGGTCCCTCCTACGTGCTGTCGATTCTGCTGTCGTAACCCTCGGTCCGATCTGATCTTAGACTGGGAATGAACTCCGTATGTATAAGTCAACTCACGAAACAAGCGTGGGGCACCGAACGGGTGGTAGGTGGGTCTAAGCACATCTTCATATTTCTACCGTGCCAATGCCATTTTATGGCTTGTAAATTCATATAATGGTCCCCTAAGCCTTCATGTGAAGTTTCGTGGCAAGACGAACCATTTTCTATTTTTCTCGATTTTAAAAACTTCTTACGGTTCAGGATTTTTTTAAAATTTTTTAGAAAGTGTTTTGTCCTCAAATTTGGTAGAGGTGATCCTTGTATTTTTGTTGGAATGCACAAAAAAATTCAGCTAAAAACTGAAAGTGGACAATATTTTGTGACTATTTGAAAAAAGTGTCCCCATTTCAAACACTTTAATGGCTACTGGCAGCAAACCTATAAAATCTCAAATGCTCTTTAAGGGGGTGTGAGTTCTCAAGGTTCGATGAGGGATAGGGGGCCAATATAAGGGCCAAGTACCAGTACCCATCGCACATCATGTGCGCACACCCCCCCGGCCCCCCAATCGCCAGAACCCCCAATCGCTAGAACCCCCAATGCCGTCAGTTAGGCTCTCCGGCGATGCTCTGGCGATGCTCCGGTGATAGTGCCTCGGGCAAAAAAAATGTGGCACCAACACATGCCTGAGCCCAGCATGCGCACTGTGGCTTAAAATCTTAGATTGGGAATGAGCTCCGTATGCTTAGACATGGAATGAACTCCGTATGCCTAAGCCAACCCACGAAATGAGCGTGCAGGCGCTCAGCCGATTGAAGAGGCAGAATGCACAAGTCGGGGATCGACTCGATCCCTCGGCGTGCTGTTGCAACCCTCGATCCGGTTCGATCTTAGACTGGGAATGAACTCTATATGCAAAAGTCAACCCACGAAAGGAGCATACTGGCACTGAGTCGGTCGAAGAGGCACAATGCGCAAGCCGGGGATCGGCCTGGTCCCGCTCTACGTGCTGTCGATCCCACTGCCATAACCCTCGGTCCGGCTGGGGCTTAGAAATGGAATGAGCTCCCTATGCCTAAGGGAACCCATGAAACGGGCGTGCGTAAGCCAAGGATCAACCCGATCCCCTTCTGCGTGCTGCCGATCCTGCTGTCAGTCCTGCTGCCACATCCCTCGGTCCGACTGGGGCTTAGACATGGAATGAGCTCCATATGCCTAAGCCAACCCATAAAACAGGCGTGCCGGCGTTCAGCTGACCGAAGAGGCAGAATGTGCAAGACGGGGATCAGCCCGGTCCCCCCTGCGTGCTACCGATCCTGCTGTCGTAAACCTCGATTCGGTCTGATCTTAGACTGGGAATGAACTCCATATACTTAGACTGGGGATGAACTCCGTATGCCTAAGTCAACCTATGAAACGAGCGTGTGGGCGCTCAGCCGATCGAAAAGGCCAGTCGGAGAGGCATAATGCGCAAGTCGAGGATCAGCCCGATCCCCCTCTGCGTGCTATCGATCCCGCTGCCAGTCCTGCTGTCCCAACCCTCAGTTCAGCTGGGGCTTAGATGTGGAATGTACTCCGTATGCCTAAGCCAACCATTGAAACGAGCATGCGGGCACTCAACCAATCGGAGAGGCAAAATGCGTAAGCCAGGGATCGGTTCGGTCCCTCTTACGTGCTGTCGATCCTACTGTTGCAACCATCGATCTAGTCTAATCTTAGACTGGGAATGAACTTCGTATGCTTAGACTGGGGATGAACCCTGTATGCCTAAGTCAACCCATGAAACAAGCGTGTGAACGTTCAACCGGCCGAAAAGGCCGATCAGAGAGGCATGATGCGTAAGCCGAGGATCAACTCGATCCCCCTCTGCGTGCTACCGATCCTGTTGTTGGTTCGGCTGGCACAACCCTCGGTCCGACTGGGGCTTAGACGTGGAATGTACTCCGTATGCCTAAGCCAACCCATGAAACAAGCGTGCGGGCGCTCAACCGATTGGAGAGGCAGAATGCGCAAGCCCGAGATCGGTCCAGTCCCTCCTGCGTGCTGTCGATCCTGCTGCCGCAACCCTCGATTCGATCTGATCTTAGACTGGGAATGAACTCCGTATGCTTAGACTGGGGATGAACTTCCTATGCCTAAGTTAACCCACGAAACGAGCGTGCGGGCGCTCAGCCGTCCAAAGAGAAAGGATGTGCAAGCCGGGGATCAAATGGGTCGTAGGTGGGTTCAAGCACATCTTCATATTTCTACCATGCCAATACCATTCTTATGGCTTGTAACTTCAAACAATGGTCCCCTAAGCCTTCATGTGAAGTTTCGTGGCAAGACGACCCGTTTTCTATTTTTCACGATTTTCAAAACTTTTTGCGGTTCAGGATTTTTTTAAATTTTTTTAGAAAGAGTTTTGTCCTCAAATTTGGTAGAGGTGATCCTTGTATTTTTGTTGCCATGCCAAAAAAATTCAACTAAAAACTCGAAGTGGAGAAGATTTTGTGACCGTTTGAAAAAAGTGTCCCCATTTCAGACACTTTAATGGCTACTGGCAGCAAACCTATAAAATCTCAAATGCTCTTTAAGGGGGTGTGAGTTCTTGAGGTTTGATGAGGGATAGAGGGCCAATATAAGGGCCAAGTACCAGCACCCATCGCACATCATGTGCGCACACCCCCCGGCCCCCCCAATCGTCGAAACCCCCAATATCGTTGGTTAGGCTCTCCGGCGATGCTCCGACGATGGTGCCCCGGGTGAAAGAAATGCTGCACCAGCACATGCCCGAGCCCAGCATGTGCACCGTGGCTCAAAATCTTAGATTGGGAATGAGCTCCACATGCTTAGACGTGGAATGAACTCCGTATGCCTAAGCTAACCCACGAAATGAGCGTGCGGGCACTCAGTCGGTCGGAGAGGCAGAATGCACAAGCCAGGGATCAACCCATTCCCGCCTTGCTACCATAACCCTCGGTCTGATCTGATCTTAGACTAGGAATGAACTCCGTATGCACAAGTCAACCCATGAAACGAGCTTGCGGGCATTGAGCCGACTGAAGAGGCATAATGTGCAAGCTGGGGATTGGCCCGGTCCCCCTCTGCATGCTGCTGGTCCCACTGCCACAACCCTCGATCCGGCTGGGGCTTAGATATGGAATGAGCTCCCTATGCCTAAGCCAACCCACAAAACGAGCGTGCGGGTGCTTAGTCGGTCGGAGAGGTAGAATGCGCAAGCCAGGGATCAGCCCGATCCCCCCTGCTTGCTATCGATCCTGCTGCGGCAACCCTCGTTCCAATTCGATCTAAGACTGGGAATGAACTCCGTATGCCTAAGTCAACCCATGAAACGAGCGTGCAGGCGCTCAGTCGATCGGAGAGGCATAATGCACAAGCCGAGGATCAACCCGATCCCCCTCTGCATGCTGTCGATCCCGCTATCGATCCTGCTGTGACAACCCTCGGTCTAGTCCGATCTTAGACTGGGAACGAACTCCGTATGCTTAGACCGGGGATGAACTCCGTATGCCTAAGTCAACCCACGAAACGAGCGTGCGGGCGCTCAACCGGTCAGAGAGGCTGACCGAAGAGGCATAATGCGCAAGCCAGGGATCAGCCCGATGCCCCTTTACATGCTGCCGATCTCGCTGCAGGTCCTGCTGCCATAACCATCGGTCCGACTGGGGTTTAGACGTGGAATCTACTCCGTATGCCTAAGCCAACCCATGAAACGAGCGTACGGGCGCTCAGCCGGCTGTAGAGGCAGAATGCACAAGTCAAGGATCGACCCGGTCCCCACTACGTGCTGTCGATCCAGCTACCGTAACCCTCGATCCGGTCTGATCTTAGACTGGGAATGAACTCCGTATGCTTAGACTGGGGATGAACTCCGTATGCCTAAGTCAACCCACGAAATGAGTGTGCAGGCACACTGCCGGTCGGAGAGGCAAAATGTGCAAGCCGGGGATCAGCCCGGTCTACCTCTGTATGTCATCGATCTCGTTGCCAGTCCTGCTACCACAACCCTCGGTCCGACTGTCGCTTAGACGTGGAATATACTCTGTATGCCTAAGCCAACCCATGAAACGAGCGTATGGGCGCTTAGCCGACCGGAGAGGCAGAATGCACAAGCCAGGGATCGACCCGGTCCCCCCTGCGTGCTGCCGATCCTGCCGTGGCAACCCTTGATCTGGTCTGATCTTAGACTGGGAATGAACTCCGTATGACTAAGTCAACCCACGAAATGAGCGTGCGGGCGCTCAGCTGACCAAAGAGGCAGGATGCATAAGCCGAGGATCGAACATGTGGTAGGTGGGTTCCAACACATCTTCATATTTCTGCTGTTCCAATGCCATTTTTATGGCTTGTAAATTCATACAATGGTCCCCTAAGCCTTTATGTGAAGTTTCATGGCAATACGACCCGTTTTCTATTTTTCAAGATTTTCGAAACTTTTTGCGGTTCAGGATGTTTTTAAATTTTTTTAGAAAGCATTTTCTCCCCAAATTTGGTAGAGGTGATCCTTGTATTTTTTTTGGCATGCACAAAAAAATTCAGCTAAAAACTCGAAATGTAAAAGATTTTGTGACAGTTTGAAAAAAATGTCCCCATTTTAGACACTTTAATGGCTACTGGCAGCAAACCTATAAAATCTCAAATGCTCTTTAAGGGGGTGTGAGTTCTCGAGGTTTGATGAGGGATAGGGGGCCAATATAAGGGCCAAGTACCAGCACCCATTGCACATCATGTGTGCACAACCCCCGGCCCCCCCAATCGTCGGAAACCTCAATGCTGTCGGTTATGCTCTTCGACGATGCTTTGGCGATGGTGCCCTGGGTGAAAAAAATACGGCACCAGCACATGCCTAAGCCCAGAATGTGCACCGTGGCTCAAAATATTAGATTGGGAATGAGCTCTGTATGCTTAGACGTGGAATGAACTCCGTATGCCTAAGCCAACCCACAAAACGAGCGTGCGGGTGCTCAATCGACCGTAGAGGCAGAATGCGCAAGTCGAGGATTGACCCGGTCCCCCCTACGTGCTGTCGATCTTGTTGCCACAACCCTCAGTTCGGTCTAATCTTAGACTGGGAATGAACTACATATGCATAAGTCAACCCACGAAACGAGCGTGCGGGCGTTGAGCCAGCCAAAGAGGCATAATGCGCAAGCCGGGGATCGACCCAATCCCCCTCTGCATGCTGCCGGTCCCGCTGCCACAACCCATGGTTCGGTTGGGGCTTAGACATGGAATAACCTCCCTATGCCTAAGCCAACCCACGAAACGGGCGTACGGGCGCTCAACCGATCGAAGAGGCAGAATGCACAAGTCGAGGATCGGCCCGATCCGCCCTGCACGCTGTCGATCCTGCTGCCGCAACCCTCGGTTCGGTCTGATCTTAGACTGGGAATGAACTCCATATGCTTAGACTGGGGATGAACTCCGTATGCCTAAGTCAACCCATAAAAAGAGCGTACGGCCAGAGAGGTCGGCCGGAGAGGCATAATGCGTAAATCGAGGATCAGTTCGGTCCCCCTCTGCGTGCTACCGATCCCGTTACCAATCCTGCTGCCACAACCCTCGGTCCGACTGGGGGTTAAACGTGGAATGTACTCCGTATGCCTAAGCCAACCCATGAAACCAGCGTGCGGGCGCTCAGTCGGTCAGAGAGGTAGAATGAGCAAGCTGGGGATCGACCCGATCCCCCTTGCGTGCTGTCGATCCTACTACCACAACCCTCTATCCAGTCCGATCTTAGACTAGGAATGAACTTCGTACACTTAGACTGGGGATGAGCTCCGTATGCCTAAGTCAACCCATGAAATGAGCGTACGGGCGCTCAGTCAACTGGAGAGCCCGATCGGAAAGGAATAATGCGCAAGTCGGGGATCAGTCCGATCCCCCTCTGCGTGCTGCCGATCCCGCTACCACAACCCTCGATCCGACTGGGGCGTAGACGTCGAATGTACTCCGTATGCCTAAGCCAACCCACGAAACGAGCGTACGGGCACTCAGCCGGTCGGAGAGGTAGAATGCGCAAGTCGTGGATTGACCCGATCCCCCCTGTATGTTACCGATCCTGCTGCTGCAACCCTCGATCCGGTCCGATCTTAGACTAGGAATGAACTCCGTATGCTTAGACTAGGGATGAACTCCATATGCCTAAGTCAACCCACGAAACGAGCGTGCAGGCGCTCAGCCGACCTAAGAGGCAGGATGCGCAACCCGGGGATCGAACGGGTGGTAGGTGGGTTCAAGCACATCTTCATATTTCTGCCGTGCCAATGCCATTTTTATGGCTAGTAAATTCATACAATGGTCCCCTAAGCCTTCATGTGAAGTTTCATGGCAAGATGACCCGTTTTCTATTTTTCATGATTTTTGAAACTTTTTGAGGTTCGGGATTTTTTAAAATTTTTTTAGAAAGAGTTTTGTATCCAAATTTAGTAGAGGTGATCCTTGTATTTTTTTTGGCATGCACAAAAACATTCAGCTAAAAACTAGAAGTGGAGAAGATTTTGTGTCCGTCTGAAAAAAGTGTCCCCATTTCAGACACTTTAATGGCTACTGGCAGCAAACCTACAAAATCTCAAATGCTCTTTAAGGGGGTGTGAGTTCTCAAGGTTTGATGAGGGATAGGGGGCTAATATAAGGGCCAAGTACGAGCACCCATCCCACATCATGTGCGCACACCCCTCGGCCCCCCCAATCGCCGGAACCCCCAATACCGTCGGTTAGGCTCTCCGACGATGCTCCAGCGATGGTGCCCCGGGTGAAAAAAATACGGCACCAGCACATGCCCGAGCCCAGCATGTGCACCGTGGCTCAAAATCTTAGATTGGGAATGAGCTCCGTATGCTTAGACATTGAATGAACTCCGTATGCCTAAGCCAACCCACGAAACGAGCGTGCGGGCGCTCAGCCGACTGGAGAGGCAAAATGTGCAAGCTGGGGACTGCCCGATCCCACCAGTGTGCTGCCGATCCTGCTGCCGCAACCCTCGGTCTGGTCCGATCTTAAACTGGGAATGAACTCCATAAGCTTAGACTGGGGATGAACTCCGTATGCCTAAGTCAACCCATGAAACAAGCGTGCGGGCGCTTAGCCGGTCGGAGAGGCATAATGTGCAACCCGGGGATCAGCCCAGTCCCCCTCTACGTGCTACCCATCCCACTGCTGGTCCTGCTACCACAACCCTCGGTCCGACTGGGGCTTAGACATGGAATGTTCTCCGTATGCCTAAGCGAACCCACGAAATGAGCGTGCGGGTGCTCAGTCGGCCGGAGAGGCAGAATACGCAAGCTGGGGATCGACCCGGTCCCCCCTGCGTGCTGCCGATCCTACTACCACAACCCTCAATCCGGTCCAATCTTAGACTTGGAATGAACTCCGTATGCTTAGACTAGGGATAAACTCCGTATGCCAAAGTTAACCCATGAAACGAGCGTGCAGGCGCTTAGCTGGCTGGAGTGGCCGGTCGAAAAGGCATAACACGTAAGCCGAGGATTAACCCGGTCCCCCTCTGCGTGTTGCCAATCCTGCTGCCGGTCCTGCTGCCATAATCCTCGGTCCCGATGGGGCTTAGATGTGGAATGTACTCCGTATGCCTAAGCCAACCCACGAAATGAACGTGCGGGCGTTCAGCCGGTCGGAGAGGCAAAATGCGCAAGCAGGGGATCGGCCCGATCCCCCCTACGTTCTGTCGATCCTATTGCCACAACCCTCAATCCGGTCCGATCTTAAACTGGGAAAGAACTCCGTATTCTTAGACTGGGGATGAACTTCCTATGCTTAAGTTAACCCACGAAACGAGCGTGCGGGCGCTCAGCCGTCCAAAGAGGAAGGATGTGCAAGCCGGGAATCAAATGGGTCGTAGGTAAGTTCAAGCACATCTTCATATTTCTACCATTCCAATACCATTCTTATGGCTTGTAACTTCAAACAATGGTCCCCTAAGCCTTCATGTGAAGTTTCGTGGCAAGACGACCCGTTTTCTATTTTTCACGATTTTTGAAACTTTTTGCGGTTCAAGATTTTTTTAAAATTTTTTAGAAAGAGTTTTGTCCCCAAATTTGGTAGAGGTGATCCTTGTATTTTTGTTGGCATGCATAAAAACATTCAGCTAAAAACTCGAAGTGGAGAAGATTTTGTGATCGTTTGAAAAAAGTGTCCCCATTTCAGACACTTTAATGGCTACTGGCAGCAAACCTATAAAATCTCAAATGCTCTTTAAGGGGTGTGAGTTCTCGAGATTTGATGAGGGATAGGGGACCAATATAAGGGCCAAGTACCAGCACCCATCGCACATCATGTACGCACCCCCCAGCCCCCCCAATCGTCGGAACCCCTAATGTCGTCGGTTAGGCTCTCCGGTGATGCTCCGACGATGGTGCCCCGGGCGAAAAAAATGCAGCACCAGAACATGCCCGAGCCCAGCATGTGCACCGTGGCTCAAAATATTAGATTGGAAATGAGTTCCGTATGCTTAGACATGGAATGAACTCCGTATGCCTAAGCCAACACACGAAACGAGCGTATGGGTGCTCAGCCGACCGGAGAGGTAGAATGCGCAAGCCGGGGATCAATCCAATCCCCCCTTACGTGCTGTCAATCCTGCTGCCACAACCCTCAGTCCGGTCCAATCTTAGACTAGGAATGAGCTCCGTAGGAATAAGTCAACCCACGAAACGAACGTGCGGGTGCTGAGCCGGCCAAAGATGCATAATGCGCAAGCTGGGGATCGGCCCGATCCCCCTCTGCATGCTGTCGGTCCCAATGCCACAACCCTCGGTCCGGCTGGGGCTTAGACATAGAATGAACTCCCTATGGCTAAGCCAACCCATGAAACCGGCGTGTGGGTGCTCAACCGGCCAGAGAGGCAGAATGCGTAAGTCGGGGATTGGCCCGATCCCCCCTCCGTGATGTCGATCCTGTTGTCGCAACCCTCGGTTCGATTTGATCTTAGAATGGGAATGAGCTCCGTATGCTTAGACTGGGGATGAACTCCGTATGCCTAAGTCAACCCACAAAATGAACGTACAGGCGCTCAGCTGGCTGGAGAGGTCGGTCGGAGAGGTATAATCCGTAAGCCAGGGATCAGCCTGGTCCCCCTCTGCGCGCTGTTGATCCCACTACCAGTCCTGCTGCCACAACCCTCGGTTCAGCTGGGGCTTAAATGTGGAATGCACTCCGTATGCCTAAGCCAACCCACGAAACGAGCGTGCAGGCGCTCAACTGGCTGGAGAGGCAAAATGCGCAAGTCGGGGATCGGCCTGGTCCCCCTTGCGTGCTGTCGATCCTGCTACCGTAACCCTCGATCTGATCTGATCTTAGACTGAGAATGAACTCCGTATACTTAGACTGGGGATGAACTCCATATGCCTAAGTCAACCCACGAAACGAGCATGCGAGCGCTCAGTCAGTCGGAGAGGTTGGTCGGAGAGGCATAATGCGCAAGTCGGTCCCCCACTACGTGCTACCGATCTCGTTGCCGGTCCTACTGCCACAACCTTTGGTCCGACTAGGGCTTAGACATGGAATGTACTCCGTATGCCTAAGCCAACCCACGAAACGAGCATGCGAGCCCTCAGTCGGTAGGAGAGGTAGAATGCGTAAGATGGGGATCGGCCCGGTCCACTCTACGTGCTGTCGATCCTGCTACTGCAACCCTCAATTCGGTCTAATCTTAGACTAGGAATGAACTCTGCATGCGTAAGTTAGCCCACGAAACGAGCGTGCGGGTGCTCAACCGACCAGAGAGGCATGATGCCCAAGCCAGGGATCGAACGGGTGGCAGGTGGGTTCAAGCACATCTTCATATTTCTGCCATGCCAATGCCATTTTTATGGCTTGTAAATTCATACAATGGCCCCCTAAGCCTTCATGTGAAGTTTCATGGCAAGACGACCCGTTTTTCTATTTTTCATGATTTTTGAAACTTTTTACGATTGGGGACTTTTTTAAATTTTTTTAGAAAGAGTTTTGTCCCCAAATTTATTAACAATGATCCTTGTATTTTTGTTGGCATAAACAAAAAAATTCAGCTAAAGTCTCAAAGTGGAGAAGATTTTGTGACCGTTTGAAAAAAGTGTCCCCATTTCAGACACTTTAATGGGTACTGGTAGCAAACCTATAAAATCTCAAATGCTATTTAAGGGGGTGTGAGTTCTCGAGGTTTGATAAGGGGTAGGGGGCCAATATAAGGGACAAGTGCTAGCACCCATTGCACATCATGTGCGCACACCCCCTGGCCCCCCTTTCACCAGAACCCCCAATGCCACCGATTAGGCTCTTTGACGATGCTCCGACGATGCTCCGACGATGGTGCCCCAGGCGAAAAAAATGTGGCACCAGCACATGGCCGAGCCGGGCATGTGCACCGTCACTCAAAATCTTAGATTGGGAATGAACTTCGTATGCTTAGACATGGAATGAACTCCGTATGCCTAAGCCAACCCACGAAACGAACATGCGGGCACTCAATCGATCGGATAGGCAGAATTTGCAAGCCGAGGATCGACCTGTCCCCTCCTACGTGCTGTCGATCCTGCTGCCGCAACCCTTGATTCGGTTCGATCTTAAACTGGAAATGAACTCCGTATGCATAAGTCAACCCACGAAACGAGCGTGCGGGCACTGAGCCAGCCGAAGAGGCATAATGCGCAAGCCGAGGATCGATCCGGTCCCCCTCTACGTGCTACCAGTCCCGCTGCCACAACCCTCGGTCTGGCTGGGGCTTAGACATGGAATGAGCTCCCTATGCCTAAGCTAACCCACGAAACGGACATGTAGGGGCTCAGCCGATCGGAGAGGCAGAATGCGTAAGTCGGGGATCGGCTCGGTCCCCCCTGCGTGCTGTCGATCCTATTACCACAACCCTCGGTCTGATCCGATCTTAGATTGGGAATGAACTCCATATTCTTAGACTAAGGATGAACTCCGTATGACTAAGTCAACCCACGAAACAAGCGTGCGGGCACTCAGTCGGTCGAAGAGGCTAGCTAGAGAGGCATAATGCGTAAGTCAGGGATCAGCCTGATCCCCCTCTATGTGCTGTCGATCCCGCTGTCGATCCTACTGCCACAACCCTCGGTAGATGATGATGAACTCCCTATGCCTAAGCCAACCCATGAAATGAGCGTGAGGGCACTCAGCCGGTCGGAAAGGTAGATTGTGCAAGCCGAGGATCGACTCGGTCCCACCTACGTTCTGTCGATCATACTACTGCAACCTTCGATCCGATCCAATCTTAGACTGGGCATGAACTCTGTATGCTTAGACTGTGGATGAACTTCGTATGCCTAAGTCAACTCATGAAATGAGTGTGCGGGCGTTCAGTCGGTCGAAGAGGCTGGCTAGAGAGGCATAATGAGTAAGTCGGGGATCAGCCTGATCCTTCTCTGTGTGCTGCCGATCCCGCTGCCGATCCTATGCCACAACCCTCGGTCCAGTTGGGGCTTAGATGAGGATGAACTCCCTATGCCTAAGCCAACCCATGAAACAACGTGAGGGCACTCAACCGATCGGAGAGGTAGATTGTGCAAGCCGAGGATCGACTCGGTCCCACCTACGTGCTGTCGATCATACTACTGTAACCTTCGATCCGATCTGATCTTAGACTGGGCATAAACTCCGTATGCTTAGTCTGTGGATGAACTTCGTATGCCTAAGTCAACTCATGAAACGAGTGTGCGGGCGCTCAGCCGGTCGAAGAGGCCGGCTAGAGAGGCATAATGCATAAGTCGAGGATCAGCACGATCCCCCTCTGTGTGCTGTCAATCCCACTGTCGGTCCGACTGCCATAACCCTCGGTCCGACTGGGGCTTAGACGTGGAATGTACTCCATATGCCTAAGCCAACCCATGAAACGAGCGTGCGGGTGCTCAGCCGACCGAAGAGGCAGAATGTCGTAGGTTAGGCTCTCTGATGATGCTCTGACGATAGTGCCCCAGGCAAAAAAATGTGGCACCAGCACATGCTCGAGCCTAGCATGTGCACCGTGGCTCAAAATCTTAGATTGGGAATGAGCTCCATATGCTTAGACATGGAATGAACTCCATATGCCTAAGCCAACCCATGAAATGAGCATGCAGGCACTCAACCGACTGGAGAGGTAGAATGCGCAAGCCGAGGATTGACCCGATCCCCCCTGTGTGCTGTTGATCCTGCTGCTGTAACCCTCAGTCTGGTCTGATCTTAGACTGGGAATGAACTCCGTATGCCTAGGTCAACCCATGAAACGAGTGTACGGATGCTCAGCTGATCGAAGAGGTCGACTGGAGAGGCATAATGCATAAGTCGGGGATCAGCCTGGTCCCCCTCTACGTGCTGCCGATCTCGCTGTCGATCCTGCTGCCACAACCCTCGGTCTGGCTGGGGCTTAGACGTGGAATGTACTCCGTATGCCTAACCTAACCCACAAAACGAACGTGCGGGCGCTCAACCGACCGGAGAGGCAGAATGCTGTCGGTTAGGCTCTCCGACGATGCTCCAGCGATAGTGCCCCAGGTAAAAAAAATACGGCACCAGCACATGCCCGAGCCCAGCATGTGCACCGTGGCTCAAAATCTTAGATTAGGAATGAGCTCCGTATGCTTAGACATGGAATGAACTCCGTATGCCTAAGCCAACCCACGAAATGAGCGTGCAGGCGCTCAGCAGGCCAAAGAGGCAGTATGCGCAAGCCGGGGATCAACCTGATCCCCCCTTACGTGTTGTCGATCCTGCTGCCACAACCCTCAATCTGGTCCGATCTTAGACTGGGAATGAACTCTGTATGCATAAGTCAACCCACAAAACGAGCATGCGGGTGCTAAGCCGGTTGAATAGGCATAATGCGCAAGCCGAGGATCGACCCGGTCCCCCTCTACGTGCTACCGGTCCCGTTGCCACAACCCTCGGTTCGACTGGGGCTTAGACATGGAATGAGCTCCCCATGCCTAAGCCAACTCATGAAACGGGCGTGCGGGCGCTCAGCCGATCAGAGAGGCAGAATGCGTAAGCCGGGGATCGACCCGGTCCCCCTTGCATGCTGCCGATCCTGCTGCCACAACCCTCGGTCCGGTCCGATCTTAGACTGGGAATGAACTCTGTATGCTTAGACTGGGGATGAACTCCGTATGCCTAAGTCAACCTACGAAATGAGCGTGCGGGCGCTCAGCCGGTCGGAGAGGCATAATGCGTAAATCGGGGATCAGCCCGATCCCATTCTACGTGCCGTCGATCCCGCTGCTGTCCTGCTAGGGCTTAGACTTGGAATGTACTCCGTATGTCTAAGCCAACCCATGAAACGAGCGTGCGGGCACTCAGCTGGCCGGAGAGGTAGAATGCACAAGATAGGGATCGGCCCGATCCCCCCTACGTGCTGTCGATCCTGCTATCGTAACCCTTGATCCGATCTGATCTTAGACTGGGAATGAACTCCGTATGCTTAGACTGGGGATGAACTCCATACGCCTAAGTCAACCCATGAAATGAGCATGCGGGCGCTTAATCGGCTAGAGAGGCAGAATGTGCAAGCTGGGGATCGACTCGATCCCCCCTGCGTGCTGTCGATCCTGCTGCCGCAACCCTCGATCCGATTCGATATTAGACTGGGAATAAACTCTGTATGAATAAGTCAACCCACGAAACGAGCGTGCAGGTGGCTGTCGGAGATCGGCCTAGTCCCTCTCTGTGTGCTGCCGGTCCCGCTGCCACAACCCTCGACCTGGCTGGGGCTTTGACATAGATTGAGCTGCCTATGCCTGAACCAACCCACAAAATAGGCGCATGGGCACTCAGCCAACCGAAGAGGCAGAATGCGTAAGCTGGGGATCGGCTCGATCCCCCCTGCGTGCTATCGATCCTACTGCAGCAACCCTCGATCCAGTCCGATCTTAGACTGGGAATGAACTTCGTATGCTTAAACTGGGGATGAACTGCGTATGCTTAAGTCAACCCACAAAACAAGCGTGCAGGCACTCAGCCGGCCGAAGAGGCAGAATGCACAAGTCGGGGATCGGTCCGGTCCCCCTTGTGTGCTATCGATCTTGCTGTTACAACCCTCGATTCGGTCTGATCTTAGACTAGGAATGAACTCCGTATGCTTAGACTAGGGATGAACTCCGTATGACTAAGTCAACCCACGAAACGAGCATGCGAGCGTTCAGCCGACCAGAGAGGCAGGATGCGCAAGCCGGGGATCGAACGGGGGGTAGGTGGGTTCAAGCACATCTTCATATTTCTGCCATGCCAATGCCATTTTTATGGCTTGTAAATTCATACAATGGTCCCCTAAGCCTTCATGTGATGTTTCGTGGCAAGACGACCCGTTTTCTATTTTTCACAATTTTTAAAACTTTTTACAGTTCTAGATTTTTTTAAATTTTTTCAGAGAGATTTTTGTCCCCAAATTTGGTATAGGTTATCCTTGTATTTTTTTTGGCATGCACAAAAAAATTCAGCAAAAAACTCGAAGTGGAGAAGATTTTGTGACCGTTTGAAAAAAGTGTCCCCATTTCAGACATTTTAATGGCTACTAGCAGCAAACCTATAAAATCTCAAATGTTCTTTAAGGGGTGTGAGTTCTTGAGGTTTGATGAGGGATAGGGGGCCAATATAAGGGCCAAGTACCAGCACCCATTGCACATCATGTGCGCACCCCCCGACCCTCCCAATCGTCGGAACCCCCAAAACTGCCAGTTGGGCTCTTCGACGATGCTCGAGCGATGCTCTGGCGATGGTGCCCTGGGTGAAAAAAATGTGGCACCAGCACATGCCCGAGCCCAGCATGTGCACCATGGCTCAAAATCTTAGTTTGGGAATGAGCTTCGTATGCTTAGACATGGAATGAACTCCGTATGCCTAAGCCAACCCACGAAATGAGCTGCAGGCGCTCAGCCGACCGGAGAGGCAGAATGCGTAAGCCGGGGATCGATCCAGTCCCCCCTGTGTGCTGTCGATCCTACTGCCGTAACCCTCAATCCCGTCTGATCTTAGACTGGGAATGAACTCCGTATGCATAAGTCAACTCACGAAACGAGCGTGCGGGGGCTGAGCCGATCGAAGAGGCATAATGCGCAAGTCGAGGATCGGCCCGATCACCCTCTACGTGCTGTCAGTCCCGCTACCACAACCCTCAGTCCGGCTAGGGCTTAGACATGGAATGAGCTCCCTATGCCTAAGCCAACCCACGTAAAGGGCGTGCGGGAGTTCAGCTGGTCAGAGAGGTAGAATACACAAGCCGGGGATCGGCCCGATCCCCCTGCGCGCTGTCGATCTTGCTACCAAAACCGTCGGTCCGGTCTGATCTTAGACTGGGAATGAACTTCGTATGCTTAGACTGGGGATGAACTTCGTATGACTAAGTCAACCCATGAAACGAACGTACGGACGCTCAGGCAGTCGGAGAGGCCGACCGGAGAGGCATAATGCACAAGCCGAGGATCAGCCTGGTCCCCCTCTACGTGCCGCCGATCCTGTTATCGGTCCTGCTACCACAACCCTTGATTCAGTTGGGGCTTAGACGTGGAATGTACTTCGTATGCCTAAGCCAACCCATGAAACTAGCGTGCGGGTGCTTAACCGGCCGAAGAGGCAGAATGCACAAGCCAGGGATCGACCTGGTCCCCACTGCGTGCTATCAATCCTGCTGCTGCAACCATCAGTCCGGTCCAATCTTAGACTAGGAATGAACTCCATATGCATAAGTCACCCATGAAATGAATGTACAGGCGCTGAGCCGACCGAAGAGGCATAATGCGCAAGCTGGGGATCGACCCAGTCCCCCTTTGCGTGCTGTCGATACCGCTGCCACAACCCTCATTTCGGCTGGGGCTTAGACATGTAATGAGCTCCCTATGCCTAAGCCAACCCATGAAACGGGCATGCGGGTGCTCAGCCAGCCGAAGAGGCAGAATGCACAAGCTGGGGATCGACCCGATCCCCCCTGCGTGCTATCGATCCTGCTGTCGCAACCCTCAATCAGGTTCGATCTTAGACTAGGAATGAACTTCGTATGCTTATACTGGGGACGAACTCTGTATGCCTAAGTCAACCCACGAAACGAGTGTATGGGTGCTCAGTCGACCGGAGAGGCATAATGCGTAAGCCAGGGATCAGTTCGATCTCCTTCTGTATACTACCGATCCCGCTGCCAGTCCTGTTGCCGCAACCCTCGATCTGACTGGGGCTTAGATGTGTAATGTACTCTGTATGCCTAAGCTAACCCATGAAACGAGCGTGCGGGCACTTAGCCAGCCGAAGAGGCAGAATGCACAAGTCGGGGATCGGTCCGATCCCCCCTGCGTGCTACCGATCCTACTGCCTCAACCCTCGATCCGATTCGATCTTAGACTAGGAATGAACTCTGTATGCTTAGACTGGGGGTCAACTCCGTATGCCTAAGTCAACTCACGAAACGAGCGTGCGGGCGCTCAACCGATCAGAGAGGCAGGATGCGCAAGCCGGGGATCGAACGGGTGGTAGGTGGGTTCAAGCACATCTTTATATTTCTATCGTGCTAATGCCATTTTTATGGCTTGTAAATTCATACAATTGTCCCCTAAGCCTTCATATGAAGTATCGGGGCAAGACGACCCGTTTTCTATTTTTCACGATTTTCAAAAATTTTTGGCATTCGAGATTTTTTAAAATTTTTCTAGAAAGAGTTTTGTCACTAAATTTGGTAGAGGTGACCCTTCGCACATCATGTGCACACACCCCCTGGCCCCCAATCGTCGGACCCCCAATGTCGTCGGTTAAGCTTTCTGGCGATGCTCCGACAATGGTGCCCCGGGAGAAAAAAATACGGCACCAGCAGATGCCCGAGTCCAGCATGGGCACCGTGGCTCAAAATCTTAAATGGGGAATGAGCTCCGTATGCTTAGACATGGAATGAAATCCGTATGCCTAAGCCAACCCACGAAACAAGCGTGCGGGTGCTCAGCCGACCGAAGAGGTAGAACGCGCAAGCCGAGGATCGACCCAGTCCCCCCTTGCATGCTATTGATCCTACTGTTGTAACCCTCAGTCCAATCTGATCTCAGACTGGGAATACACTCCGTATGCATAAGTCAACCCATGAAACGAGCGTACGGGTGCTGAGCAGGCCGGAGAGGCAAAATGCGTAAGCCGGGGATTGACCCGATCCCCCTTTACGTGCTGTCGGTCCCGCTACCACAACCCTCGGTCTGGCTGGTGCTTAGACATCGAATGAGCTCCCTATGCCTAAGCCAACCCACGAAATGGGCGTGCGACCGCTCAACCGGTCGGAGAGGCAGAATGCACAAGCCGGGGATCGACTCGATCCACCCTGCATACTGTCGATCCTACTGCCGCAACCCTTGGTCTGGTCTTATCTTAGACTGGGAATGAACTTCGTATGCCTAGAATGGGGATGAACTCCTATGCCTATGTCAACCTACGAAACGAGCGTGCGGGTGCTCAGCCGGTCAGAGAGGCACAATGCGCAAGTCGAAGATCAGCCCAGTCCCCCTCTACGTGCTACCGATCCTAGTATCGGTCCTGCTGCCACAACCCTGGGTCTGACTGGGGCTTAGACATGGAATGTACTCTGTATGCCTAAGCCAACCCACGAAACAAGTGTGCAGGCGCTCAGCCGGTCAGAGAGGCAGAATGCGTAAGTCGGGGATCGGTCTGGTCCCCCCTGCATGCTGCCAATCCTGCTGTCGCAACCCTCAATCTGATCTGATCTTAGACTGGGAATGAACTCCGCATGCTTAGACTAGGGATGAACTCTGTATGCCTAAGTCAACCCACGAAACGAGCATGCAGGCGCTCAGACGACCAGAGAGGCAGGATGCTCAAGTCGGGGATCGAACAGATGGTAGGTGGGTTCAAGCACATCTTCATATATCTGCCATGCCAATGCCATTTTTATGGTTTTTAAATTCATACAATGGTCCCCTAAGCCTTCATGTGAAGTTTCATGGCAAGACGACCCATTTTCTATTTTTCATGATTTTTGAAACTTTTTGTGGTTCGGGATTTTTTTGAATTTTTTTAGAAAGAGTTTTGTCCCTAAATTTGGTAGAGGTGATCCTTGTATTTTTCTTGCCATGCACAAAAACATTCAGCTAAAAACTCGAAGTGGAGAAGATTTTGTGACCGTTTGAAAAAAGTGTCCCCATTTCAGACACTTTAATGGCTACTGGCAGCAAACCTCTAAAATCTCAAATGCTCTTTAAGGGGGTGTGAGTTCTCGAGGTTTGATGAGGGATAGGGGGCCAATATAAGGGCCAAGTACCAGCACCCATTGCACATCATGTGCGCACACCCCCCGGCCCCCCCAATCGTCGGAACACCCAATGCCGCCGGATAGGCTCTCCGACGATGGTGCCCCGAGCGAAAAAAATGTGGCACCCTCACATGCCCAAGCCCAGTATGTGTACCGTGTCTCAAAATCTTAGACTGGGAATGAGCTTCGTATGCTAAGACATGGAATGAACTCCGTAAGCCTAAGCCAACCCACGAAATGTGCGTGCGGGCACTCAGCCGACCGGAGAGGCAGAATGCACAAGCCGGGGATTGACCCGATGCCCCCTTACATGCTGTCAATCCTGCTGCAGCAACCCTGGGTCCAGTCTGATCTTAGACTGGGAATGAACTCCGTATGCATAAATCAACCCATGAAACGAGCGTGCGGGTGCTGAGCAGGCCGGAAAGGCATAATGCGCAAGCCGGGGATCGACCCGATCCCCCTTTGCGTGCTGTCGGTCCCGCTGCCACAACCTTCGGTCTGACTGGGGCTTAGACATCGAATGAGCTCCCTATGCCTAAGCCAACCCACGAAATGGGCGTGCGGCCGCTCAACCGGCCGGAGAGGCAGAATCCACAAGCCGAGGATCGACCCGATCCACCCTGCGTACTATCGATCCTATTGTCGCAACCCTTGGTCTGTTCTTATCTTAGACTAGGAATGAACTCCGTATGCCTAGACTGGGGATGAACTCCTATGCCTAAGTCAACCTACGAAATGAGCGTGCGGGCACTCAGCCTGTTGGAGAGGCACAATGCGCAAGTCGAGGATCAGCCTAGTCCCCTTCTGCGTGCTATCGATCCCGCTAACGGTCCTGCTATCACAACCCTCAGTTCGGTTGGGGCTTAGACATGGAATGTACACCGTATGCCTAAGCCAACCCACGAAACGAGCGTGCAGGTGCTCAGCCGGTCGGAGAGGCAGAATGCACAAGTTGGGGAATGACCCGATCCCCCCTGCGTGCTGTCCATCTTACTATCGTAACCCTCGGTCCGGTCTGATCTTAGACTGGGAATGAACTCCGTATGCGTAAGTCAACCCACAAAATGAGCATACGGGTGCTGAGCAGGCCGAAGAGGCATAATGCGCAAGTCAGGGATTGACCCGATCCCCCTTTGCGTGCTATCGGTCCCACTGCCATAACCCTCGATCCGACTGGGGCTTAGACATGGAATGAGCTCCCTATGCCTAAGCCAACCCACGAAACAGGCGTGTGGGTGCTCAGTCGGTCGGAGAAGCAGAATGCATAAGCCAGCACATGCCCGAGCCCAGTATATGTACCGTGGCTCAAAATCTTAGATTGGGAATGAGCTGCGTATGCTTAGACATGGAATAAACTCTGTATGCCTAAGCCACCCCATGAAACGAACGTACGGGCGCTCAGCCGGATGGAGAGCCAAAATACGCAAGCCAGGGATCGACCCGGCCACCCTTACGTGCTGTCGATCCTGCTGCCACAACCCTCGGTCCGGTCTGATCTTAGACTGGGAATGAACTCCCTATGCATAAGACAACCCATGAAATGAGCGTGCGGGCACTGAGCCGACTGAAGAGGCATAATGTGCAAGCCGGGGATCGACTCGGTCCCCCTCTGTGTGCTGCCAGTCCTACTGCCACAACCCTCGATACGACTGGGGCTTAGACATGGAATAAGCTCCCTATGCCTAAGCCAACCCATAAAACGGGCGTGCGGGAGCTCAATCAATCGGAGAGGCAGAATGCGCAAGTCGGGGATCGACCCGATCCCCCTTGCGTGCTACCGATCCTGCTGCCGTAACCCTCGATCCAGTTCAATCTTAGACTGGGAATGAACTCCGTATGCTCAGACTGGGGATGAACTCTATATGCCTAAGTCAACCCATGAAACGAGCGTACGGGCGCTCAGTCGGCCGGAGAGGCATAATGCACAAGCCGGGGATTAGCCCGGTCCCCTTCTGCGTGCTGTCGATCCCACTGTTGGTCCTACTGCCACATCCCTCGGTCCGACTGGGGCTTAGACATGGAATGTACTCCGTATGCCTAAGCCAACCCATGAAATGAACGTGCGGGCGCTTAGCAGGCCGGAGAGGCAGAATGCGTAAGCCGAGGATCGGCTCGGTCCCCCCTGTGTGCTGTCGATCCTGCGACCGCAACCTTCGATCCGGTTCGATCTTAGACTGGGAATGAACTCCGTATGCTTAGCCTGGGGATGAACTTCGTATGCCTAAGTCAACCCACGAAATGAGCATGCGGGCGCTCAGCCGACCAGAAAGGCAAGATGCGCAAGCCGGGGATCGAACCGGTGGTAGGTGGGTTCAAGCACATCTTCATATTTCTGTCATGCCAATGACATTTTTATGGCTTGTAAATTCATACAATGGTCCACTAAGCCTTCATGTGAAGTTTCGTGGCAAGACGACCCGTTTTCTATTTTTCACGATTTTTGAAACTTTTTGCGGTTCAAGATTTTTTTAAATATTTTTAGAATGAGTTTCATCCCCAAATTTGGTAGAGGTGATCCTTGTATTTTTTTTGGCATGCATAAAAAAATTCAGCTAAAAACACAAAGTGGAGAAGATTTTGTGACCGTTTGAAAAAAGTGTCCCTATTTCAGACACTTTAACGGCTACTGACAGCAAACCTATAAAATGTCAAACCTATAAAATCTCAGCAGTTCGGAGAGGTAGAATGCGCAAGCCAAGGATCGACCTGATCCCCCCTGTGTGCTATCAATCCTACTACCGCAACCCTCGGTCTTATCCGATCTTAGATTGGGAATAAACTCCGCATGCATAAGTCAACCCACGAAATGAGCGTGTGGGCGCTAAGCCGGCCGAAAAGGCATAATGCGCAAGCCAGGGATTGACCTGGTCCCCTTCTGCGTGCTATCGATCCCATTGCCACAACCCTTGATCTGGCTGGGGCTTAGTCATGGAATGAGCTCCGTATGCCTAAGCCAACCCATGAAACGGACATGCAGGTGCTCAGTCGGTCGAAGAGGCAGAATGCGTAAGTCAGGGATCGGCCTGGTCCCCCCTGCGTGCTGTCGATCCTGCTACCGTAACCCTCGGTCTGGTCTAATCTTAATTGGGAATGAACTTCGTATGCTTAAACTGGGGATGAACTCTTTATGCCTAAGTCAACCCACGAAACGAGCATACAGGCACTCAGTCGATCAGAGAGGCCGGTCGGAGAGGCTTAATTCGCAAGCCGGGGATCAGCCCGATCCCCCTCTGCATGCTGCCGATCTCGCTGTCGGTCCTGCTGCCACAATCCCCGGTCCGACTGGGGCTTAGACATGGAATGTGCTCTGTATGCCTAAGCCAACTCATGAAACAAGCGTGCGGGCGCTCAGCCTACCGGAGAGGCAGAATGCACAAGCCGGGGATCGGCCCGGTCCCCCTTACGTGCTACCGATCCTGTTGTTGCAACCTTTGATTCAGTTTGATCTTAGACTGGGAATGAACTCCGTATGCTTAGACTGGGGATGAACTCCGTATGCCTGAGTCAACCAATGAAACGAGCATGTGGGTGCTTAGTCGGTCGGAGAGGCCAGTTAGAGAGGCATAATGCGCAAGCCGGGGATCAGCCCGATCCCCCTCTGTGTGATGTCGATCTCGCTGCCGGTCCTGCTGCCACAACCCTCGGTCTGGCTAGGGCTTAGATGTGGAATGTACTCCGTATGCCTAAGCCAACCCATGAAACGAGTGTGCAGGCGCTCAGCCGGTCGGAGAGGTAGAATGTGCTAGTCGGGGATCAGCTAGGTCCCCCCTGCATGCTGCCGATCCTGCTACTGCAACCCTTGGTCCAATCTGATCTTAGACTGGGAATGAACTCTATATGCTTATACTTGGGATGAACATCGTATGCCTAAGTCAACCCACGAAACGAGTGTGCGGACGCTCAGCCGACTAGAGAGGCAAGATGCGCAAGCCGGGGATCAAACGGGTGGTAGGTGGGTTCAAGCACATCTTCAAATTTCTGTCATGCCAATGCCATTTTTATGGCTTGTAAATTCATACAATGGTCCCCTAAGCCTTCATGTGAAGTTTCGTGGCAAGACGACCCGTTTTCTATTTTTCATGATTTTTGAAACTTTTTACGGTACGGGATTTTTTAAAATTTTTTTAGAAATAGTTTGTCCCCAAATTTGGTAGAGGTGATCCTTGTATTTTTTTTGGCATGCATAAAAAAATTCAGCTAAAAACGCGAAGTGGAGAAGATTTTGTGACCGTTTGAAAAAAGTGTCCCTATTTCAGACACTTTAATGGCTACTGGCAGTAAACCTATAAAATGTCAAACCTATAAAATCTCAGCAAGTCGGAGAGGTAGAATGCACAAGCCGGGGATCAACTCGGTCCCCCCTGCGTGCTATCGATCTTGCTGTCGCAACCCTCGGTCCGGTCCGATCTTAGACTGAGAATGAACTCCGTATGCATAAGTCAACCCACGAAATGAGTGTGCGGGCGCTGAGCCGGCCGAAGAGGCATAATGCGCAAGCCAGGGATCGACCTAGTCCCCCTCTATGTGCTGTCGGTCCCGCTGCCATGGCCCTCGGTCTGACTGGGGCTTAGTCATGGAATGAGCTCCCTATGCCTAAGCCAACCCACGAAACGGGTGTGCAGGCGCTCAGTCGACCAGAGAGACAGAATGCGCAAGCCAGGGATCGGCCTGGTCCTTTCTGGGTGCTGTTGATCCTACTGCCGTAACCCTCGATCCGATCTGATCTTAGACTGGGAATGAACTCCGTATGCTTAGACTAGGGATGAACTCTGTATGCCTAAGTCAACCCACGAAACGAGCGTGCAGGCACTCAGCCAACCGAAAAGACCGGTCGGAGAGGCATAATGTGCAAGCCGAGGATCAACCCGATCCCCCCTGCGTGCTGTCGATCCTACTACCGCAACCCTTGATCTGGTTCAATCTTAGACTGGGAATGAACTCCGTATGCTTAGACTGGGGACGAACTCCGTATGCCTAAGTCAACCCACAAAATGAGTATGCGGGCACTCAGTCGGCCAGAGAGGCCTGCTGGAGAGGCATAACGCGCAAGCTGGGGATCAACCCGATCTGCCTCTGTGTGCTGTCGATCCCGCTATCGATCCTACTGCCACAACCCTCAATCCGACTGGGGCTTAGATGTTGAATGTACTTCGTATGCCTAAGCCAACCCATGAAACGAGCATGCAGGCGTTCAGCCGGTCGAAGAGGTAGAATGCGTTAGCCGGGGATCGGCTAGGTCCCCCCTGCATGCTGTCGATCCTACTACCGCAACCCTCGGTCCAGTTTGATCTTAGACTGGGAATGAACTTTATATGCTTAGACTTGGGATGAACTCCGTATGCCTAAGTCAACCCACGAAACGAGTGTGCGGGCGCTCAGCCGACCAGAGAGGCAAGATTCGCAAGCCGGGGATCGAACGGATGGCAAGTGGGTTCAACCACATCTTCATATTTCTATCATGCCAATGCCATTTTTATGGCTTGTAAATTCATACAATGGTCCCCTAAGCCTTCATGTGATGTTTCGTGGCAAGACGACCCGTTTTCTATTTTTCATGATTTTTGAAACTTTTTGCGTTTTGGAATTTTTTTAAAATTTTTTTAGAAAGAATTTTGTCCCCAAATTTGGTAGAGGTGATCCTTGTAATTTTGTTGGCTTGCACAAAAAAATTCAGCTAAAAACTCGAAGTGGAGAAGATTTTGTGATCGTTTGAAAAAAGTGTCCCCATTTTAGACACTTTAATGGCTACTGGTAGCAAACCTATAAAATCTCAAATGCTCTTTAAGGGGGTGTGAGTTCTCGAGGTTTGATGAGGGATAGGGGGCCAATATAAGGGCCAAGTACCAGCACCCATCACACATCATGTGCGCACACCCCCCGGCCCCTCAATCCCCGGAACTCCAATGCTGTCGGTTAAGCTCTTCGGCGATGCTCTGCGATGGTGCCTCGGGTGAAAAAAATGCAGCACCAGCAGATGCCCGAGCCCAGCATGTGCACCGTGGCTCAAAATCTTAGATTGGGAATGAGCTGCATATGCTTAGACATGGAATGAACTCCGTATGCCTAAGCCAACCCACGAAACGAGCGTGCGGGCGCTCAACCGGTCAGAGAAGCATAATGCACAAGCCAAGGATCAGCCCGGTCCCCCTCTGCATGCTGCCGATATCACTACCAGTGCTATTGCCACAACCCTCGGTCCAGCCGGGGCTTAGATGTGGAATGTACTCCGCACGCCTAAGCCAACCCACGAAACGAATGTCCGGGCTCTCAGCCAGCCGGAGAGGCAAAATGCACAAGCTGGGGATCGGCCCGGTCCCGCCTGCGTGCTGTCAATCCTGCTGTCGTAACCCTCAATCCAGTTTGATCTTAGACTGGGAATGAACTTCGTATGCCTAAGTCAACCCACGAAATGAGCATATAGGCGCTCAGCCAGTCGTAGAGGCATAATGCCCAAGCCGGGGATCAGTCCGTTCCCCCTCTACGTGCTGCCGATCCCGCTGCCGGTCCTGCTACCACAGCCCTCGGTCTGGCTGGGGCTTAGACGTGAAATGTACTTCATATGCCTAAGCCAACCAATGAAACGAGCGTGTGGGCGCTTAACCTACCAGAAAGCCAGAATGCACAAGCCAGGGATCGACCCGGTCCCCCCTGCGTGCTGTCGATCTTGCTACCGTAACCTTTGGTCCGGTCTGATCTTAGACTGGGAATGAACTTCATATGCCTAGACTGGGGATGAACTCCTTTTGTCTAAGTTAACCCACGAAACGAGCGTGCGGGCGCTCTGCCTACCAGAGAGGCATAATGCGCAAGCCGGGCATCGAACGGGTGGTAGGTGGGTTCAAGCACATCTTCATATTTCTGTCATGCCAATGCCATTTTTATGGCTTGTAAATTCATACAATGGTCCTCTAAGCCTTCATGTGAAGTTTCAAGGCAAGACGACCTGTTTTCTATTTTTCACAATTTTTGAAACCTTTTGTGGTTCGGGATTTTTCTTAAATTTTTTTAGAAAGAGTTTTGTCCCCAAATCTGGTAGAGGTGATCCTTGTATTTTTGTTGGCATGCACAAAAAAATTCAGCAAAAAACTCAAAGTGGAGAAGATTTTGTGACCGTTTGAAAAAAGTGTCCTCATTTTAGACACTTTAATGGCTACTGGCAGCAAACCTATAAAATCTCAAATGCTCTTTAAGGGGGTGTGAGTTCTCGAGGTTTGATGAGGGATAGGGGGCCAATATAAGGGCCAAGTACCAGCACCCATCGCACATCATGTGCGCACACCCCCGGCCCCCCCAATCGTCGAAACCCTCAATGCCGTCGGTTAGGCTCTACGGTGATGCTCCGGTGACGCTTCGGTGATGGTGCCCTGGGCAAAAAACAATGTGGCACTAGCACATGCCCGAGTCCAACACGTGCACCGTCACTCAAAATCTTAGATTGGGAATGAGCTCCGTATGCTTAGACATGGAATGAACTCCGTATGCCTAAGCCAACCCACGAAACGAGCGTGCGGGCGCTTAGCCGGCCAGAGAGGTAGAATGCGCAAGCTGGGATCGACCCGGTCCCCTCTGCCTGTTGTCGATCCTGCTGCTGTAACCCTTGATCCGATCTGATCTTAGATTGGGAATGAACTCTGTATGCATATGTCAACACACAAAACGAGTGTGCGGGCGCTGAGACGGACGAAGAGGCGTAATGCGCAAGCCAGGGATAGGCCCGGTCCCCCTCTGCATCTGCCGATCCCACTACCACAACCCTCGGTCTGACTGGGGCTTACACATGGAATGAGCTCCCTATGCCTAAGCCAACCCACGAAATGGGCGTGCGGGCGCTCTGCCAGCCGGAGAGGCAGAATGCGCAAGTGAGGGGTCGGCTCGATCCCCCCTGCGAGCTGTCGATCTTGTTGTCGCAACCCTCGGTCCGATCTGATCTTAGACTGGGAATGAACTCTGTATGCATAGACTGGTGATCAACTTCGTATGCCTAAGTCAACCCATAAAACGAGCATGCGGGTGCTCAGCCGACTGGAAAGGCCGACCGGAGAGGTATAATGCGCAAGTCGGGGATCAACCCAATCCCCCTCTACATGCTGTCGATCCCGCTGTCGATCCTGCTGCCATAACCCTCGGTCCAGCTGGGGCTTAGATGTGGAATGTACTCCGTATGCCTAAACCAACCCACGAAACGAGCGTGCGGGCGCTCAGCTGATCGGAGAGGCAAAATGTGCAAGTTGGGGATCGGCCCGTCCCCCCTACGTGCTGTCGATCTTGCTACCGTAACCCTCGATCCGATTCGATCTTAGACTGGGAATGAACTCCGTATGCTTAGACTGGGGATGAACTTCGTATGCCTAAGTCAACCCACGAAACGAGCGTGTGGACGCTCAGCTGGCCAGAGAGGCTGATCGGAGAGGCATAATGTGCAAGCTAGGGATCAACCTGGTCCCTTTTTGTGTGCTGTCGATCCCGCTACAGGTCCTGCTGCCACAACCCTCAGTCTGACTGGGGCTTAGACGTGGAATGTACTCCATATGCCTAAGCCAACCCATGAAACGAGCGTACGGGCGCTCAACCGACCGGAGAGGCAAAATGCACAAGTCGAGGACCGTCTTGGTCCCCCCTATGTGTTACCGATCCAACTGTCGCAACCCTCGATCCGGTCCAATCTTAGACTGGGAATGAACTCCGTACGCTTAGACTGGGGGTGAACTTTCATATGCCTAAGTCAACCCACGGAACGAGCGTGCGGGCGCTCAGCCGACCAGAGAGGCAGGATGCGCAAGCTGGGGATTGAACGGGTGGTAGGTGGGTTCAAGCACATCTTCATATTTCTACCCTGCCAATGCCATTTTTATGGCTTATAAATTCATAAATGGTCCCCTAAGCCTTCCTGTGAAGTTTTGTGGCAAGATGACCCGTTTTCTATTTTTCATGATTTTTGAAACTTTTTGCGGTTCAAGATTTTTTTAAATTTTTTTAGAAACCTTTTTGTCCCCAAATTTGGTATAGGTGATCCTTTTATTTTTGTTGGTATGCACAAAAAAATTCAGCTAAAAAATTGAAGTGGAGAAGATTTTGTGATCGTTTGAAAAAAGTGTCCCCATTTGGGACACATTAATGGCTACTTGCAGCAAACCTATAAAATCTCAAATGCTCTTTAAGGGGGTGTGGGTTCTCGAGGTTTGATGTGGGATAGGGGGCCAATATAAGGGCCAAGTACCAGCACCCATTGTACATCATGTGCGCACACCCCCCGGCCCCCCCAATCGCCGGAACCCCTAATGCTGCCAGTTAGGCTCTCCGACGATGCTCCGGAGATGGTGCCCCAAGCGAAAAAAATGTGGCACCAGCACATTCCCGAGCCCACCATGTGCAGCATGGCTCAAAATCTTAGATTGGTAATGAGCTTTGTACGCTTAGACATGGAATGAACTCCGTATGCCTATGCCAACCCACGAAATGAGTGTGCGGGCACTCAGTCGGTCGGACTGGTAGAATGTGCAAGCCGGGGATCGACCCGATCCCCTCTTGCATGCTGTCGATCCTGCTACCACAACCCTCGATCCGGTCTGATCTTAGACTAGGAATGAACTTTGTATGCATAAGTCCACCCACGAAACGAGCGTGCGGGCACTGAGCCGGCTGAAGAGGCATAATGGGCAAGCAAGGGTTCGGCCTGATCCCCCTCTACGTGCTGTCGATCCCGCTGTCGGTCCTGCTGCTCCAACCCTCGGTTCGGCTGGGGCTTAGACGTCAAATGTACTCCATATGCCTAAGCCAACCCATTAAACAAGCATGCGGGCACTCAGCCGGCCGGAGAGGCAGAATGCGCAAGTCGGGGATCAGCCCGGTCCCCCTTGCGTGCTGTCGATCCTGCTACTGTAACCCTTGATCCAGTTCAATCTTAGACTAGGAATGAATAACGTATGCTTAGACTGGGGATGAACTCTGTATGCCTAAGTTAACCCACGAAACGAGCGTGTGGGCGCTCAACCGACCGAAGAGGTAGATCGGAGAGGCATAATGCACAAGCCGGGGATCAGTCGATCCCCCTCTGCATGCTGTCGGTCCTACTGCCACAACCCTTGGTCCGACTGGGGCTTAGACGTGGAATGTACTCCGTATGCCTAAGCCAACCCACGAACCGAGCGTGCGGGCGCTCAGTCGACCGGAGAGGTAGAATGCGCAAGCTGGGGATCGGCCCGGTCCCCCCTGCGTGCTACCGATCCTGCTGCTGCAACCCTCGATCCGATTCAATCTTTGACTAGGAATGAACTCCGTATGCTTAGACTGGGGATGAACTCCGTATGCCTAAGTATGCCTAAGTCAACCCACGAAACGAGCGTGCGGGCGCTCAGCTGACCAGAGAGGCAGGGGATCGGACGGGTGGTAGGTGCGTTCAAGCACATCTTCATATTTCTGCCATGCCAATGCCATTTTTATGGCTTGTAAATTCATACAATGGTCCCCTAAGCCTTCATGTGAAGTTTCATGGCAAGACGACTCATTTTTTATTTTTCACGATTTTTGAAACTTTTTGCGGTTCGGGATTTTTTTAAATTTTTTTAGAAAGAGTTTTGTCCCCAAATTTGGTAGAGGTGATCCTTGTATTTTTGTTGGCATGCACAAAAAAAACTCAACTAAAAACTTAAAGTGGAGAAGATTTTGTGACCGTTTGAAAAAAGTGTCCCAATTTCAGACACTTTAATGGCTACTGGCAGCAAACCTATAAAATCTCAAATGCTCCTTAAGGGAGTGTGAGTTCTTGAGGTTTGATGAGGGATAGGGGGCCAATATAAGGGCCAAGTACCAGCACCCATCGCACATCATGTGCGCACACCCCTCGGCCCCCCCAATCGCCGGAACCTCCAATGCCGCCGATTAGGCTCTCCAGCGATGCTCGACGATGGTGCCCCGGGCAAAAAAAAAGTGGCACCAACACATGCCCAAGCCCTGCATGTGCGCCGTGGCTCAAAATCTTAGATTGGGAATGAGCTCCGTACGCTTAGACATGGAATGAACTCCGTATGCCTAAGGCAACCCACGAAACGAGCGTGTAGGCGCTCAGCCGACTGGAGAGGCAGAATGCACAAGCCAGGGATTGACTCCGTCCCCCCTGTGTGCTGTCGATCTTGCTATCGTAACCCTCAGTCCGGTCCGATCTTAGACTGGGAATGAACTTCGTATGCATAAGTCAACCCACGAAATGAAAGTGCGGGCGTTGAGCCAGTCGAAGAGGCATAATAAGCAAGCCGGGGATCGGGCCGGTCCCCCTCTATGTGCTGTCGGTCCCGCTGCCACAACCCTCGGTCTAGCTAGGGCTTAGACATGGAATGAGCTCCCTATGCTTAAGCCAACCCACGAAATGGGTGTGCGGGGGCTCAGTCGATCGGAGAGGCAGAATGCATAAGCCAGGGATCGGCCCGGTCCTGCTGCCGTAACCCTTGGTCCGGTCTAATCTTAGACAGGGAATGAACTCCATATGCTTAGACTGGGCATGAACTCCGTATGCCTAAGTCAACCCATGAAACGAGCGTGTGGGCACTCAGCCGGCCGTAGAGGCATAATGCGCAAGCCAAGGATCAGCCTGATCCCCCTCTGCATGCTATCGATCCCGCTGTCGGTCCTGCTGCCACAACCCTCGATCCGAAGAGGTCGGCCGGAGAGGTATAATGCGCAAGCCGGAGAGGCATACAATGGTCCCCTAAGCGTTCATGTGAAGTTTCTTGGCAAGACGACCTATTTTCTATTTTTCACGATTTTTGAAACTTTTTACAGTTCGGGATTTTTTTAAATTTTTTTAGAAAGAGTTTTGTCCCCAAATTTGGTAGAGGCGATCCTTGTATTTTTTTTGGTATGCACAAACAAATTCAACTAAAAACTCTAAGTGGGGAAGATTTTGTGACCATTTGAAAAAAGTGTCCCCATTTCAGACACTTTAATAGCTACTGGCAGCAAACCTATATAATCTCAAATGCTCTTTAAGGGAGTGCGAGTTCTCAAGGTTTGATGGGGGATAGGGGGCCAATATAAGGGCCAAGTACCAGCACCCTTCGCACATCATGTGCGCACACCCCCCGGCCTCCCAATCACCGGAACCCCCAATGCCATCGGTTAGGCTCTCCGGTGATGCTCGGTGATGCTCCAACAATGGTGCCCGGGCGAGAAAAATGTGGCACCGGTACATGCCCGAGCCCAGCATGTGCACCATGGCTCAAAATCTTAGATTGGGAATGAGCTCCGTATGCTTAGACATGGAATGAACTCCGTATGCCTAAGCCAACCCACGAAACGAGCGTGTGGGCACTCAATCGACTGGAGAGGCAGAATGCGCAAGCTGAAGATCGACCCGGTCCCCCCTGTGTGCTATTGATCCTACTGCCACCACCCTCGCTCCGGTCTGAGCTTAGACAGGGAATGAAATCCGTATGCTTAGATGGGGATGAACTCCGTATGCCTAAGTCAACCCACGAAACGAGCGTGCGGGCTCTCAGCCAGCCGAAGAGGTAGAATACGTAAGTCAAGGATAGGCCCGATCCCCCTACGTGCTGTCGATCTTGCTGCCGCAACCCTTGGCTCGATCCGATCTTAGACAGGGAATGAACTCCATATGTTTAGATTGGGGATGAACTCCCTATGCCTAAGTCAACCCACGAAACGAGGGTGTGGGCACTTAGTCGGCTGGAGAGGCACACCATGTGCGCACCCATCGCACATCATGTACGCACACCCCCCGACCCCCCCAATCATCAAAACCCCCAATGCCGCCGGTTAGGCTTTCCGGCGATGCTCCGGTGAAGGTGCCTCGAGCAACAAAAATGTGGCACCAGCACATGCCCGAGCGCAGCATGTGCACCATGGCTTAAAATCTTAGATTGGAAATGAGCTCCGTATGATTAGACATGGAATGAACTCCGTATGCCTAAGCCAACCCACGAAACGAGCGTGCGGGCACTCAGCCGACCGGAGAGGTGGAATGCACAAGCCGAAGATCGACCCGGTCCCTCCTTGCATGCTGTCGATCCTACTGCCGCAACCCTCGGTTCGGTCCGATCTTAGACTGGGAATGAACTCCGTATGCATAAGTCAACCCATGAAATGAGCGTGCGGGCGCTGAACCGGCCGAAGAGGCATAATGCGCAAGCCAGGGATCGGCCCGATCCCCCTCTGTGTGCTGTCGATCCCTCTACCACAACCATCGGTCTGACTGGGGCTTACACATGGAATGAGCTCCCTATGCCTAAGCCAACCCACGAAACGGGCGTGCGGGTGCTCAGCCAGCCAGAGAGGTAGAATGCACAAGTCGAGGATCGGCCCGGTCCCCCCTGCGTGCTGTCGATCCTGCTGTCGCAACCCTCAGTCCGGTCTGATCTTAAACTGGGAATGAACTCTATATGCTTAGACTGGGGATGAACTCCGTATGCCTAAGTCAACCCATGAAATGAGCGTGTGGGCATTCAGGCAGCTGGAGAGGCCTGCCCGAGAGTCATAATGCGCAAGCTGGGGATTAGCCCGTTCCCCCTCTGCGTGCGATCGATCCCGCTGTCAGTGCTGCTACCACAACCCTCGGTCCGACTGGGGCTTAGATGTGGAATGTACTCTGTATGCCTAAGCCAACCCATGAAACGAGCGTAAGGGGGCTCAGTCGGCCGGAGAGGCAGAATGTGCAAGCTAGGGATCGACCCGGTCCCCCCTGCGTGCTGTCGATCCTGCTGTCGCAACCCTCGATCCGGTTCGATCTTAGACTGGGAATGAACTCCATATGCTTAGACTGGGGATGAACTCAGTATGCGTAAGTCAACCCATGAAACGAGCGTACGGGCATTTAGCCGGCCAGAGAGGCCAAGCTGAGAGGCATAATGCACAAATCGAGGATCAACCCGGTCCTTTTCTGTGTGCTGTCGATCTCGCTGCCGGTCTTGCTGCCATAACCCTCGGTCCAGTTGGGGCTTAGATGTGGAATGTACTCCGTATGCCTAAGCCAACCCACGAAATGAGCGTGCGGGCACTCAGCCAACCGGAGAGGCAGAATGCGCAAGTCGGAGATCGACCCGGTGCCTCCTACGTGCTGCCGATCCTGCTGCTGTAACCCTCAATCCGGTCCAATCTTAGACTGGGAATGAACTTCGTATGCTTAGACTGGGGATGAACTCCATACGCCTAAGTCAACCCATGAAACGAGCATGCGGGCGCTCAACCGACTAAAGAGGCAGGATGCGCAAACCGAGGATCGAACGGTTGGTAGGTGGGTTCAAGCACATCTTTATATTTCTACCACTCCAATGCCATTTTTATGGCTTGTAAATTCATACAATGGTCCCCTAAACGTTCATGTGAAGTTTCTTGGCAAGACGACCCATTTTTTATTTTTCACGATTTTTGAAACTTTTTGCGGTTCGAGATTTTTTTAAATTTTTTTAGGAAGAGTTTTGTCCCCAAATTTGGTAGAGGTGATTCTTGTATTTTTCTTGGTATGCACAAACAAATTCAGCTAAAAACTCGAAGTGGAGAAGATTTTGTGACCATTTGAAAAAGGTGTCCCCATTTCAGACACTTTAATGGCTACTGGCAGCAAACCTATAAAATCTCAAATGCTCTTTAAGGGAGTACGAGTTCTCGAGGTTTGATGGGGGATAGGGGGCCAATATAAGGGCCAAGTACCAGCAACCTTCGTACATCATGTGTGAACACCCCCGACCCCCCAATCGTCGGAACCCCCAATGTCGTCGGTTAGGGTCTCCGGTGATTCTCCGATGATGGTGCCTCGGGCGAAAAAAATATGGTACCAGCACCTGCCCGAGCCCAGCATGTGCACCGTGGCTCAAAATCTTGGATTGGGAATGAGCTCTGTATGCTTAGACATGGAATGAACTCCGTATGCCTAAGCCAGCCCATGAAACGAGCGTGCGGGCGCTCAGCTGGTTGGAGAGGCAGAATGCGCAAGCCGAGGATCAACTCGATCCCCCCCTGTGTGCTGTCGATCCTGCTGCTACAACCCTTGGTCTGGTCTGATCTTAGACTGGGAATGAACTCCGTAAGCATAAGTCAACCCATGAAACGAGCGTGCAGGCGCTGAGCCAACTGGAAAGGCATAATGCGCAAGCCAGGGATCGACCCGGTCGCCTTTTATGTGCTGCCGGCCCTGCTGCCACAACCCTCAGTCAGGCTGGGGCTTAGACATGGAATGAGCTCCCTATGCCTAAGCCAACCCACGAAACGGGCGTGCGGGTGCTCAGTCGGTCGGAGAGGCAAAATACGTAAGTCGAGGATCGACTCGGTCCACCCTGCGTGCTGTCGATCCTGCTGTCGCAACCCTCGATCCGTTTCAATCTTAGACTGGGAGTGAACTCTGTATGCTTAGACTAGGGATGAACTCCGTATGCCTAAGTCAACCCACGAAACGAGCGTGTGGGCACTCAGCCAGTTGGTGAGGCCGATCGGAGAGGCATAATGTGCAAGTCAGGGATCAGCCCGGTCCCCCTCTATGTGCTGCTGATCCCGCTGCTGATCCCGCTGCAGGTCCTGCTGCCACAACCCTCGGTTCGGCTGACGCTTAGACGTGAAATGTACTATGTATGCCTAAGCCAACCCACGAAACGAGCGTGCGAGTGCTCAGCCAACCGGATAGGTCGACCGGAGAGGCATAATGGCAAGTCAGGGATCAGGTCGGTCCCCCTTTTCGTGCTGCTGATCCCTTTGCCGGTGCTACTACCACAACCCTCGATCTGGCTAGGGCTTAGACGTGGAATGTACTCCGTATGCCTAAGCCAACCCACAAAACGAGCGTACGGGCGTTCAGTCGGCCGAAAAGGTAGAATGCGCAAGCCGAGGATCAAACCGGTCCCCTCTGCCTGCTATCGATCCTGCTGCCGCAACCATTGATCTGGTTCGATCTTAGACTGGGAATGAACTCCATATACTTAGACTGGGGATGAACTCTGTATGCCTAAGTCAACCAACGAAACAAGCATAGGGCACTCAGTCGACCAGAGAGGTCGGTCAGAGAGGCATAATGCGTAAGTCGGGGATCAGCCCGGTCCCCCTCTACGTGCTGCTGATCCCGTTGCCGATCCTGCTTCCACAACCCCCGGTCCGACTGGGCCTTAGACGTGGAATGTACTCTGTATGCCTAAGCCAACCCACGAAACGAGCGTGCGGGCGCTCAGCCGACCGGAGAGGCAGAATACGCAAGCCGAGGATTGGCCCGGTCCCCCTTGCGTGCTGTCAATCTTGTTGCCGCAACCCTCGATCCAGTCTGATCTTAGACTGGGAATAAACTCCGTATGCCTAAGTCAATCCACCAAACGAGCGTGCGGGCGCTCAGCGTGCGGGCCATTTTTTATTTTTCATGATTTTCAAAACTTTTTACGGTTCGGGATTTTTTTAAATTTTTTTAGAAAGAGTTTTGTCCCCAAATTTGGCAGAGGTGATCCTTGTCTTTTTGTTGGCATGCTCAAAAACATTCAGCTAAAAACTCGAAGTGGAGAAGATTTTGTGACCGTTTGAAAAAAGTGTCCCCATTTCAGACACTTTAATGGCTATTGGCAGCAAACCTATAAAATCTCAAATGCTCTTTAAGGGGGTGTGAGTTCTCGAGGTTTGATGAGGGATAGGGGGCCAATATAAGGGCCAAGTACCAGCACCCATCGCACATCATGTGCGCACACCCCCCGGCCACCCCAATCGCCGGAAGCCCCAATGCCGTCAGTTAGGCTCTCCGGCGATGCTCCGACGATGGTGCCCCGGGTGAAAAAAATACGGCACCAGCACATGCCCGAGCCCAGCATGTGCACCGTGGCTCAAAATCTTAGATTGGGAATGAGCTCCGTCTGCTTAGACATGGAATGAACTCCGTATGCCTAAGCCAACCCACGAAACGAGCGTGCGGGCGCTCAGTCGACTGGAGAGGCAGAATACGCAAGCTTGGGATCGACCTGGTCCCCTCCGGGGTGCTATCGATCTTACTGCCGCAACCCTCAGTCCGGTCCGATCTTAGACTGGAAATGAACTCCGTATGCATAAGTCAACCCACGAAACGAGCATGCAGGCGCTGAACCGGCCGAAGAGGCATAATGGGCAAGTCGGGGATCAGCCCAGTCCCTCTCTGCGTGCTGCCGATCCCGCTGCCGCAACCCTCGATCCGATTGGGGCTTAGACATGGAATGAGCCACCCATGCCTAAGCCAACCCATGAAACGGGCGTGCGGGCGCTCAGCCGATTGAAAAGGTAGAATGCGTAAGCCAAGGATCGACCCGATCCCCCCTGCATGCTGTCGATCCTGCTACCGCAACCCTCGATCCGGTCCGATCTTAGACTGGGAATGAACTCCGTATGCTTAGACTAGGGATGAACTCCGTATGCCTAAGTTAACCCTCGAAACGAGCGTGCGGGTGCTCAGTTGGCCGGAGAGGCCGATCGGAGAGGCATAATGCGCGAGTCGGGGATCAACCCGATCCCCCTCTGCGTGCTGTCGATCCCGCTGTCGGTCCTGATGCCACAACCCTCGGTCCGACTGGGGCTTAGACGTGGAATGTACTCCGTATGCCTAAGCCAACCAACGAAATGAGCGTGTGGGTGCTCTGCCGGCCGGAGAGGCAGAATGCGCAAGCCGGGGATCGGTTCGATCCCCCCTGCATGCTATCGATCTTGCTGCCGGAACCTTTGATCCGGTCTGATCTTAGATTGGGAATGAACTTCGTATGCTTAGACTGGGGATGAGCTCCATATGCCTAAGTCAACCCACGAAATGAGCGTGCGGGCGCTCAGCAGACCAGAGAGGTAGGATGCGCAAGCCAGGGATCGAACAGGTGGTAGGTGGGTTCAAGCACATCTTCATATTTCTGCCATGCCAATGCCATTTTTATGGCTTGTAAATTCATACAACGGTCCCCTAAGCCTTCATGTGAAGTTTCATAGCAAGACGACCCGTTTTTTATTTTCCATGATTTTTAAAACTTTTTACGGTTCGGGATTTTTTAAAATTTTTTTAGAATGATTTTTATCCCCAAATTTGGTAAAAGAGATCCTTGTATTTTTGTTGGCATGCACAAAAAAATTCAGCTAAAAACTCGAAGTGGAGAAGATTTTGTGGCCGTTTGAAAAAAGTATCCCCATTTCAGACACTTTAATGGCTACTGGCGGCAAACCTATAAAATCTCAAATGCTCTTGAAGGGGGTGTGAGTCCTCGAGGTTTGATGAGGGATAGGGGGCTAATATAAGGGCCAAGTACCAGCACCCATCGCACATCATGTGCGCACACCCCCTGGCCCCCCCAATCGTCGGAACCCCCAACGCCGTCGGTTAGGCTCTCCGGCGATGCTCCGACGATGCTCCAACGATGGTGCCCCAGGTGAAAAAAATGCTGCACCAGTACATGCCCGAGTCGAGCATGTGCACCATGGCTCAAAATCTTAGATTGGGAATGAGCTCCGTATGCTTATACATGGAATGAACTCCGTATGCCTAAGCCAACCCATGAAATGAGCGTGCGGGTGTTCAGCCGGTCGAAAAGGCAAAATGTGCAAGTCGGGGATCGACCCGGTCCCCCCTGCGTGCTCTGAGCCTGTTGCCATAACCGTCGGTCTGGTCTGGTCTGATCTTAGACTAGGAATGAACTCCATATGCATAAGTCAACCCACGAAACGAGCGTGCGGGCACTGAGCCGGCCGAAGAGGCATAATGCGCAAGCTGGGGATCGGCCCGATCCCTCTC
Source organism: Durio zibethinus (assembly GCF_047325235.1). Taxonomy (NCBI): domain Eukaryota; kingdom Viridiplantae; phylum Streptophyta; class Magnoliopsida; order Malvales; family Malvaceae; genus Durio; species Durio zibethinus. The sequence continues at coordinate 21,461,531 of NC_143165.1, forward strand.
TGTGTTTTGTCGGTCTCGCTGCCACAACCCTCAGTCTGGCTGCCACAACTCTCAGTCTGGCTGGGGCTTAGACATGGAATGAGCTCCCTATGCCAAAGCCAACCCATGAAATGGGCGTGCAGGCACTCAGCCGGTCGGAGAGGCCAATCGGAGAGGCATAATGCACAAGCCGGGGACCGGCCCGATCCCCCTCTGCGTGCTGCCAGTCTCATTGCCACAACCCTCGGTCCGGCTGGGGCTTAGACATGGAATGAGCTCCCTATGCCTAAGCCAACCCACGAAATGTGCGTGCGGGCATTTAGCCGGTCGGAGAGGCAGAATGTGCAAGCCGGGGATCGGCTCGATCCCCCTGCGTACTGTCGATCCTGCTGTCGTAACCCTTGGTCAGGTTTGATCTTAGACTGGGAATGAACTCCGCATGCTTATATTGGGGATGAACTCCGTATGCCTAAGTCAACCCACAAAACGAGTGTGCGGGCGCTCAGCCGATCGGATAGGCTAGCTGGAGAGGCATAATGCGCAAGCCAGGGATCAGTCCAGTCCCCCTCTGCATGCTGCCGATCCCGTTACTGGTCCTGCTACCACAACCCTCAGTCTGGCTAGGGCTTAGACATGGAATGTACTCCGTATGCCTAAGCCAACCCATGAAACGAGCGTGTGGGCATTCAGTAAGCCGGAGAGGTAGAATGCATAAGCTGGGGATCGACCAGATCCCCCCTACGTGCTGCTGATCCTGTTGTCGTAACCCTCGATCCGATCCGATCTTAGACTGGGAATGAACTCTGTATGCTTAGATTGGGGATGAACTCCGTATGCTTAGATTGGGGATGAACTCCGTATGCCTAAGTCAACCCATGAAACGAGCGTGCGAGCGCTCAGCCAGCCGGAGAGGCCGATCGGAGAGGCATAATGCGCAAGCCGAGGATCAACCCGATCCCCCTCTGCGTGCTGTCGATCTCGCTGCTGGTCTTGCTGCCACAACCCTCGGTCCGACTGGGGCTTAGACGTGGAATGTACTCTTTATGCCTAAGCCAACCCACAAAACGAGTGTGCGGGCGCTCAGCCGGATGGAGAAGCAGAATGCGCAAGCTAAGGATCGGCCTGGTCCCCCTAGCGTGCTGCCGATCCTACTGCCGCAACCCTCAATCCAGTCTGATCTTAGACTGGGAATGAACTCTGTATGCTTAGACTGGGGATGAACTCCGTATGCCTAAGTCAACCCACGAAATGAACGTGTTGGCGCTCAGCCAATTAGAGAGGCAGGATGCGCAAGCCGAGGATCGAATGGGTGGTAAGTGGGTTCAAGCATATCTTCATATTTCTGTCATGCCAATGCCATTTTTATGGCCCGATCCCCCTCTATGTGCTGTCGGTCCGACTGTTGCTTAGACATGGAATAAGCTCTCTATGCCTAAGCCAACCCACGAAACGGGCTTACGGGCGCTCAGCCGATTGGAAAAGTAGAATACGCAAGCCGAAGATCGGCCCGGTCCCCTCTACGTGCTACCGATCCCCCTGCCGCAACCCTCGATCCGGTCTGATCTTAGACTGGGAATGAACTCCGTATGCTTAGACTGGGGATGAACTTCATATACCTAAGTCAACCCATGAAATGAGCGTGTGGGCACTCAGCCGACCGGAGAGGCCGATCGAAAAGGCATAACGTCAAAGTCGGGGATCAACCAGATCCCCCTCTACGCATTTTTGATACCGCTGTCGGTCCTACTGCCACAACCCTCGGTTCGGCTGGGGCTTAGATGTGGAATGTACTTCATATGCCTAAGCCAACCAATGAAACGAGCGTGCGGGTACTCAACTGACCGGAGAGGCAAAATGCGAAACCCGAGGATTGGCTCGATCCCCCTGTGTGCTGTCGATCTTACGGCCGCAACCCTCGATCCAATTTGATCTTAGATTGGGAATGAACTCCGTATGCTTAGACTGGGGATAAACTCAGTATGCCTAAGTCAACCCACGAAACCAGCGTGTGGGCACTCAACCTGCCGGAGAGGCATAATGTGCAAGCCGGGGATGAACCCAGTCCCCCTCTGCATGCTGTCAATCTCGCTATCGGTCCTACTGCCACAACACTCTGTCCGACTAGGGCTTAGACATGGAATGTACTCCGTATGCCTAAGCCAACCCACGAAACGAGCGTGCGGGCACTCAGCCGACCAGAGAGGTGGAATGCATAAGTCGGAGATCGACCTGATCCTCCTTGCGTGCTGTCGATCCTGCTACCGTAACCCATGATCCGGTCTAATCTTAGACTGGGAATAAACTCTGTATGCTTAGACTAGGGATAAATGCCGTATGCCTAAGTCAACCCACAAAACGAGCGTACGGGCATTCAGCCAGTTGGAGAGGCTGGCCGGAGAGGCATAATGCGTAAGCCGGGGATCAGTTTGATCCCCCACTACATGCTGCCGATCCTACTACAGGTCCTGCTGCCACAACCCTTGGTCCGACTGGGTCTTAGACATGGAATATACTCCGTATGCCTAACCCAACCCACAGAACGAGCGTGCAGGCGCTCAGCCGACCAGAGAGGCAGGATGCGCACATCTTCATATTTCTGCAATGCCAGTGCCATTTTTAGGGCTTGTAAATTCATACAATGGTCCTCTAAGCCTTCATGTGAAGTTTCGTGGCAAGACGACCCATTTTCTATTTTTCACGATTTTTGAAACTTTTTGCGGTTCAAGATTTTTTAAATTTTTTTACAAAGAGTTTTATCCCTAAAATTGGTAGAGGTGATCCTTGTATTTTTGTTGGCATGCACAAAAAAATCCACCTAAAAACTCAAACTGGAGAAGATTTTGTGACCATTTGAAAAAAGTGTCCCCATTTCAGACACCTTATTGGCTACTGGCAGCAAACTTATAAAATCTCAAATGCCCTTTAAGGGGTTGTGAGTTTTCAAGGATTGATGAGGGATAGGGGGCCAATATAAGGGCCAAGACCAGCACCCATCACACATCATGTGCGTACACCCCCCAGCCCCCCCAATCGTCGGAACCCCCAATGCCGTCGGTTAGGCTCTCCGGCGATGCTCCGACGATGGTGCCCCGGGCGAAAAAAATGTGGCACCAGCACATGCCCGAGTTGAGCATGTCCACCGTGGCTCAAAATCTTAGATTGAGAATGAGCTCCGTATGCTTAGACATGGAATGAACTCCATATGCCTAAGCGAACCCACGAGACGAACGTACGGGCGCTCAGCCGGCCGAAAAGGTAGAATGTGCAAGCCAGGGATCGACCCGGTCCCCCCTGCGTGCTATCGATCCTGCTACCACAACCCTCAATTCAGTCCGATGTTAGACTGGGATTGAACTCCGTATGCATAAGTTAACCCACGAAACGAGCGTGCGGGCGCTGAGCTGGTGGAAGAGGCATAATGCGTAAGCCGGTATCAGCCTAATCCCTCTCTGCGTGCTGCAGTCCGATTACCACAACCCTCGGTTCGGCTCAGGCTTAGACATGGAATGAGCTCTCTATGCCTAAACCGGGGAGGCAACCCGCGAAATGAGCATGTGGGTGCTTAACTGACCGAAGAGGCAGAATGCGCAAGCCAGGGATCGGCTCGATCCCCCCTACGTGCTACCGATCCTGCTGCTGCAACCCTCGATCCAGTCTGATCTTAGACTGGGAATGAACTCCGTATGCTTAGACTGGGGATGAACTCCGTATGCCTAAGTCAACCCACAAAACGAGCGTGCAGGCGCTCAGCCGACCGGAGAGGCATAATGCACAGGCCAAGGATCAGTCTGGTCCCTCTCTACGTGCTATCGATCCCACCGCCGGTCCTGCTACCACAACCCTCGGTCAGGCTGGGGCTTAGAAGTGGAATGTACTTTGTATGCCTAAGCCAACCCATGAAACGAGCGTATGGGCACTCAGTAGGACGGAGAGGCATAATGCATAAACCGGGGATCAGCCCGGTCCCCCTCTGCGTGCTATCGATCTTGCTACCACAACCTTCAGTTCGGTTGGGCCTTAGATGTGGAATGTACTCCGTATGCCTAAGCCAACCCACGGAACGAGCGTGTGGGCGCTCAGTCGGTCGGAGAGGCAGAATGCGCAAGCTGGGGATCAACTTGGTCCCCCCTACGTGCTGTCGATCCTATTGCCGCAACCCTCGATCCAATTCAATTTTGGATTGGGAATGAACTCCGTATGCTTAGACTGGGGATGAACTCCATATGCCTAAGTCAACCCACGAAACGAGCGTGCGGGCACTCAACCGACCAGAGAGGTAGGATGCGCAAGTCAGGGACCAAACGGGTGGTAGAAGGGTTCAAGCACGTCTTTATATATCTGCCATGCCAATGCCATTTTTATGGCTTGTAAATTCATACAATGGTCCCCAAAGCCTTCATGTGAAGTTTTGTGGCAAGACGACCCGTTTTCTATTTTTCATGATTTTTGAAACTTTTTACGGTTCGGGATTTTTTTAAATTTTTTTAGAAAGAGTTTTGTCCCAAAATTTGGCAGAGGTGATCCTTGATTTTTTTTGGCATGCACAAAAAAAATTTAGCTAAAAAATGGAAGGGGAAAAGATTTTGTGATCGTTTGAAAAAAGTGTCCCTATTTCAAACACTTTAATGGCTACTGACAGCAAACCTATAAAATCTCAAATGCTCTTTAAGGGGGTGTGAGTTCTCGAGGTTTGATGAGGGATAGGGGGCCAATATAAGGGCCAAGTACCAGCACCCATCGCACATCATGTGCGCACATGCCCTGGCCCCCCCAATCGTAGGAACCCCAATGCCGCCGGTTAGGCTCTCCAGTGATGCTCCGACGATGTTTCAGTGATGGTGCCTCGGGCAAAAAAAATGTGGCACCAGCACATGCCCGAGCCCAGCATGTGCACCATGGCTCAAAATCTTAGATTGGGAATGAGCTCCGTATGCTTAGACATGGAATGAACTCCATCTGCCTAAGCCAACCCACGAAACGAGTGTACGGGTGCTCAACCGGTCGGAAGGGCAGAACGCACAAGCCGGGGGTCAACCCGGTCCCCCCCAGCGTGCTATCAATCCTGCTACCGTAACCCTTGGTCCAGTCTGATCTTAGACTTGGAATGAACTCCATATGCCTAAGCCAACCTAGGAAATGAGCGTGCGGGCGCTCAGCCAATCAAAAAGGCAGAATGTGCAAACTGGGGATCGACCCGGTCCCCCCTGTGTGCTGCCGATCCTATTGCCGCAACCCTTGATCTAGTCTGATCTTAGACTGGGAACAAACACCGTATGCTTCGACTGGGGATGAACTCCGTATGCCTAAGTCAACCCACGAAACGAGCGTGCGGGCGCTCAGCCGACCAGAGAGGTAGGATGCGTAAGCCGGGGATCGAACGGGTGGTAGGTGGGTTCAAGCACATCTTCATATTTCTACTATGCCAATGCCATTTTTATGGCTTGTAAATTCATACATTGGTCCCCTAAGCCTTCATGTGAAGTTTTGTGGCAAGACGACCCGTTTTCTATTTTTCATGATTTTTGAAACTTTTTGTGGTTCGGGATTTTTTAAAATTTTTTTAGAAAGAGTTTTGTCCCTAAATTTGGTAGAGGTGATCCTTGTATTTTTATTGGCATGCACAAAAACATTCAGCTAAAAACTCGAAGTGGAGAAGATTTTGTGGCCATTTGAAAAAATTATCCCCATTTCAGACACTTTAATGGCTACTGGCAGCAAACCTATAAAATCTCAACTGCTCATTAAGGGGGTGTGAGTTCTCGAGGTTTGATGAGGGATAGGGGGCCAATATAAGGGCCAAATACCAGCACCCATCGCACATCATGTGTGCACACCCCCCGGCCCCCCAATCGTCGGAACCCCCAATGCCATCGGTTAGGCTCTCTGGCGATGCTCCGACGATGCTCCGACGATGGTACCCCGGGTGAAAAAAATGTGGCACCAGCACATGCCCGAGCCCAGCATGTGCACCGTGTCTTAAAATCTTAGATTGGGAATGAGCTCCGTATGCTTAGACATGGAATGAACTTTGTATGCCTAAGCCAACCCACGAAACGAGAGTGCGGGTGCTCAGTCGACCGAAGAGGTACAATGCACAAGCCGAGGGATCGACCCGGTCCCCCCTACGTGCTGTTGATCCTGCTACTGTAACCCTCGGTCTGGTCTGATCTTAGACTGGTAATGAACTTCGTATGCATAAGTCAACCCACGAAATGAGCATGCGGGCGCTAAGCCGATCGAAGACACATAATGCGCAAGCCAGAGATCGACTCGGTCCCCCTCTGCGTGCTGTCGGTCCCGCTGCCACAACCCTCAGTCCGACTGGGGCTTAGACATGGAATGAGCTCCCTATGCCTAAGCCAACCCACAAAACGGGAGTGTGGGCGCTTAGCCGACCGGAGATGCAGAATGCGTAAGCTGAGGATCGACCCGGTCCCCCTGCGTGCTGCCGATCCTACTATCGCAACCCTTGGTCCGATCTGATCTGAGATTGGGAATGAACTCCGTATGCTTAGACTAGGGATGAACTCTGTATGCCTAAGTCAACCCACGAAACGAGCGTGCGGGCACTCAGTCGGCTGGAGAGGTCAGCCAGAGAGGCATAATGTGCAAGCCGAGGATCAGCCCGATCCCTCTCTGCGTGCTGTCGATCCCACTGTCGATCCTGCTCCACAACCCTCGGTGTGACTGGGGCTTAGACGTGGAATGTACTTCGTATGCCTAAGCCAACCCACGAAATGAGCGTGTAGGTGCTCAGTCGATTGGAGAGGCAGAATACGCAAGCCGGGGATAGGCCCAGTCCCTCTTGCGTGCTACCGATCCTACTGTCATAACCCTCGATCCGGTCTGATCTTAGATTGGGAATGAACTCCATTTGCTTAGACTGGGGATGAACTCCGTATGCCTAAGTCAACCCATGAAACGAGTGTGCAGGCACTCAATCGGTCGAAGAGGCATAATGCACAAGCCGAGGATCAACTCGATCCCCCTCTGCGTGCTGCTGAGGCCGCTGCCAGTCCCGCTGCCAGTCCCGCTGCCACAACGATCGGTCTAGCTGGAGCTTAGAATGGAATGTACTCCGTATGCCTAAGCCAACCCATGAAATGAGCGTGAAGGCTCTCAGCCGACCGGAGAGGCAGAACGCGTAAGTCGGGGATCAGTCCAGTCCCTCATACGTGCTACCGATCTTACTGCCACAACCCTCGATTCGATCCGATCTTAGATTGGGTATGAACTCCGTATGCTTAGACTGGGGATGAACTTCGTATGCCTAAGTCAACCCATGAAACGAGCGTGCGGGTGCTCAGACGACTAGAGAGGCAGGATGCGCAAGCCGGGGATCGAATGGGTGGTAGGTGGGTTCAAGCACATCTTCATATTTCGGCCGAGCCAATACCATTTTTATGGCTTGTAAATTCATACAATGGTCCCCTAAGCCTTCATGTGAAGTTTCATCGCAAGACGACCCGTTTTCTATTTTTCACGATTTACGAAACTTTTTACGATTCGGGATTTTTTAAAATTTTTTTAGAAAGAGTTTTCTCCCCAAATTTGGTAGAGGTGATCCTTGTATTTTTTTTGGCATGCACAAAAACATTCAAATAAAAACTTGAAGTAGAGAAGAGTTTTTGACCATTTGAAAAAAGTGTCCCCATTTCAGACACTTTAATGGCTACTGGCAGCAAACCTATAAAATCTCAAATGCTCTTTAAGGTGGTGTGAGTTCTCGAGGTTTGATGATGGATAGGGGGCCAATATAAGGGCCAAGTACCAGCACCCATCGCACATCATGTGCGCACACCCCCCGGTTCCCCTCTGCGTGCTGTCGGTCCCGCTGCCACAACCCTCAGTCCGGTTGGGGCTTAGACATGGAATGAGCTCCCTATGCCTAAGCCAACCCACGAAACGGGCATGCGGGTGCTCAGTAGGCCAAAGAGGTAGAATGCACAAGCCGGGGATCGGCCTGGTACACTGTGCGTGCTATCGATCCTACTATCGCAACCCTCACTCCGATCCGATCTTAGACTAGGAAGGAACTCCGTATCCTTTGACTGGGGATGAACTCTATATGCCTAAGTCAACCCGCGAAAAGAGTGTACGGGCGCTTAGCTGGTCGGAGAGGCATAATGCATGAGTCGGGGATCAACTCGATCCCCCTCTACGTGCTGCCGATCCCGCTGCCAGTCCTGCTGCCACAGCCCTCGGTTCGATTGGGGCTTAGACATGGAATGTACTCCGTATGCCTAAGCCAACCCATGAAATGAGCGTGTGGGCGCTCAGCCGATCGGAGAGGTAGAACGCGCAAGCCGGGGATCGGCCCGATCTACCATGCGTGCTGCCGATCCTGCTACCACCACCCTCGATCCGATCTGATCTTAGATTGGGAATGAACTCCGTATCCTTAGACTGGGGATGAACTCCGCATGCCTAAGTCAACCCACGAAAAGAGCGTGTGGGCACTCAGCCGACCAGAGAGGCAGGATGTGCAAGCCGGGGATCGAACGGGTGGTAGGTGGGTTCAAGCACATCTTCATATTTCTGCCATGCCAATGCCATTTTTATTTCTTGTAAATTCATACAATGGTCCCCTAAGCCTTCATGTAAAGTTTCGTGGCAAAACGACCCATTTTTTATTTTTCACGATTTTCAGAACTGTTTGCAGTACGAGATTTTTTAAAATTTTTTAGAAAGATTTTTGTCCCCAACTTTGGTAGAGGTGATCCTTGTATTTTTGTTGGCATGCACAAAAAAATTCAGCTAAAAAATCGAAGTGGAGAGGATTTTGTGACCGTTTGAAAAAAGTGTCCCCATTTCAGACACTTTAATGGCTACTGGCAGCAAACCCATAAAATCTCAAATGCTCTTTAAGGGGGTGTGAGTTCTCGAGGTTTGATGAGGGATAGGGGCCAATATAAGGGCCAAGTGCCAGCACCCATCGCACATCATGTGTGCACACCCCTTGCCCCCCAATCGCCGGAACCCCCAATGCCGTCGGTTAGGCTCTCCGACGATGCTCCGACGATGGTGCCCCGAGCGGAAAAAAATACGGCACCAGCGCATGCTCGAGCCTAGCATATGCACCGTGGCTCAAAATCTTAGATTGGGAATGAGCTCCATATGCTTAGACATGGAATGAACTCCATATGCTTAAGCCAACCAACGAAACGAGCGTGCGGGCGCTCAGCCGATCGGAGAGGCAAAATGTGCAAGCCGAGGATCGACCCGGTCCCCCTTGCGTGCTGTCAATCCTGTTGCCGCAACCTTCGCTCTGATCCGATCTTAGACTGGGAATGAACTTCGTATGCATAAGTCAACCCACGAAACGAGCGTGCGGGCCAGAGCCGGACGAAGAGGCATAATGTGCAAGTCGAGGATCAGCCCGATCCCCCTCTGCGTGCTGTCGGTTTCGCTACCACAACCCTCTGTCTGATTGGGGCTTAGACATGGAATGAGTTCACTATGCCTAAGCCAACCACGAAATGGGCGTGCGGGCGCTCAACCAGTCGAAAAGGCAGAATGTGTAAGCCAGGGATCGGCCCAGTCCCCCCTGCATGCTGCCGATCCTGTTACCGCAACCCTCGGTCCGGTCTGATCCTAGATGGGAATGAACTTCGTATGCTTAGACTGGGGATGAACTTCGTATGCCTAAGTCAACCCACAAAACGTTCGTGTGGGAGCTCAGCCGATCGGAGGGGCATAATGCGCAAGCCGGGGATTAGCCCAGTCCCCCTCTGTGTGCTACCAATCCCGCTGCCGGTCCTACTACCACAACCCTTGGTCCGATTGGGGCTTAGATGTGGAATGTACTCCGTATGCCTAAGCCAACCCAAGAAACGAGTGTGCGGGTGCTCAGCTGGCCAGAGAGGCAGAATGCGCAAGCTGAGGATCGGCCCGGTCCCCCTTGTGTGCTACCGATCCTGTTGTCGCAACCCTCGATCCGGTCTGATCTTAGACTGGGAATGAACTCCGTATGCTTAGACTGGGGATGAACTCTGTATGCCTAAGTCAACCCATGAAACGAGTGTGCGGGCGCTCAGTTGGTCGAAAACGTCGGTCGGAGAGGCAGAATGCGTAAGCCGAGGATCGACCCGATCCCCCCTACGTGCTATCGATCTTGCTGTCGCAACACTCGATCCGATTCGATCTTAGACTGGGAATGAAGTCCGTATGCTTAGACTGGGGATGAACTCCGTATGCCTAAGTCAACCCATGAAACGAGCGTGCAGGCGCTTAGCCGACCAGAGAGGTAGGATGCGCAAGCCGAGGATCGAACGGGTGGTAGGTGGGTTTAAGCACATCTTTATATTTCTGTCATTCCAATGCCATTTTTATGGCATGTAAATTCATACAATGGTCCCCTAAGCCTTCATGTGAAGTTTCGTGGCAAGACGACCCGTTTTCTATTTTTCATGATTTTTGAAACTTTTTGCGGTTCAAGATTTTTTGAACTTTTTTTAGAAAGAGTTTTGTCCCCAAAATTGGTAGAGGTGATCCTTGTATTTTTGTTGGCATGCATAAAAAAATTGAGCTAAAAACTCAAAGTGGAGAAGATTTTGAGACCGTTTGAAAAAAGTGTCCCCATTTCAGACACTTTAATGGCTACTGGCAGCAAACCTATAAAATCTCAAATGCTCTTTAAGGGGGTGTGAGTTCTCAAGGTTTGATGAGGGATAGGGGGCCAATATAAAAGCCAAGTACGAGCACCCATCGCACATCATGTGTGCACACCCCCGACCCCCCAATCGTCGGAACCCCCAATGCCGCCAGTTAGGCTCTCCGGTGATGCTCCGACGATGGGGCCCCAGGCAAAAAAAACATGGTACCAGCACATGCCCGAGCCCAGCATGTGCACCGTGGCTCAAAATCTTAGATTGGGAATGAGCTCCGTATGCCTAAGCTAACCAATGAAACGAGCGTGCGGGCACTCAGCCGACCGGAGAGGCAGAATGCACAAGTCAGAGATCGACCCGGTCCCCCACTACGTACTATCGATCTTGCTATGGCAACCCTCAGTCCGGTCTGATCTTAGACTGTGAAAAAACTCCGTATGCATAAGTCAACCCACGAAACGAGCGTACGGGCGCTGAGCCGATCGAAGAGGCATAATGCGCAAGTCGGGGATCAGCTCGATTCCCCTCTGCGTGCTGTCGGTCCCGCTGTCACAACCCTCGGTCCGATTGGGGCTTAGGCATGGAATGATCTCCCTATGCCTAAGCCAACCCACAAAACAGGTGTGCGGGCGCTCAGTCGGCCGGAGAGGCTGAATGCGTAAGCCGAAGATCGGCCTAGTCCCCCCTGCGTGCTGTCGATCCTGCTGCCGCAACCCTCGGTCCGGTCTGATCTTAGACTGGGAATGAACTCCGTATGCTTAGACTGGGGATAAACTTCATATGCCTAAGTCAACCCACGAAACGATCGTACGGGTGCTCGGCCAGTCGAAGAGGCCGGTCGAAGAGGCATAATGCGTAAGCCTGGGATCAGCTCGATCCCCCTCTGCGTGCTGCCAATCCCACTGTCGATCTCGCTGCCACAACCCTCAGTCCAAATGGGGCTTAGACATGGAATGTACTCTGTATGCCTAAGCCAACCCATGAAACGAGCGTGCGCGCACTCAGCTAGCCGGAGAGGCAGAATGTGCAAGCCGGGGATCGCTTGATCCCCCCTGCTTGCTACCGATCCTACTGTCGCAACCCTCGATCCGATCTTAGACTGGGAATGAACTCCGTATGCTTAGACTGGGGCTGAACTCTGTATGCTTAAGTTAACCAATGAAACGAGCATGCGGGTGCTTAGTCGGCTGCAGAGGCATAATGCGAAAGTCAGGGATCAGCCTAGTCCCCCTCTGCGTGCGGTCGATCCCACTGCTGGTCCTGCTGCCACAACCCTCGGTTTGGCTGGGGTTTAGACGTGGAATGTACTCCGTATGCCTAAGCCAACCCACGAAATAAGCATGCGGGTACTCAGCCGGCTGGAGAGGTAGAATGCGCAAGTCGGGGATCAGCCCGATCCCCCTTACGTGCTATCGATCCTGCTGCTGCAACCCTCGATCCAGTCTGATCTTAGACTAGGAATGAACTTTGTATGCTTAGACTGGGGATGAACTCCGTATGCCTAAGTCAACCCACGAAACGAGCATGCAGGCGCTCAGCCGATCAGAGAGGCAGGATGTGCAAACCGGGGATCGAACGGGTGGTAGGTGGGTTCAGGCACATCTTCATATTTCTGTCATGCCAATGCCATTTTTATGTCTTGTAAATTTATAAGATGGTCCCCTAAGCCTTCATGTGAAGTTTTGTGGCAAGATGACCCATTTTCTATTTTTCATGATTTTCGAAACATTTTGCGGTTCGAGCTTTTTTTAAATTTTTTTAGAAAGAGTTTTGCCCCTAAATTTGGTAGAGGTGATCCTTGTATTTTTATTGGCATGCACAAAACAATTCAGCTAAAAACTCGAAGTGGAGAACATTTTGTGACCGTTTGAAAAAAGTGTCCCCATTTCGAACACTTTAATGGCTACTGGCAGCAAACCTATAAAATCTCAAATGCTCTTTAAGGGAGTGTGAGTTCTCGAGGTTTGATGAGGGATAGGGGGCCAATATAAGGGCCAAGTACCAGCACCCATCACACATCATGTGCGCACACCCCCTCGGCCCCCCAATCGTCGGAACCCCCAATGCTATCGGTTAGGCTCTCCGACGATGCTCCGGTGATGGTGCCCCGTGTGAAAAAAATGTGGCACCAGCACATGCCCTAGCCCAGCATGTGCACCGTGGCTCAAAATATTAGATTGGGAATGAGCTCCGTAAGCTTAGACATGGAATGAACTCTGTATGCCTAAGCCAACCCACGAAACGAGCGTGCGGGTGCTCAGCTGGCCAGAGAGGTAGAATGCGCAAGCCGGGGATCGACCTAGTCCCCCCCTTTGTGCTGTCGATCCTGCTGCCGTAACCCTCGGTCCGGTCTAATCTTAGACTGGGAATGAACACCGTATACATAAGTCAACCCATGAAATGAACGTGCGGGCGTTGAGCCGGCCAAAAAGGCATAATGCGCAAGCCGGGGGTCAGCCTAGTCCCCCTCTGCATGCTGCTGGTCCCGCTGTGACAACCTTCGGTCCGGCTAGGGCTTAGACATGGAATGACCTCTGTATGCCTAAGTCAACCAACGAAACGAGCGTGCGGGCGCTCAGCCGACCGCAGACGCATAATGCGTAAGTTGGGGATCAGCCTGGTCCCCCTCTGTGTGCTGTCGATCCCACTACCGGTCCTGCTGTCACAACCCTCGGTCTGGCTGGGGTTTAGACGTGGAATGTACTCTGTATGCCTAAGCCACCCATGAAACGAGCATGTGGGTACTCAGCTGGACAGAAAGGCATAATGCGTAAGCCAGGGATCAGTTCGATCCCCCTCTGCGTGCTGTCGATCCCACTGTCGGTCTTACTGCCACAACCCTCAGTCTGACTGGGGCTTAGACATGGAATGTACTTCGTATGCTGGCGTTCAGCTGGCCGGAGAGGCAGAATGTGCAAGCTGGGGATCGGCCCGATCCCCCCTGCGTGCTGTCGATCCTATTATCGTAACCCTCGATCCGGTCCGATCTTAGACTGGGAATGAACTCCATATGCTTAGACTGGGGATGAACTCCGTATGCCTAAGTCACCCAATGAAATGAGCATGCGGGCGTTTAACCGGCCGCAGAGGCATAATGCACAAGTCGGGGATCAGCCTGGTCCCCTTCTATGTGCTGCCGATCCCGCTGTCAGTCCTGCTGCCACAACCCTCGGTCTGGCTGGGGTTTAGACGTGGAATGTACTCCGTATGCCTAAGCCAACCCACGAAACGAGCATGCGGGTACTCAGCCAGCCAAAAAGGCATAATGCGCAAGCCGGGGGTCAGCCCGATCCCCCTCTGCATGCTGCCGATCCCGCTGCCACAACCCTCAGTCTGGCTGGGGCTTAGACATGGAATGACCTCCCTATGCCTAAGCCAACCCACGAAACGGGTGTGCGGGCCCTCAGTCGACCGGAAAGACAGAATGCGCAAGTCAGGGATAGGCCCAATCCCCCCTGCGTGCTACCGATCCTGTTACCGCAACCCTCAGTCTGGCCCGATCTTAGATTGGGAATGAGCTCCATATGCTTAGACTGGGGATGAACTTCGTATGCCTAAGTCAACCCATGAAACGAGCGTGCGGGCGCTCAGCCGGTCGGAGAGGCCTAATGCGCAAGCCGGGGATCAACCTAGTCCCCCTCTGCGTGCTGTCCATCCTGCTGCCATAACCTTTGGTCCGACTGGGGCTTAGACGTGGAATGTGCTCCGTATGCCTAAGCCAACCCACGAAACGAGCGTGCGGGCGCTCAGCCGGCCGACGAGGCAGAATACGTAAGTCGAGGTGGCCCGGTCCCCCCTCCATGCTACCGATCCTACTGTCGTAACCCTCGATCCAGTCTGATCTTAGACCGGGAATGAACTCCGTATGCTTAGACTGGGGATGAACTTCGTATGCCTAAGTCAACCCATGAAACGAGCGTACGGGCGCTTAGTCGGCCGGAGAGGCATAATGCGCAAGTCGTGGATCAACCCGGTCCCCCTCTACGTGCTGTCTATCTCGCTGCCAGTCCTGCTGCCACAACACTCGATCCGACTGGGGCTTAGACGTGGAATGTACTCTGTCTGCCTAAGCCAACCCATGAAATGAACGTGCGGGTGCTCATTCAGTCGGAAAGGCAAAATGCATAGGCCGGGGATCGACCCGATCCCCCTGCGTGTTGTCGATCCTGCTGTCGCAACCCTCGATCCGATCCAATCTTAGAATGGGAATGAACTCCATATGCTTAGACTGGGGATGAACTCCATATGCCTACGTCAACCAACAAAATGAGCATGCGTGTCCTCAGTCGACCGAAGAGGCCGGCCGGAGAGGCATAATACGTAAGCTGGGGATCAACCCAGTCCTCCTCTGCGTGCTGCCGATCCTGCTACCAATCCTACTGCCACAACCCTCGATTCGGTTGGGGCTTAGACATGGAATGTACTCCGTATGCCTAAGCCAACCCACGAAATGAGCGTGCGGGCGCTCATTCAGCCGAAAAGGCAAAATGCGTTAGCCGAGGATTGGCCCGGTCCCCCTTGCCTGCTATCGATCCTGCTACCGCAACCCTTGATCCAGTTCGATCTTAGATTGGGAATGAACTCCGTATGCTTAGACTGGGGATGAACTCCGTATGCCTAAGTGATCCCACGAAATGAGGGTGCGGGCGCTCAGCTGACCAGAGAGGCAGGATGCGCAAGTTGGGGATCGAATGGGTGGTAGGTGGGTTCAAGCACATCTTCATATTTCTGCTGTGCCAATGCCATGTTTATGTCTTGTAAATTCATACAATGGTCCCCTAAGCCTTCATGTGAAGTTTCGTGGCAAGACGACCCGTTTCCTATTTTTCACGATTTTTGAAACTTTTTGCTGTTCAGGATTTTTTAAAATTTCCTCAGGAAGAGTTTTGTCCCCAAATTTGGTAGAGGTGATCCTTGTATTTTTATTGGCATGCATAAAAAAATTCAGCTAAAAACTCAAAGTGGAAAAGATTTTGTGACCGTTTGAAAAAAGTGTCCCCATTTCAGACACTTTAATGGCTACTGGCAGCAAACCAATAAAATCTCAAACGCTCTTTAAGGGGGTGTGAGTTCTTGATGTTTGATGAGGGATAGGGGGCCAATATAAGGGCCAAGTACCAGCACCCATCGCACATCATGTGCGCACACCCCCAGCCCCCCCAATCGCTGGAACCCCCAATGCTGCCAGTTAGGCTCTCCGACGATGCTCCGGTGATGGTGCCCCAGGCGCAAAGAATGCGGCAGCAGCACATACCCGAGCCCAGCATGTGTACCGTGGCCCAAAATCTTAGACTGGGAATTAGCTCTGTATGCTTAGACATGGAATGAACTCTGTATGCCTAAGCTAAGCCATGAAATGAGCGTACGGGCGCTCAGCCGGCCGGAGAGGCAGAATGCGCAAGTCGGGGATCGACTCGATCCCCCCTGCATGCTGTCGATCCTACTATCGTAACCCTTAATCCGATCTGATCTTAGACTGGGAATGAACTCCGTATGCATAAGCCAGCCCACGAAACGAGCACGAGGCCGCTGAGCCGACCGAAGAGGCATAATACGCAAGTCGAGGATCAGCTCGGTCCCCCTCTACGTGCTGTCGATCCCGTTGCCACAATCCTTTGTCCAGCTGGGGCTTAGAGATGGAATGAGCTCCCTATGCTTAAGCCAACCCATGAAACGAGCGTGCGGGCGCTCAGCCGATCGAAGAGGTAGAATATGCAAGTTAGGGATCGACCCGATGCCCCCTACGTGCTGTCGATCCTGCTGCCGTAACCCTCGGTCCGGCTCGATCTTAGACTGGGAATGAACTCCGTATGCTTAGATTGGGGATGAACTTCGTATGCCTAAGTCAACCCATGCAACGAGCATGCGAGCGGTCAACCGGCCGGAGAGGCCTGCCAGAGAGGCATAATGTGCAAGCCGGGGATCAGCTCGGTCCCCCTCTACGTGCTGTCGATCCGGCTGCCGGTCCTGCTGCCACAACCCTTGGTCTGGCTGGGGCTTAGACATGGAATGAGCTCTCTATGCTTAAGCCAACCCATGAAACGAGCGTGCGGGCGCTCAGTCGGCCGAAGAGGCAGAACGTGCAAGTTGGGGATCGACCCAGTGCCCCCTATGTGCTGTCGATCCTGCTGCTGCAACCCTCGGTCCGGTCTGGTCTTAGACTGGGAATGAACTCCATATGCTTAGATTGGGGATGAACTTCGTATGCCTAAGTCAACCCACGAAATGATCGTACAGGCGCTCAGTAGGCCAGAGAGGCATAATGCGCAAGTTGGGGATCAGCCCGATCCCCCTCTACGTGCTGCCGATCCCGATGTCGGTCCTGCTACCACAACCCTCGGTCTGACTGGGGGCTTAGACGTGGAATGTACTCCGTATGCCTAAGCCAACCCATGAAACAAGTGTGCGGGTGCTCAGTCGACCGAAGAGGTAAAATGCGCAAGCCGAAGATCGGCCCGGTCCACCCTGTGTGCTGTCGATCTTGCTATCGCAACCCTCAATCCGATACGATCTTAGACTGGGAATGAACTCGTATACTTAGACTGGGGATGAACTCCGTATGCTTAAGTCAACCCACGAAATGAGCATGCGGGCGCTCAGTCGGCCGGAGAGGCCGGTCGAAGAGGCATAAAACATAAGCCGGGGATCAGCCCGATCCCCCTCTACGTGCTGTCGATCCTGCTGCCAGTCTTGCTGCCACAACCCTCGGTTCGGCTGGGGCTTAGACATGGAATGTACTCCGTATGCCTAAGCCAACCCATGAAATGAGCGCGCGGACGCTCAGCCGACCAGAGAGGCAGAATGCGCAAGCCGGGTGTTGGCCCGATCCCCCCTGCGTGCTATCGATCCTGCTACCACAAACTTCAATCCGATTTGATCTTAGAATGGGAATGAACTCCGTATGCTTAGACTGGGGATGAACTCCGTATGCCTAAGTCAACCCACGAAACGAGCGTGCGGGCGCTCAGCCGACCAGAGAGGCAGGATGCGCAAGCCGGGATCGAACGAATGATAGGTGGGTTCAAGCACATCTTCATATTTCTGCCATGCCAATGCCATTTTTATGGCTTGTAAATTCATATAATGGTCCCCTAAGCCTTCATGTGAAGGTTCGTGGCAAGACGACCCGTTTTCTATTTTTCATGATTTTTGAAACCTTTTACGGTTCAGGATTTTTTTAAATTCTTTTAGAAAGAGTTTTGTCCCCAAATTTGGTAGAGGTGATCCTTGTATTTTTGTTGGCATGCACATAAACATTCAGCTAGAAACTCGAAGTGGAGAAGATTTTGTGACCGTTTAAAAAAAGTGTCCCCATTTCAAACACTTTAATGGCTACAGGCAGCAAACCTATAAAATCTCAAATGCTATTTAAGGGGGTGTGAGTTCTCGAGCTTTGATGAGGGATAGGGGGCCAATATAAGGGCCAAGTACGAGCACCCATCGCACATCATGTGCGCACACCCCCCAGCACTCCTAATCGCCAGAACCCGCAATGCCATCGGTTAGGCTCTCAGGCGAAGCTCCGGCGATGGTGCCCCGGACGAAAAAAATACGGCACTACCACATCCCCGAGCCCAACATGTGCACCGTGGCTGAAAATCTTAGACTAGGAATGAGCTTTGCATGCTTATACATGGAATTAACTCCGTATAACTAAGCCAACCCACGAAACGAGCGTGCGGGCGCTCAGCCGACCGGAGAGGCAGAATGCGCAAGCCGAGGATCGACTCGGTCCCCCCCACGTGCTATCGATCCTGCTACCATACCCTTTGTTCGGTCTGATAATAGACTAGGAATGAACTCCGTATGCATAAGTCAACCCATGAAACAAGCGTCGAAAACTGAGCCGGCCAAAGAGGCATAATGCGCAAGCCGGGGATCAGCCCGGTCTCCCTCTATGTGCTACCGATCCTGCGCCAGTCCTGCTTGCACAACCCTTGGTTCAGCTAGGGCATAGACATGGAATATACTCCGTATGCCTAAGCCAACCCATGAAACGAGCGTGCGGGCGCTTAGCCAGCCGGAGAGGCAGAATGCGCAAGCCGGGGATCCGTTCGGTCCCTCCTGCGTGCTGTCGATCCTGCTACCGCAACCCTTGATCCGATTTGATCTTAGACTGGAAAAGAACTCCATATGCTTAGACTGAGGATGAACTCCGTATGCCTAAATCAACCCACGAAACGAGCGTGTGGGCACTCAGCCGACCAAAGAGGCAGGATACGCAAGTTGGGGATCGAACGGGTGGTAGGTGGGTTCAAGCACATCTTCATATTTCTGCCATGCCAATGCCATTTTTATGGCTTGTAAATTCATACAATGGTCCCCTAAGCCTTCATGTGAAGTTTCTTGGCAAGATGACTCGTTTTCTATTTTTCACGTTTTTGAAACTTTTTACGGTTCGAGATTTTTTAAAATTTTTTTAGAAAGAGTTTTGTCCCCAAATTTGGTACAGGTGATCCTTGTATTTTTGTTGGCATGCACAAAACAATTCAACTAAAACCTTAAAGTGGAGAAGATTTTGTGACCGTTTGAAAAAAGTGTTCCCATTTCAGACACTTTAATGGCTTCTGGTAACAAACTTATAAAATCTCAAATGCTCTTTAAGGGGGTGTGAGTTCTAGAGGTTTGATGAGGGATAGGGGGCCAATATAAGGGCCAAGTACCAGCACCCATCGCACATCATGTGCCCACACCCCCCGGTCCCCCCAATCGTCGGAACCCCCAATGCAACCAGTTATGCTCTTCGACGATGCTCTGGCGATGCTCCGATGATGGTGCCCTCGATGAAAAAAATGCCTCACCAGCACATGCCCGAGCCCAGCCTATGCACTGTGGCTCAAAATCCTAGACTGGGAATGAGCTCCATATGCTTAGACATGGAATAAACTCCATATGCCTAAGCCAACCCATGAAACGAGCGTGCGTGCGCTCAGCTGACCGGAGAGGCAGAATGCGCAAGTCGGTGATCGACCCAGTCCCCCTTGCATGCTATCGATCTTGCTATCGCAGCCCTCGGTTCGGTCTGATCTTAGATTGGGAATGAACTCCGTATGCATAAGTCAACCCACGGAACGAGCGTGCAGGCGTTACGCTGGCAAAGAGACATAATGTGCAAGCCGGGGATCAGCCTGATCCCCCACTGCGTGCTGCCGATCCTGCTGCCACAACCCTCGGTCAGGCTAGGGCTTAAACATGGAATAAGCTCCCTTTGCCTAAGCCAACCCACGAAACGGGCGTGTGACCGCTCAGCCGGCCGGAGAGGTAGAATGCGTAAATCGAGGATCGATTCGGTCCCAACTGCGTGCTGTCGATCTCGCTGCCGCAACCCTCGATCCGGTCTGATCTTAGATTGGGAATGAACTCCGTATGCTTAGACTGGGGATGAACTCCGTATGCCTAAGTCAACCCATGAAACGAGCGTGATGGAGCTCAGCCGACCGGAAAGGCCAGTCGGAGAGGCATAATGTGCAAGTCGAGGATCAACCCAGTCCCCCTCTGCGTGCTACCGATCCCGCTGTCGGTCCTGCTACCACAACCCTTGGTCCGACTGGGGCTTAGACATGGAATGCACTCCGTATTCCTAAGCTAACCCATGGAACGAGCATGCGGGCGCTCAGCCAGCCGGAGAGGCAGAATGCACAAGTTGAGGATCGGCCTGATTTCCCATGCGTGCTACCGATCCTACTGCCGCAACCCTCGATCCGATCCGATCTTAGATTGGGAATGAACTCCGTATGCTTAGACTGGGGATGAACTCCGTGTGCCTAAGTCAACCCACGAAACGAGCGTGCGGGCGCTTAGCCGACTAGAGGGGCAGGATGCGTAAGCCGGGGATCGAACGGGTGTTAGGTGAGTTCGAGCACATCTTCATATTTCTGCTGTGCCAATGCCAGTTTTATGGCTTGTAAATTCATACAATGGTCCCCTAAGCCTTCATGTGAAGTTTCATGGCAAGACGACCCATTTTCTATTTCTCATGATTTTCAAAACTTTTTGCGGTTCGAGATTTTTTTAAATTTTTTTAGAAAGAGTTTTGTCCCCAATTTGGTAGAGATGATCCTTGTATTTTGGTTGGCATGCACAAAAATTCAGCTAAAATCTCGAAGTGGAGAAGATTTTGTGACCGTTTGAAAAAAGTGTCCACATTTCAGACACATTAATGGCTACTGGCAGCAAACCTACAAAATCTCAAATGCTCTTTAAGGCGGTGTGAGTTATTGAGGTTTGATGAGGGATAGAGGGCCAATATAAGGGCCAAGTACCAGCACCCATCGCACATCATGTGCGTACACCTCCCGACCCCCCCAATCGCTAGAACTCCCAATGCCGTCGGTTAGGCTCTCCGGTGATGGTCCAGCGATGCTTCGACGATGGTGCCCCAGGCGAAAAAATTACGGCACCAGTACATGCTCGAGCCCAGCATGTGCACCGTGGCTCAAAATCTTAGACTGGGAATGAGCTTCGTATGCTTAGACATGGAATAAACTCCGTATGCCTAAGCCAACCCACATAACGAGCATCCGGGCACTCAGTCGATCGGAGAGGCAGAATGCGTAAGCCGGAGATCAACCCGGTCCCCACTTGCGTGCTATCGATCCTGCTCCCGCAACCCTCAGTCCGATCTGATCTTAGATTAGGAATGAACTCCGAATGCATAAGTCAACCCACAAAACGAGCGTACGAGCGTTGAGCCGACCGAAGTGACATAATGCACAAGTCGAGGATCGGCCCGATCCACCTCAATGTGCTGTCGGTCTGGTTGGGGCTTAGACATGGATGAGCTCCCTATGCCTAAGCCAACCCATGAAATGGGCGTGCGGGCGCTCAGCCGATCGGAGAGGCAGAATGCGCAAGCTGGGGATCGGCCTAGTCCCCCCTGCGTGCTGTCGATCCTACTGTCGCAGCTCTCGATCCGGTTGGATCTTAGACTGGGAATGAACTCCATATGCTTAGACTGGGGATGAACTCCGTATGCCTAAGTCAACCTATGAAACGAGCGTGCAAGCGCTCAGCCGATCGGAAGAGGCATAATGCGTAAGCCGGGGATCAGCCCGATCCCCCTCTACGTGCTGTCGATACCACTACCGATCCTGCTGCCACAACCCTCGGTCCAGCTGGGGCTTAGACATGGAATGTACTTCGTATGCCTAAGCCAACCCACGAAACCATCGTACGGGCACTCAGTCGGCCAGAGAGGTAGAATGCATAAGTCGGGGATCGACTCGATCCCCCCTATGTGCTATCGATCTTGCTGACGTAACCCTCGGTCTGGTTCGATCTTAGATGGAAATGAACTTCGTATGCATAAGTCAACCCACGAAACAAGCGTGCGGGTGCTGAGCCGATCGAAGAGGCATAATGCGAAAGCCAGGGATCAGCTCGGTCCCCCTCCGTGTGCTATCGATCCCGCTGCCACAACCCTCAGTCCGACCGAGGCTTAGACATGGAATGAGCTCCCTATGCCTAAGCCAACCCACGAAACGGGCGTACGGGCGCTTAGCATACCGGAGAGGCAAAATGCGTAAGCCGAGGATCGGCCCGGTCCCCTCTGCGTGCTACCGATCCTTCTGTCGCAACCCTCGATCCGATCTGATCTTATACTGGGAATGAGCTCCGTATGCTTAAACTGGGGATGAACTCCGTATGCCTAAGTTAACCCACAAAACGAGCGTGAAAATGGAGAGGCATAATGCACAAGCCGGGGATCAACCCGGTCCCCCTCTGCGTGCTACCGATCCCGCTGCCTGTCCTACTACCACAACCCTCGATCCGACTGGGGCTTAAACATGGAATGTACTCCGTATGCCTAAGCGAACCCACGAAATGAGCGTACGGGCGCTCAGCCAGCCGGAGAGGCAGAATGCGCAAGCCGAGGATCGGCCCGACCCCCCCTACGTGCAGCCGATCCTACTGTCGAAACCCTTGATCCGGTTCGATCTTAGACTAAGAATGAACTCCGTATGCTTAGACTGGGGATGAACTCCGTATGCCTAAGTCAACCCATAAAACGAGCGTGCAGGCACTCAGCCGATCAGAGAGGCAGGATGCGTAAGCCGGGGATCGAATGGGTGGTAGGTGGGTTCAAGCACATCTTCATATTTCTGCCATGCCAATGCCATTTTTATGGCATGTAAATTCATACAATGGTCCCCTAAGCCTTCATGTGAAGTTTCATGGCAAGACGACCCGTTTTCTATTTTTTAGCATTTTTGAAACTTTTTACGGCTCGGGATTTTTTCAAACTTTTTTAGAAAGATTTTTGTCCCCAAATTTGGTAGAGGTGATCCTTTTATTTTTGTTGGCATGCACAAAAAAATTCAGCTAAAAACTCGAAGTGGAGAAGATTTTGTGACCATTTGAAAAAAGTGTCCCCATTTCAGACACTTTAATGGCTACTGGCAGCAAACCTATAAAATCTCAAATGCTCTTTACGGGAGTGTGAGTTCTTGAGGTTTGATGAGGGATAGGGGGCCAATATAAGGGCCAAGTTCCAGCACCCATCGTACATCATGTGCGCACACCCCCGGCCCCCCCAATCGCCGGAACCCCCAATGCCGTCGGTTAGGCTCTCCGACGATGGTGCCCTGGGCGAAAAAAATGCGACACCAGCACATGCCCGAGCCTAGCATGTGCACCGTGGCTCAAAATATTAGACTGGGAATGAGCTCTGTATGCTTAGACATGGAATGAACTCTGTATGCCTAAGCCAACCCACGAAACGAGCATGTGGGCGCTCAAGCGGCCTGAGAGGCAGAATGCGCAAGCCGGGGATCGACCCGGTCCCCCCCTGCGTGCTGTTGATCCTACTGCTGTAACCCTTGGTCCGGTCTGATCTTAGACTAGAAATGAACTCCGTATGCATAAGTTAACCCACGAAAGGAGTGTGCGGGCGCTGAGCCGACCGAAGAGGCATAATGCGTAAGTCGGGGATCGATCGGGTCCCCCTCTGCGTGCTGCCGGTCCCACTGCCACAACCTTCGGTCTGGCTGGGGCTTACACATGGAATGAGCTCCCTATGCCTAAGCCAACCCATGAAATGGCAATGCGGCCAGTCAGCAGACCAAAGAGGCAGAATGCGTAAGCCAAGGATCGACCCGATCCCCCTTGCGTGCTGCCGATCCTACTGCCGCAACCCTCGGTCTGGTCCGATCTTAGACTGGGAATGAACTCCGTATGCTTAGACTAGGGATGAACTCCGTATGCCTAAGTCAACCCACAAAACGAGCGTGCAGGCGCTCACCCGATCGGAGAGGCCGACCGGAGAGGCATAATGAGCAAGCTGAGGATCAACCCGGTCCCCTTCTGCGTGCTACCAATCCCGCTGTCGGTCTTGCTACCATAACCCTCAGTCTAACTGGGGCTTAGACATGGAATGTACTACGTATGCCTAAGCCAACCCACGAAATGAGCATGTGGGCGCTCAGTCGACCAGAGAGGCAGAATGCACAAGTCGAGGATCGACCCGATCCCCCATGCGTGCTACCGATCCAGATACCGCAACCCTCGATCCGATCCTCTCTTAGACTGGGAATGAACTCCTTATGCTTAGATTGGGGATGAACTCCGTATGCCTAAGTCAACCCACGAAACGAGCGTGCGGGCGCTCAGCCGACTAGAGAGGCAGGTTGCGCAAGCTAGGGATCGAACGGGTGGTAGGTGGGTTCAAGCACATCTTCATATTTCTGCCATGCCAATGACATTTTTATGGCTTGTAAATTCATATAATGGTCCCCTAAGCCTTCATGTTAAGTTTCGTGGCAAGACGACCCGTTTTCTATTTTTCATGATTTTTGAAACTTTTTATGGTTTGGGATTTTTTAAAATTTTTTTAGAAATATTTTTGTCCCCAAATTTGGTAGAGGTAATCCTTGTATTTTTTTTGGCATGCATAAAAAAATTCAGCTAAAAACTCGAAGTGGAGAACATTTTGTGACCGTTTGAAAAAAGTGTCCCCATTTCAAACACTTTAATGGCTACTGGCGGCAAACCTATAAAATCTCAAATGCTCTTTAAGGGGGTGTGAGTTCTCGAGGTTTGATGAGGGATAGGGGGTCAATATAAGGGCCAAGTACCAGTACCCACCGTACATCATGTGCGCACACCCCCGACCCCCCAATCGTCGGAACCCCCAATGCCGTCGGTTAGGCTCTCTGGCGATGCTCCGACAATGGTGCCCTGGGTGAAAAAAATATGGTACCAGCACATGCCCGAGCCCAGCATGTGCACCGTGGCTCAGAATCTTAGACTGGGAATGAGCTCCGTATGCTTAGACTAGGATTGAAATTCGTATGCCTAAGCCAACCCATGAAACGAACGTGCGGGTGCTCAACCGATCGGAGAGGCAGAATGCGCAAGTCAGGGATCGACCCGCTCCCCCTACGTGCTGTTGATCCTGCTACCGTAACCCTCGGTCCAGTCTGATCTTAGACTGGGAATGAACTCCGTATGCATAAGTCAACCCATGAAACTTGCATGCGGGCGTTGAGCCGATCGAAGAAGCATAATGCGCAAGCCAGGAATCGGCCCAGTCCCCCTCTGCATGTTGTTGATCCCACTGCCACAACCCTCGGTCCAGCTGGGGCTTAGACATGAAATGATCTCCCTATGCCTAAGCCAACCCACGAAACGGGCGTGCGGGAGCTCAGCCGATCGGAGTGGCAGAATGAGTAAGCCAGGGATCGGCTCGGTCCCCCTGCGTGTTGCCGATCCTGCTATCGTAACCCTCAATCCGATCTGATCTTAGACTTGGAACGAACTTCATATGCTTAGACTGGGGATGAACTCCGTATGCCTAAGTCAACCCATGAAATGAGCGTGCGGGCACTCAGCCTACCAAAAAGGCCGGTCGGAGAGGCATAATGCGCAAGCTGGGGATCAACCCTGTCCCCCTTCTGCGTCCTGTCGATCCAGCTGCCGATCCTGCTACCATAACCCTCAGTTCGACTGGGGCTTAGACATGGAATGTACTCCGTATGCCTAAGCCAACCCATGAAATGAACGTGCGGGCACTCAGTCGACCAGGGAAGCAGAATGCGTAAATCGGGGATCAGCCCGATCCCCCCTACATGCTACCGATGCTGCTACTGCAACCCTCGATCCGATTCGATCTTAGACTGGGAATGAACTCCATATGCTTAGACTGGGGATGAACTCCGTATGCCTAAGTCATCCCACGAAATGAGTGTACGGGCGCTCAGCCGACCAGAGAGGCAGGATGTGCAAGCCGGGGATCGAACGGGTGGTAGGTGGGTTCATTCACATCTTCATATTTCTGCTGAGCCAAT
This sequence comes from Durio zibethinus, assembly GCF_047325235.1. Taxonomy (NCBI): domain Eukaryota; kingdom Viridiplantae; phylum Streptophyta; class Magnoliopsida; order Malvales; family Malvaceae; genus Durio; species Durio zibethinus. The sequence goes on from NC_143165.1 coordinate 21,487,404, forward strand.
GCCATTTTTATGGCTTGTAAATTCATAAAATGGTCCTCTAATCCTTCATGTGAAGTTTCGTGGCAAGACGACCCGTTTTCTATTTTTCACAATTTTTGAAACTTTTTGCAGTTCAGGTTTTTTTAAAAATTTTTTAGAAAGTGTTTTGTCATCAAATTTGGTAGAGGTGATCCTTGTATTTTTATTGGCATGCACAAAATAATTCAGCTAAAAACTCGAAGTGGAGAAGATTTTGTGACCGTTTGAAAAAAGTGTCCCCATTTCAAACACTTTAATGGCTACTGACAGTAAACCTATAAAATCTCAAATGCTTTTTAAGGGGGTGTGAGTTTTTGAGGTTTGATGAGGGATAGGGGGCCAATATAAGGGCCAAGTACCAGCACCCATTGCACATCATGTGTGCACACCCCCCGGCCCCCCCAATCGCCAGAACCCCCAATGCCACCGGTTAGGCTCTCCAGCGATGCTCCGGTGATATTGCCCTGGGCGAAAAAAATGTGGCACCAGCACATGCCCGAGCCCAGCATGTGCACTGTGACTCAAAATCTTAGACTGGGAATGAGCTCCGTAAGCTTAGACATGGAATGAACTCCGTATGCCTAAGCCAACCCACGAAATGAGCGTGCGGGCGCTCAACCGACCGGAGAGGCAGAATGCGTAAGCCGGGAATCGACCTGGTCCACCCTTACGTGCTGTCGATCCTGTTGCCGTAAGCCTCGGTCTGATTCAATATTAGACTAGGCATGAACTCTGTATGCATAAGTCAACCCACGAAACAAGCGTGCGGGCGTCGAGTCGACCGAAGAGGCATAATGCACAAGCCGGGGATCGGCTCGATCCCCCTCTACGTGCTGTCGGTCCTGCTGCCACAACCCTCGATCCGGTTGGGTCTGAGACATGGAATGAGCTCCCTATGCCTAAGCCAACCCACGAAACGGGTGTGCGGGCGCTTAGTCAGCCGGAGAGGCAGAATGCGCAAACCAGGATCGACCCGGTCCCCCCTGTGTGCTGTCGATCCTGCTACCGTAACTCTCGGTCCGGTCTGATCTTAGACTGGGAATGAACTCCATATGCTTAGATCGGGGATGAACTCCGTATGCCTAAGTCAACCCATGAAACGAGTGTACGGACGCTTAATCGACCGGAGAGGCCGATCGAAGAGGCATAATGCGCAAGTCGAGGATCAGCTCGATCCCTCTCTGCATGCTGTTGATCCCGCTGTCGGTCCTGCTGCCACAACCCTCGGTCCGACTGGGGCTTAGACATGGAATGTACTCCATATGCCTAAGCCAACCCATGAAACGAACATGTGGGTGCTCAACCGATCGAAAAGGCAGAATGCATAAGCCGAGGATCGACCCGGTCCCCCCTGTGTGTTACCGATCCTACTGTCACAACCCTCGATCCTGTCCGATCTTAGACTAGGAATGAACTCCGTATGCTTAGACTGGGGATGAACTCCGTATGCCTAAGTTAACCCATGAAATGAGCGTGCGGGCGCTCAGCCGACCAGAGAGGCAAGATGCGCAAGCCGGGGATTGAACGGGTAGTAGGTGGGTTCAAGCACATCATCATATTTTTGCCGTGCCAATGCCATTTTTATGGCTTGTAAATTCATACAATGGACCCCTAAGCTTCATGTGAAGTTTCATGGCAAGACGACCCGTTTTCTATTTTTCACGATTTTTGAAACTTTTTATGGTTCGGGATTTTTTTGAACTCCATATGCTTAGACCGGGGATGAACTCCGTATGCCTAAGTCAACCCATGAAACGAGTGTACAGGCACTTAGCCGACCGGAGAGGCCGGTCAAAGATGCATAATGCGCAAGTCGAGGATCAGCCCGATCCCCCTCTGTGTGCTATCGATCCCGCTATCGGTCCAGTTGGGCTTAGACATGGAATGTACTCCGTATGCCTAAGCCAACTCACGAAACGAGCGTGCGAGCGCTCAACCGGTCGGAGAGGTAGAATGCGCAAGTTGGGGATCGACCTGGTCCCCACTGCATGCTATCGATCTTGCTGCCGTAACCTTCGGTTCGATCCGATCTTAGACTGGCAATGAACTCCGTATGCATAAGTTAACCCACGAAACGAGCGTGCGGGCACTGAGCCGACTAAAGACGTAGAATGCACAAGCCGGGGATCGACCCGATCCCCCCTACGTGTCATCGATCCTGATACCGCAACTCTTGGTCTGATCCGATCTTAGACTGGGAATGAACTCTGTATGCCTAAGTCAACCCATAAAACGAGCGTGTGGGTGCTCAACCGACCGGAGAGGCCGGTCGAAGAAGCATAATGCGTAAGCCGGAGACCAACCCGATCCCTCTTCTGCGTGCTACAGATCCTGCTGCCAGTCCTGCTATCACAACCCTCGGTCTGGCTGGGGCTTAGACATGGAATGTACTCCATATGCCTAAGTCAACCCATGAAATGAGCGTGCGGGCGCTCAGCAGACCAGAGAGACAGGATGTGTAAGTCGGGGATCGAACGGATTGTAGGTGGGTTCAAGCACATCTTCATATTTCTGCTGTGCCAATGCCATTTTTATGGCTTGTAAATTCACACAATGATCCCCTAAGCCTTCATGTGAAGTTTCGTGGCAAGACGACCCGTTTTCTATTTTTCACGATTTTTGAAACTTTTTGCGGTTCAGGATTTTTTAAAATTTTTTTAGAGAGGTTTTTGTCCCCAAATTTGGTAGAGGTGATCCTTGTATTTTTGTTGGCATGCACAAAAAAATTCAGCTAAAAACTCAAAGTGGAGAAGATTTTGTGATCGTTTGAAAAAAGTGTCCCCATTTTCTGACACTTTAATGGCTACTGGCAGCAAACCTATAAAATCTCAAATGCTCTTTAAGGGGGTGTGAGTTCTTGAGGTTTGATGAGGGATAGGGGGCCAATATACGGGCCAAGTACCAGCGCCCATCGCACATCATGTGCGCACACCCCCCGGCCCCCCCAATCGCTGGAACCCCCAATATTGTCGGTTAGGCTCTCCGGTGATTCTCCGGTAATGGTACCCCGGGTGAAAAAAATGTGGCACCATCACATGCCCGAGCCTAGCATGTGCACCGTGGCTCAAAATCTTAGATTGGGAATGAGCTCCGTATGCTCAGACATGGAATGAACTCCGCATGCCTAAGCCAACCCATGAAACGAGCGTGCGGGCGCTCAGCCAACCGGAGAGGCAGAATGCGCAAACCGGGGATCGACCCGATCCCCCCCTGCATGCTGTCGATCCTGCTATCGTAACCCTCTGTCCGATCCAGTCTTAGATTGGGAATGAACTCCGTATGCATAAGTCAACCCACGGAACGAGCATGTGGGCGCTGAGCTGATCGAAGAGGCATAATAAGTAAGCCGGGGATCGGTCGGGTCCCCCTCTGCGTGCTGCCGATCCCGTTGCCACAACCCTCGGTCCGACTGGGATTAGATAAGGAATGAGCTCCCTATGCCTAAGCGAACCCACGAAACGGGAGTGCGGGCACCCAGCTGACTGGAGAGGCAAAATGAGCAAGTCGGGGATCGGCCTGATCCCCCCTGCGTGCTGCCGATCCTGCTGCCGCAACCCTCGGTCCAATCCGATCTTAGATTGGGAAATAACTCCATATGTTTAGACTGGGGATGAACTCTGTATGCCTAAGTCAACCCACGAAACGAGCGTGCGACACTCAGCCGACCGGGGAGGCAAAATGCGCAAGCCGGGGATCGGTCCGGTCCCCTCTACATGTTGCCGATCCTACTGTCGTAACCCTCGATTCGGTATGATCTTAGACTAGGAATGAACTCTGTATGCTTAGACTGGGGATGAACTCCATATGCCTAAGTCAACCTACGAAACGAGCGTGCGGGTGCTCAGCCGACCAGAGAGGCAGGATGCGCAAGCCGAGGATCGAAGGGTGGTAGGTGGGTTCAAGCACATCTTCATATTTTTGGCCTGCCAGTGCCATTTTTATGGCTTGTAAATTCATACAATGGACCCCTAAGCCTTCATGTGAAGTTTCATGGCAAGATGACCCGTTTTCTATTTTTCACAATTTTTGAAACTTTCTGCGGTTCAGGATTTTTTTAAATTTTTTTAGAATGAATTTTGTCCCCAAATTTGGTAGAGGTGATCCCTGTATTTTTTTTGGCATGCACAAAAACATTCAGCTAAAAACTCGAAGAGGAGAAGATTTTGTGGCCGTTTGAAAAAAGTATCCCCATTTCAGACACTTGAATGGCTATTGGCAGCAAACCTATAAAATCTCAAATGCTCTTTAAGTGGGTGTGAGTTCTCGAGGTTTGATGAGGGATATGGGCCAATATAAGGGCCAAGTACCAGCACCCATCGCACATCATGTGCGCACACCCCCTGGCCCCCCCAATCGCCGGAAACCCCAATACCGTCGATTAGGCTCTTTGGTGATACTTCGACGATGGTGCCCCGGGCGAAAAAAATGCGGCACCAGCACATGCCCGAGCCTAGCATGTGCACCGTGGCTCAAAATATTAGACTGGGAATGAGCTCCGTATGCTTAGACATGGAATGAACTCCATATGCCTAAGCCAAGCCACGAAACGAGCATGCGGGCGCTCAGCTGGCCGGAGAGGCAGAATGCGCAAGCTGGAGATCGACTCGGTCCCCCCTACGTGCTGTCTATCCTGCTGTCATAACCCTCAGTCCGGTCCGATCTTAGACATGGAATGAACTCCGTATGCCTAAGCCAACCCATGAAACGAGCGTTCAGGCGCTCAGTTGATCGGAGATGCAGAATGCGCAAGCCGGGGATCGACCCGGTCCCCCCTTGCGTGCTGTCGATCTTGCTACCGTAACCCTAGGTCTGGTTCAATCTTACACTGGAATGAACTCCATATGCATAAGTCAACCAATGAAACGAGCGTGCGGGCACTGAGCCGGTCGAAGAGGCATAATGGGCAAGCCAGGGATTGGCCCGGTCCCCCTCTGCGTGCTACCGGTCCCGCTGCCATAACCCTCGGTCTGGCTGGGGCTTAGTCATGGAATGTGCTCCCTATGCCTAACCCAACCCACGAACAGACGTGCGGGCGCTCAGCCGACCGCAGAGGCAAAATGCTCAAGCCAGGGTTCGGCCCGATCCCCCCTGCGTGCTGTCGATCCTACTGTCGCAAATCTCGGTCCGATCTGATCTTAGACTGGGAATGAACTCTGTATGCCTAAGTCAACCCACGAAACGAGCGTACGGGTGCTCAGCCGGCCGAAGAGGCATAATGTGCAAGCCAGGGATCAGCCCAGTCCCCTTCTGCATGCTGTCGATCCCGTTGTCGGTCCTACTACCACAACCCTCGATTCAGCTGGGGCTTAGGCATGGAATGTACTCCGTATGCCTAAGCCAACCCACGAAACGAGCGTGCGGGTGCTCAGCCGGTCGGAGAGGCAAAATGCGCAAGCCGGGGATCGGCCCTGTCCCCCCTACGTGCTGCCGATCCTACTACCGCAACCCTTGATTCAGTCTGATCTTAGAATGGGAATGAACTCCGTATGCTTATGTCACACCCTGGGCGGGCGCACCAGGCACATTAGGTGGACCAACAGGCGAGCCAGAGGTTGAGGCCCGCAGACCAGGTGTGCTGGCGGGTATCTGTGCGCAAAGCCTAGCAAATGAGTTCAGAATGCCCGCCCAACTTGTAGGCCAGCCGTGAGACCAAGGCCTGGATACAAGCTGCCCGCACCACTTCCAGAAGGGCCCAAGGTGCTGGACACGCAAGAGATGCTTTTGGAAGTAGGCAGGATCAGCTTGAGCATCTTGGCAGATTTGGTTGACCCTAAAAATCAGGAGTTAGCATCCTGATTGATTGTAATCTGTATAATCCCATGATTTTAGCCTTTATTCTAGGGATATGCCATTAAGTTGTAGCTGGAGCCTCAACTATAAATAGAGGGCTGCTCCACCCTCATTTGTACACCATCAAACACTTCTATTTCAGTGAATACAAGAGCATTTCCAGAATTCTATCTTGTTATCCTGTTTCTCTTTAACTTACGTAATTAGCCCTTCCCATTGTTCTAGTGCCCGCACGCTTGTGTTTTAGGCTAACTTAGGCATAAAGGATGAGATTCCAAGCCTAAGGCCACATGATTTCTAAGTCTAAGGTCGGAGCCCGCGATAGTTGGTATCAGAGCAAGTTCGATTCTGTGTGTTTGTGTTGTGCAGGTTAGATCATGATTGAGGAGATGGCATCCCAAAGCGACGTTGCTAGCCAACAACCAGAGGCCCAGGAGCATGGGCGTGGAAGAGGCAAGAAAGCCAGTTCTAGAGATATCTGGTCTACCATGGACAGTAGGCTGGCCAAGGGGGAGGTGATCGTAGGCAACATGGGAGAGAAGCTTGAGGAGGTAGAGACTCACATTGCATCGCTAGACTCCATGGGGAAGGAGATCCAAAGTGAGCTGGAAGCTGCTCTCAACAAAGGCTTAGATGTGTTCACCTGAAAGAATCAGACCTTGGAGGCTGAAATGCTGACCTTACGTGATGGCATGGAGGCCATGCGCTAGCGGATGGAAGAGCTTGCCAGTGAGCTCGTTACTTGCAAGACTACCATTGGAAATGGCATATTTGCTGGAGTGTCCAAGTCCAGATTGGATATCCCTAAGCCTAAGGAGTTCAAGGGGACTAGGGCGACCAAAAAAGTAGACAACTACCTTTGGGGTATGGAGCAGTACTTCCAGGCCATGGGCATGCAAGACGAGGCGATAAAGGTAAGCACCGCTACTATGTATCTCACTGATGTAGCCTTATTGTGGTGGAGGCGCAGGTGTGATGATGTCAGACGTGGGAGCACCAAGATTGGAACCTGGCCAGAGTTCCAAAAAGAGTTCAGAGAACAATTTTACCTAGAGTATGCCGATGATGAGACGTGGGCAAAGTTACACTGGCTGAGCCAGCAAGGGGACATAAGGGAGTATGTTTAGAAATTCTTTGAACTGATGCTACAGATCTCGGATCTAGGTGAGAAGGATGCCTTCTTTGCTTTCATGGATGGGCTGAAGCCGTGGGTGAAGCATGAGCTACAAAGGAAAGGAGTTCATGACTTGGCTAAAGCCATGACTACTGCCGAGGCCTTGATAAAGTTCAAGCCTCTGAATAAGTTCGAGTCTACCAAGCCCAAAGGTAAGGATAGGGACAATAGGGACTGGAAGAAGCAGTCCAAAGGGAAAGATCGTGACCAGGAGTCCAAGGATGGAGATCGAGACCGTTCAACCAAGGATGGCGAGAGGAAGCCACCAGCAGGCAAGTGGAAAGCAAAAGGGGACCGAGAGCCACTAGTATGCTACCTATGTGGAGGGAGCCACATAGCATGCAATTGCCTGCAGAAGGGCAAGCTGGCTGCTGTGGACAAGGAGTCTGATGAGGAGGCAAAGTCAGGGGCAGCAAAGCTTGGGTCGTTGGTGCTCAATGCTGTCTAGAGTAAGGGGAGCCACAAGCCAAAGGGCTTGATGTTTGCGGATCTGATGGTTGCGGGTCAAAAAATGAGCGCACTGGTGGACACAGGTGCCTCACATCTTTTTATTTCAGGTGATGGAGCCTGAAAGCTCAGACTAAAGGTGCAGAAAGGGACTGGTACCATTAAAACGGTGAACTCTAAGGAAGTTCCAACCATTGGAGTAGCACGGGGAGTGGAGTTACAGCTTGGAGACTGGAAAGGCAAGGAGACCATTGAGGTAATACCCCTTGACGACTATGAGTTTGTGATTGGGTTGGATTTCCTTGTTTGGATTAACACCCTCTTTGTGCCTTTTGTCGATTGTGTTTGCATCTTAGATGCACGGTGCCAATGCCTAGTGTCATTGAGGAGAGGGTCTAGTTTGGTCACGAGTGGTGTCAGCCATCCAATTTGCCAAGGTGATAAGCAGACAAGAAGACACCTTCTTGGCAGCCCTGAAATATAATGAGCCAAGGGAGAAAGAGACCGAGTCACCCTTGGAGTGCTAAAAGTGCTGAAGACCTTTAGTGATGTGATGCCCGTAAAGCTACCTAGCAAGCTACCACCTAAGAGGGAGGTGGACCACAAGATCGAGCTGGTGTCCGAGGCCAAGCCACCAGCCAAAGCCCCTTACCGAATGTCTCCACTAGAGTTGGAGGAGTTAAGGAAGCAGCTCAAGGAGTTAGTTGATGCCGGTTTCATCAGGCCATCGAAGGCACCCTATGGTGCACCGGTTCTATTCCAGTGCAACCATGATGGGTCGTTGCGGCTATGCATAGACTACCGAGCTTTGAACAAGCTGACCATCAAGAACAAGTACCCCATCCCACTCATTACGGACTTGTTCGATCAACTTGGAAGCGCAAGGTGGTTCACCAAGTTAGATTTGAGGTTGGGCTACTATCAAGTCAGGATCGCGGAGGAAGATGAGCCAAAGACAGCATGTGTCACTCGGTATGGTTCGTATGAGTTCTTGGTGATGCCTTTCAGACTCACGAATGCCCCAGCAACATTCTGCACCCTTATGAACAAGGTACTTCAGTCATTCCTTGATCGGTTTGTTGTGGTTTATTTAGATGACATTGTGATCTACAGTTAGACTTTGGGAGAGCATGTAGACCACTTAAGACAGGTGTTCGAGGTGTTGCGGGTGCACAAGCTATTTGTCAAGAGGAAGAAGTGCTCATTCGCCCAGCAGAAGATCCCGTTCCTTGGCCATATAGTGGGAGGTGGCAGGATACACATGGATGAAGGCAAGATACACGCCATCCTGGAGTGGCAACTGCCAGCCAAGATCACTGAGTTGAGATCATTCCTTGGGCTGGTCAACTACTACAGGCGCTTCATCAAAGGTCACTCAGTAATAGCCACGCCATTGACTGACTTGCTCAAGAAAGAGAGAGCATGGGAGTGGAGCGTAGGGTGCCAGGAAGCCTTTGACAGGTTGAAGCGGGTTGTGATCGAAGAGCTAGTCTTGGCCTTGCCAGACCATGCCAAGCCATATGAGGTGCATACGGATGCATCAGACTTTGCCATAGGGGGTGTTGATGCAAGAGGGATGTCCAGTCACGTTCGAGAGCAGAAAGCTAAACGAGACTGAACGCAAGTACATGGTCCAAGAGAAAGAGATGATTGTAGTGGTGCATTGTTTGTACACTTGATGCCATTACTTGTTGGGGTCAAGGTTCATGGTGAGGACGGACAATGTGGTGACCAGCTACTTCCAGACGCAGAAGAAGCTGTCCCCCAAGCAGGCGAGATGGTAAGATTTTCTTATGGAATTTGACTTTCAGATGGAGTACAAGCTGGGGTGGGTGAGCCTAGTGGTAGACGCCCTGAGCAGGAAGGCTAACCTTGCTGCCATTAGCCAACCAGAGGGGTCGCTAGTGCCGCACATCAAGGAGGGACTTGCGCATGATCCTACAGCCAAAGCTCTGATGGAGTACGCCCAGCAAGGTAAGACTAGGCGATTTTGGTTACAGGATGGCTTGTTGTGCACCAGGGCTAGTAGACTATTTGTGCCATAGCACGAAAAGCTCCGCAAGGAAGTTTTGTAAGAGTGTCATGATTCAAGGTAGGCTAGACACCTAGAGTGAGCTGTACCTTGGCGTTGATCGAGGACCGGTACTACTGGCCGCACATGAGGGACGATGTGGAGGCCTATGTGAAAACTTATCTTATGTGCCAACAGGACAAGGTGGAGCTCAAGAAACTAGGCGGTCTCTTAGAGCCATTGCCAGTGCCAGAGTGACCATGGGAGAGTGTTTCTCTGGACTTTATAGTTGGTCTACTCAAAGCAGAAGGGTTTGGAAGCATCATGGTAGTGGTGGACAGGTTTTCCAAGTATGGAATCTTCATTCCAGCAACCAAGGAGTGCCCAGCCGAGGAGGTAGCTCGATTGTTCTTGAAGAACATGGTTAAGTACTGGGGAGTGCCGAGGACCATTGTTAGTGATTGGGACGGGCATTTCATGGGCAGGTTTTAGATTGAGTTGTTCAAGTTATTGGGGTCAGACTTGAACTTTTCCACCAGTATGCATCCGTAGACCGATGGGCAGACAGAACGAGTAAATGGACTATTGGAGGTCTACTTCAGGCACTATGTGAGTGCCACACAAAGGGACTGGCCAAAGCTACTAGATATTATGCAGTTTTCCTAAAACTTGCAAAGGAGCGAGGCAACGAACCAGAGCCCATTTGAGGTTGTGACAGGGCAACAACCACTAACACCCAGTTCGATTGCTGTAGGTTATATAGGGCCGAATCCAGCAGCATACAAGTTTGCCAAGCCATGGCAGGAGCAAACTGACTTGGCGAGAGTTTGTCTACACAAGGTGGCCAAGAGGTCAAAGAAGTGGGCAGACCAGAAGAGGCGGGATGTACAATTCCAGGTTGGAGACTTGGTGTTGGTGAAGCTGCATCCCATTGTGTGCCATAGGGGGCTGCACAAAGGCCTAGTCCAAAGGTATGAGGGACCTTTCCGAGTAGTCAAGAGGGTAGGCAAGGTTGCCTACAAGCTGGATATGCCACCCAAGCCGAGGGTACACCCGGTGTTCCATGTGAGCATGCTCAAGCCATTCCATGAGGATGAGTGAGATCCAGGATAGGCAGAGTCAAAGTGTGCACCATTGGAAGTAAGGGCCTCATATGAGAAGAAGGTCCACAGCATCATGGCTAACCGAGAGATGAGACGAAAGAATTATCAACCAAGACATGAGTACTTGGTGCACTGGAAGGGACTTTCAAACAGTGAGGTGAGCTGGGAACCAGCAGATGACTTATGGCAGTTTGGGGACCAGATCAGGTAGTACCATGTAGAGGACACAATGAGGGCATTGTGCAATCAGGTGGGGGAGAATGTCACACCCTGGGCGAGCACGTTGGCACATCAGGAAGACCAGTAGGCGAGCCAGAGATTGAGGCCCACAGACCAGGCGTACTGGCGGGTATCAGTGTGCAAAGCCTAGCAAACGAGTTCAGAATGCCCACCCAACTTGCAGGCCAGCCCGTGAGACCAAGGCCTAGCATACAAGCTTCCTGCACCATATCCAGAAGGGCCCAAGGTGCTGGACATGCAAGGGAAGCTTCTGGAAGCAGACAGGATCAGTTGGAGCATCCTGGCAAATTTGGTTGACCTTGAAAATCAGGAGTTAGCATCCTGATTGATTGTAATCTGTATAATCCCATGATTTTAGCCTTTATTCTAGGGATATGCCATTAAGTTGTAGCTAGAGCCTCAACTATAAATAGAGGACTGCTCCACCTCCATTTGTACACCATCAAACACTTCTGTTTCAGTGAATACAAGAGCATTTCCAGAATTCTGTCTTGTTATCCTGTTTCCCTTTAACTTGCGTAATTAGCCCTTCCCATTGTTCTAGTGCCCACACGCTTGTGTTTTAGGCTGACTTAGGCATAAAGGAGGAGATTCCAAGCCTAAGGCCGCATGGTTTCTAAGTCTAAGGTCGGAGCCCATGACACTTAGACTGGGGATGAACTCCATATGCCTAAGTCAACCCATGAAATGAGCGTGCGGGCGCTCAGCCGACTAGAGAGGCAGGATGCACAAAACGGGGATCGAACGGGTGGTAGGTGGGTTCAAGCACATCTTCATATTTCTGCCGTGCTAATGCCATTTTTATGGCTAGTAAATTCATACAATGGTCCCTTAAGATTTCATGTGAAGTTTCATGGCAAGATGACCCGTTTTCTATTTTTCACGATTTTCAAAATTTTTGCGGTTCAGGATTTTTTAAAATTTTTTTAGAAAGAGTTTTGTCCCCAAATTTGGTAGAGGTGATCCTTGTATTTTTGTTGGCATGCATAAAAAAATTCAGCTAAAAACTCGAAGTGGAGAAGATTTTGTGACCGTTTGAAAAAAGTGTCCCCATTTCAGACACTTTAATGGCTAGTGGCAGCAAACCTATAAAATCTCAAATGCTCTTTAAGGGGGTGTGAGTTCTTGAGGTTTGATGAGGGATAGGGGGCCAATATAAGGGCCAAGTACCAGCACCCATCGCACATCATGTGCGCACACCCCCCAGCCCCCCCAATCGTCGAAACCCCCAATGCCGCCGGTTAGGCTCTCCGGCGATGCTCTGGCAATGCTCCAACGATGGTGCCCCGGGTGAAAAAAATGCAGCACCAGCACATGCTTGAGCCCAGCATGTGCACCGTGGCTCAAAATATTAGACTGGGAATGAGCTCTGTATGCTTAGACATGGAATGAACTCTGTATGCCTAAGCCAACCCACGAAACGAGCATGCGGGCGCTCAGCCGACCGGAGAGGTAGAATGCACAAGCCGAAGATCGACCCGGTCCCCCCTATGTGCTGTCAGTCCTGCTGTCGCAACCCTCGATCCAGTCCGATCTTAGGCTGGAATGAACTCCGTATGGATAAGTCAACCCACGAAACGAGCGTGCGGGCACTGAGCCAGCCGAAGAGGCATAATGCGCAAGCGGGGATCGGCCTGATCCCCCTTTGCGTGCCGTCGATCTTACTGCCACAACCCTTGGTCCGACTGGGGCTTAGACATGGAATGAGCTCCCTATGCTACTCCAACCCACGAAATGGGCGTGCGGGTGCTCAGCCGATCGAAGAGGTAGAATGCGTAAGCTGGGGATCGGCTCGATCCCACCTGCGTGCTACTGATCCTGCTACCGCAACCTTCGGTCCGGTCCGATCTTAGACTTGGAATAAACTTCGTATCCTTAGACTGGGGATGAACTCTGTATGCCTAAGTCAACCCACGGAATAAGCGTGTGGGCGCTCAGTCGGTCGGAGAGGCAGGATGCGCAAGCCGAGGATCAACCCGGTCCCCCTCTACGTGCTGCCAATCCTGTTGTCAGTCTTACTACCACAACCCTCGGTCCGGTCCGATCTAAGACTGGGAATGAACTTCGTATGCATAAGTCAACCCACGAAACAAGCGTGCGGGCGATGAGCCGGTCGAAGAGGCATAATGCTCAAGCCGGGGATCGGCCCGATCCCCTTCTGCATGCAGCCAGTCCCGTTGCCATAACCCTCGGTCTGGTTGGGGCTTAGACATGGAATGAGCTCCCTATGCCTAAGCCAACCCATGAAATGGGCGTGCGGGCTCTTAGCCAGTCGGAGAGGCAGAATACGCAAGCCAGGGATCGGCCCGATCCCCCCTATGTGCTGTCAATCCTGTTGTCGTAACCCTCAATCTAGTCCGATCTTAGACTGGGAATGAACTCCGTATGCCTAAATCAAGCCACAAAATGAGTTTACAGGCACTCAGCCGGTCGACGAGGCATAATGCACAAGCCAGGGATCAACCCGGTCCCCTTCTGTGTGCTGCCGATCTTGCTGTCGGTCCCGCTGCAACAACCCCCGATCTGGCTGGGGCTTAGATGTGAATGTACTCCGTATGCTTAAGCCAACCCACAAAACGAGTGTGCGGGTGCTCAACCGACCGGAGAGGCAGAATGCGTAAGCCGGGGATCGGCTCGATCCCCCCTGCGTGCTGCCGTTCCTGCTGCCGCAACCGTCAATTCGGTTCGATCTTAGATTGGGAGTGAACTCCGTATGCTTACACTGGCGATGATCTTCGTATGCCCAAGTCAACCCATGAAACAAGCGTGCGGGCACTCAGTCGACCGGAGAGGCAGAATGTGCAAGGCGGGGATCGACCCGGCTTTTTACGGTTTTAGATTTTTTAAAATTTTTTACGGTTCCATATTTTCAAAACTTTTTACGGTTTTGAATTTTTTTAAATTTTTTTAGAAATAGTTTTGTCCCCAAATTTGGTAGAGGTGATCCTTGTATTTTTGTTGGCATGCACAAAAAAATTCAGCTAAAAATTCGAAGGGGAGAAGATTTTGTGACCGTTTGAAAAAAGTGTCCCCATTTCAGACACTTTAATGGCTACTGGTAGCAAACCTCTAAAATCTCAAATGCTCTTTAAGGGGGTGTGAGTTCTCAAGGTTTGATGAGGGATACGATGCCAATATAAGGGCCAAGTACCAGCACCCATCGCACATCATGTGCGCACACCCCCCGGCCCCCCCAATCGTCGAAAACCTTAATACCGTGGGTTAGGCTCTCCGGTGATGCTCCGATGATGCTCCGACGGTACCGTTTGAAAAAAATGCGGCACCAGTACATGCCCAAGCCCAGTATGTGCACCGTGGCTCAAAATCTTAGATTGGGAATGAGCTCCGTATACTTAGACATGGAATGAACTCCGTATGCCTAAGCCAACCTACGAAACAAGCGAGCGGGTGCTCAGCCGACCGAAGAGGTAGAATGTGCAAGCCGAGGATCGACCCAATCCCCCCTACATGCTGTCGTTCCTACTATCGCAACCTCAGTCCGATCTGATCTTAGACTGGGAATGAACTCCGTATGCATAAGTCAACCTACAAAACGAGCGTGCGGGCGCTGAGCCGACCGAAGAGGCATAATCTGCAAGCCGGGGATCGGCCTGGTCCCCCTCTGCGTGTGGCCAATCCCGTTGCCACAACCCTCGGTCTGGTTGGGGCTTAGACATGGAATGAGCTGCCTATGCCTAAGCTAACCCATGAAATGGGCGTGCGGGCGCTTAGCCAACCGGAGAGGCAGAATACGCAAGCCAGGGATCGGCCCGGTCCCCCCTGCGTGCCGTCGATCCTACTATTGCAACCCTCGATCTGGTCCGATCTTAGACTAGGGATGAACTTCGTATGCCTAAGTCAACCCACGCAACGAGCGTGCGGGTGCTCAACCGACCAGAGAGGCAAGATACGCAAGCCGGGGATCGAACGTGTGGTAGGTGTGTTCAAGCACATTTTCATATTTCTACCATGTCAATGCCATTTTTATGGCTTGTAAATTCATACAATGGTCCCCTAAGCCTTCATGTGAAGTTTCGTGGCAAGACGACCCGTTTTCTATTTTTCACGATTTTTGAAACTTTTTACAGTTCGAGATTTTTTTAAATTTTTTTAGAAAGATTTTTCTTCCCAAATTTGGTAGAGGAGATCCTTGTATTTTTTTTGGCACGCACAAAAAAATTCAGCTAAAAACTCGAAATGGAGAAGATTTTGTGATCGTTTGAAAAAAATGTACCCATTTTAGACACTTTAATGGCTACTGGCAGCAAACCTATAAAATCTCAAATGCTCTTTAAGGGGGTGTGAATTCTCTAGGTTTGATGAGGGATAGGGGGCCAATATAAGGGCCAAGTACCAGCACCCATTGCACATCATGTGTACACACCCTCTGGCCCCCCCAATCGTCGGTACCCCCAATGCCGTCGGTTAGGCTTTCCGACGATGCTCCGACGATGGTGCCCTGGGCGAAAAAAATGCGGTACCAGTACATGCCCAAGCCCAGTATGTGCACCGTGGCTCAAAATCTTAGATTGGGAATTAGCTCCATATGCTTAGATATGGAATGAACTCCGTATGGCTAAGCTAACCCACGAAACGAGCGTGCGGGCACTCAGCCGACCGGAGAGGTAGAATGCGCAAGCCAGGGATCGACCAATTCCCCCCTTGCGTGCTGTCGATCCTGCTCCCATAACCCTCGGTCCGGTCCGATCTTAGAGTGGGAATGAACTCTGTATGCATAAGTCAACCTACGAAACGAGCGTGCGGGCGTTGAGCCGACCAAAGGGGAATAATGCGCAAGCCGGGGATCGGCCTGATCCCCCTCTGCATGCTGCCGGTCCCGCTGCCACAACCCTCAATCCGACTGGGGCTTAGACATGGAATGAGCTCCCTATGCCTAAGCCAACCCACGAAACGGGCGTGCGGGCGTTCAGTCGACCGGAGAGGCAGAATTTGCAAGCCGGGGATCGACCCGATCCCCCTTGTGTACTGTCAATCCTGCTGCCGCAACCCTCGATCCGGTCCAATCTTAGACTGGGGATGAACTCCATAAGCTTAGACTAGGGATGAACTCTGTATGCCTAAGTCAACCCACGAAATGAGCATGCGAGCGCTCAGTCGATCGAAAAGGCATAATGCGTAAGCCGGAGATCAGCCCGATCCCCCTCTACGTGCTGTCGATCCAGCTGTCAGTCCTACTGTGACAACCCTCGATCCGGCTGAGGCTTAGATGTGGAATGTACTCCGTATGCCTAAGCCAACCCACGAAATGAGCGTGCAAGCGCTCAGTCGGCTACAGAGGCAGAATACGCAAGCCAGGCGAAAAAATTGCGGCACCAGCACATGCCCGAGCCCAGCATGCGCATCGTGGCTCAAAATCTTGGATTGGGAATGAGTTCCTTATGCTTAGACATGGAATAAACTCTGTATGCCTAAGCCAACCCATGAAACGAGCGTGCGGGCGCTGAGCTGGCCGAAGAGGCATAATGCGTAAGCCAGGGATCGACCCAAGCCCCCTCTGCGTGCTATCGATTCCGTTGCCACAACCCTCGGTCTGGTTGGGGCTTAGACAGGGAATGAGCTCCCTATGCCTAAACCAACCCTCGAAACGGGCATGCAGGTGCTCAATCGGCCGGAGAGGCAGAATGCGCAAGCTGAGGATCAGCCTGATCCACCTTGCATGCTACTGATCCTACTGCCACAACCCTCGATCCGATTCGATCTTAGACTAGGAATGAACTCCATATGCTTAGATTGGGGATGAACTCTGTATGTCTAAGTCAACCCATGAAACGAGCGTGCGGGTTCTCAACCGACTGGAGAGGCCAGCCAGAAAGGCATAATGTGCAAGTCGGCGATCAGCCCGGTCCCCCTCTATGTGCTGCCGATCTCACTACCGGTCCTACTGCCACAACCCTCGGTCCGGCTGGGGCTTAGACGTGGAATGTACTCCGTATGCCTAAGCCAACCCACGAAATGAGCGGCAGGCGCTCAACCGGCCGGAGAGGTAGAATGTGCAAGTCGGGGATCGACCCAATCCCCCCTACGTGCTGTCGATCCTACTGCCGCAACCTTTGATCCGATCCAATCTTAGATTGGGAATGAACTCTGTATGCTTAGACTGAGGATGAACTCCGTATGCCTAAGTCAACCCATGAAACAAGCGTACGGGTGTTCAGCTGACCAGAAAGGCCGATCGAAGAGGAATAATGCGTAAGTCGAGGATCAGCCCTATCCTCCTCTATGTGCTATCGATCTCGCTGTCGGTCCTACTGTGACAACCCTCAGTCCAACTGGGGCTTAGACGTGGAATGTACTCTGTATGCCTAAGCCAACCTACGAAACGAGCGTGTGGGCGCTTAGCCTACCGGAGAGGCAAAATGCATAAGTTGGGGATCGGCCCAGTCCCCCCTGCGTGCTGCCGATCCTGCTGCGGCAACCCTCGATCCGGTCCGATCTTAGATTGGGAATGAACTTCGTATTCTTAGACTGGGGATGAACTCTGTATGCCTAAGTCAACCCATGAAACGAGCGTGCAGGCGCTCAACCGGCTGGAGAGGCAAAATGCACAAGTCGAGGATCAACCCGGTCCCCCCTGCGTGCTGTCGATCCTACTACCGTAACCCTCGGTCTGGTCCACTCTTCGACTGGGAATGAACTCCATATGCAGAAGTCCACCCACGAAATGAGTCTTCGGGTGCTGAGCCAACCGAAAAGGCATAATGTGCAAGCCGGGGATCGGCCCGATCCCCCTCTGCGTGCTGCCGATCCCGCTACCACAACACTCGGTCCGACTGGGGCTTAGGCATGGAATGAGCTCCCTATGCCTAAGCCAACCCATGAAACGGGCGTGCGGGTGCTCAGCCGGTCAGAGAGGCAAAATACGTAAGTCGAGGATCGGCTCGGTCCCCCCTGTGAACTGTTGATCCTACTGTCGTAACCGTCGGTCCGGTCTGATCTTTGACTGGGAACGAACTTCGTATGCTTAGACTAGGGATGAACTTCGTATGCCTAAGTCAACCCACGAAATGAGCGTGCGGGCGCTCAGCCAACCGGAGAGGCCGACCGGAGAGGCATAATGCATAAGTCGGGTATCAGTCCGGTCAGCCTTTACATGCTACCGATCTCGTTGCCGATCCTGCTGCCACAACCCTCGATCCGGCTGGGGCTTAGACGTGGAATGCACTTCGTATGCCTAAGCCAACCCACGAAACGAGCGTACGAGCGCTCAGCTGGCCGGAAAGGTAGAATGTACAAGTCGAGGATCGGCCCGGTCCCCCCTGCATGCTACCGATCCTACTGTCGCAACCCTCAATCCGATCCGATCTTAGACTGGGAATGAACTTCGTATGCTTAGACTGGGGATGAACTATGTATGCCTAAGTCAACCCATGAAATGAGCGTGCGGGCGCACAGCCGACCAGAGAGGCCGGTGGAGAGTCATAATGCGCAAGCCGGGGATCAACCCAGTCCCCCTCTGCGTGTTGCCGATCCCGCTGTTGGCCATGCGGTCACAACCCTCAGTTCGGCTAGGGCCTAGACATGGAATGTACTTCGTATGCCTAAGCCAACCCACAAAATGAGCGTACGGGCGCTCAGCCGGCCGGAGAGGCAGAATGCGCAAGCCGGAGATCGGCCCGGTCCCCCCTGCGTGCTGTCGATCCTGTTGTTGCAACCCTCGATCCAGTCTGATCTTAGACTGGGAATGAACTTCGTAAGCTTAGACTGGGGATGAACTCCATATGCCTAAGTCAACACACGAAACGAGCGTGCGGGCGCTCAGCCGACCAGAGAGGCAGGATGCCCAAGCTGGGGATCAAACAGGTGGTAGGTGGGTTCAAGCACATCTTCATATTTCTACCATGCCAATGCCATTTTTATGGCTTGTAAATTCATACAATGGTCCCCCAAGCCTTCATGTGAAGTTTCGTGGCAAGACGACCCGTTTTTATTTTTCATGATTTTTGAAACATTTTTCGGTTCGGGATTTTTTTTAATTTTTTTAGAAAGAGTTTTGTCCCCAAATTTGGTAGAGGTGATCCTTGTATTTTTTTTGGCATGCACAAAATAATTCAGCTAAAAACTCCAAGTGTAGAACATTTTGTTACCGTTTGAAAAAAGTGTCCCAATTTCGGACACTTTAATGGCTACTGGCAGCAAACCTATAAAATCTCAAATGCTCTTTAAGGGGGTGTGAGTTCTCGAGGTTTGATGAGGGATAAGGGGCCAATATAAGGGCCAAGTACCAGCACCCATCGCAAATCATGTGCGCACCCCCACGGCCACCCAATTGCCGGAACCCCCAATGCCACCGGTTAGGCTGTCCGGCGATGCTCCGACGATGGTGCCCTGGGCGAAAAAAATGCGGCACCAGCACATTCCTGAGCCCAGCATGTGCACCGTGGCTCAAAATCTTATATTGGGAATGAGCTCCGTATGCTTAGATAGGGAATGAACTCCGTATGCCTAAGCCAACCCACGAAACGAGCGTACGGGTGCTGAGCCGACCGGAGAGGCAGAATGTGCAACCCGGGCATCACCCAGTCCCCCCTGCATGCTGTCGATCCTACTACCGCAACCTCGGTCCGATCTGATCTTAGACTAGGAATGAACTCCATAAGCATAAGTCAACCCACGAAACGAGCGCGCGGGCTCTGAGTCGGCCGAAGAGGCATAATGCGCAAGTCGAGGATCGGCCCAGTCCCCCTCTACGGTCGGTCGGTCCCACTGCCATAACCCTCGGTCCGGTTGGGGCTTAGACATGGAAAGAGCTCCCTAATCCTAAGCTAACCCACGAAATGGGTGAGCGGGCGCTCAACTGACCGGTGAGGCAGAATGCGAAAGCCAGGGATCGGCCTAGTCCCCTCTGTATGCTGTCAATCCTACTGCCACAACCCTCGGTCTGATCTGATCTTAGACTGGGAATGAACTCCATATGCTTAGACTGGGGATGAACTCCGTATGCCTAAGTCAATGCACGAAACAAGCGTGCGGGCACTCAGCCGGTCGAAGAGGCCGACCGGAGAGGCACATGCA
The DNA here is from genome assembly GCF_047325235.1 of Durio zibethinus. Classification (NCBI taxonomy): domain Eukaryota; kingdom Viridiplantae; phylum Streptophyta; class Magnoliopsida; order Malvales; family Malvaceae; genus Durio; species Durio zibethinus. The sequence continues at coordinate 21,507,220 of NC_143165.1, forward strand.
CAAGTGGAGAAGATTTTGTGAACGTTTGAAAAAAGTGTCCCCATTTTAGACACTTTAATGGCTACTGGCAGCAAACCTATAAAATCTCAAATGCTCTTTAAGGGGGTGTGAGTTTTCGAGGTTTGATGAGGGATAGGAGGCCAATACAAGGGCCAAGTACCAGCACCCATTGCACATCATGTACGCACACCGCCCGACCCCTCAATCATCGGAACCCCCAATGTCACCGATTTAGCTCTCCGATGATGCTCCGACGATGCTCCGACGATGGTGCCCCGGGTGAAGAAACTTACGGCACCAGCACATGCCTGAGCCTAGCATGTGCACTGTGGCTCAAAATCTTAGATTGGGAATGAGCTATGTATGCTTAGACATGGAATGAACTCCGTATGCCTAAGCCAACCTACGAAACTAGCATGCGGGCGCTCAGCTGGCCAGAGAGGCGAATGTGCAAGCTGGGGATCGACCCGATCCCCCCTGTGTCCTGTCCATCCTGTAGCTGTAACCCTCGGTCCGATCTGATCTTAGACTGGGAATGAACTCCGTATGCATAAGTCAACCCACGAAACGAGCGTGCGGGGGCTGAGCCGGTCGAAGAGGCATAATGTGCAAGTCGAGGATCAACCCGATCCCCCTCTGCATGCTGTCGGTCTCGCTGCCACAACCCTCGGTCCGAGTTTAGCTTAGACATGGAATGAGCTCCCTATGCCTAAGCCAACCCATGAAACGGGCGTGCGGGTGCTCAGTCGGCCAAAGAGACAGAATGCGTAAGTCAGGGATCGGCTCGATCCCCCCTATGTGCTGTCGATCCTGCTGTCGCAACCCTCGGTTTGGTCCAATCCTAGACTGGGAATGAACTCTATATGCTTAGACTGGGGATGAATTGCGTATGCCTAAGTCAACCCACGTAATTAGCATGTGGACGGGCGCTTAGCCGGTCAGAGAGGACGGCCGAAGAGGCATAATGTGCAAGCCGGGGATCAGCCTGGTCCCCTTCTGCGTGCTGCCGATCTCGCTACCGATCTTGCTAGCACAACCCTCGATCTAATTGGGGCTTAGACGTGGAATGTACTCCGTATGCCTAAGCCAACCCACGAAACGAGCGTGCGGGCACTCAGCCCACCGGAGGGGTAGAATGCGCAAGCCGGGGATCAGCCCAATCACCCTTGCATGTTGCCGATCCTGCTGCCGCAACCCTTGATCCAGTCTGATCTTAGACTGGGGACGAACTCCGTATGCTTAGACTGGGGATGAACTCTGTATGCCTAAGTCAACTCATGAAATGAGCGTACGGGTGCTCTGCCGACCAGAGAGGTCGACCGGAAAGGCATAATGTGCAAGCCGGGGATCAGCCTGGTATCCCTCCACGTGCTGTCGATCCTGCTACCGGTCTTGTTGCCACAACCCTCGGTCCGGCTGGGGCTTAGATGTGCAATGTACTCCGTTTGCCTAAACCAACCCATGAAACAAATGTGCGGGCGCTCAGCCAGCTGGAGAGGTAAAATGTGCAAACGGGGGATCGGCCCGGTCCCCTTTGCGTGCTGTCGATCCTGCTACCACAACCCCCGATACGGTCTGATCTTAGACTGGGGATGAACTTCGTATGCTTAGACTAGGGATGAACTCTGTATGCCTAAGTCAACCCATGAAACGAGCGTGCGGGCGCTCAGCCGACAAGAAAGGTAGGATGCGCAAGTCGGGGATCGAACGGGTGGTAGGTGGGTTCAAGCACATCTTCATATTTTTGCCATGCCAATGCCATTTTTATGGCTTGTATATTCATTCAAGGGTCCCCTAAGCCTTCATGTGAAGTTTCGTGGCAAGACGACTCGTTTTCTATTTTTCACGATTTCTGAAACTTTTTACGGTTCAGGATTTTTTTAAATTTTTTTAGAAAGAGTTTTGTCCTTAAAATTGGTAGAGGTGATCCTTGTATTTTGGTTGGCTTGCACAAAAAAAATTAGCTAAAAACTCGAAGTGGAGAAGATTTTGTGACCGTTTCAAAAAAGTGTCCCCATTTCAGACACTTTAATGGCTACTGGCAGCAAACTTATAAAATCTCAAATGCTCTTTAAGGGGGATTGAGTTCCCGAGGTTTGATGAGCGATAGGGGGCCAACATAAGGGCCAAGTGCCAGCACCCATCGCACATCATGTGTACGCACCCCCGACCCCCCCAATCGTCGGAACCCCCAATGCCGTCGGTTAAGCTCTCCAGTGATGCTCCGGGCAAAAAAAAAAGTGGCACCAGCACATGCCCCAGCCTAGCATATGCACAGTGCCTCAAAATCTTAGATTGGTAATGAGCTCCGTATGCTTAGACATGGAATGAACTTTGTATGCCTAAGCCAACCCATGAAACGAGCGTGCGGGCGCTCAGTCGGCCAGAGAGGCAGAATGCGCAAGCCGGGGATCGGCCTGGTCCCCTCTGCGTGCTGTCGATTTTGCTGCAGCAACCCTCGATCCGATTCAATCTTAGAATGGGAATGAACTCTGTATGCTTAGACTGGGGATGAACTCCGTATGCCTAAGTCAATCCACGAAACGAGCGTGCGGGCGCTCAGTCGACCAGAGAGACAGGATGCGCAAGTCGAGGATCGAATGGGTGGTAGGTGGGTTCAAGCACATCTTCATATTTCTGCCATGCCAATGCCATTTTTATGGCTTGTAAATTCATACATTGGTCCCCTAAGCCTTCAGGTGAAGTTTCGTGGCAAGACAACCCGTTTTCTCTTTTTCACGACTTTTGAAACTTTTTACAGTTTGGGATTTTTCTAAATTTTTTTTGAAAGAGTTTTGTCCCCAAATTTGGTAGAGGTGATCCTTGTATTTTTTTTGGCATGCACAAAAAAATTCAGCTAAAAACTCGAAGTGGAGAAGATTTTGTGACCGTTTGAAAAAAGTGTCCCCATTTCAGACACTTTAATGGCTACTGGTAGCAAACCTCTAAAATCTCAAATGCTCTTTAAGGGGGTGTGAGTTTTCAAGGTTTGATGAGGGACACGGTGCCAATATAAGGGCCAAGTACCAGCACCCATCGCACATCATGTGCGCACACCCCCTGGCCCCCCCAATCGTCGAAAACCCTAATGCCGTGGGTTAGGCTCTCCGGTGATGCTCCGATGATGCTCCGACGATGGTGCCCTGGGTGAAAAAAATGTGGCACCAGCACATGCCAGAGCCTAGCGTGTGCACCATGGCTCAAAATCTTAGACTGGGAGTGAGCTCCATATGCTTAGACATGGAATCAACTCCGTATGCCTAAGCCAACCTACGAAACGAGCGTGCGGTCGCTCTGCCGGTCGGAGAGGCAGAATGCACAAGCTGGGGATCGACCAGGTCCCCCCCTGCGTGCTGTCGATCCTATTGCCACAACCCTCAGTCTGGTCCGGTCATAGACTGGGAATGAACTCTGTATGCATAAGTCAACCCATGAAACGAGCGTGCGGGCGTTGAGCCGGCCGAAGAGGCATAATACGCAAGCCGGGGATCAGCCCGGTCCCCCATTGCGTGCTGTCGGTCCCGCTACTACAACCCTCGGTCCGGTTGGGGCTTAGACATGGAATGAGCTCCCTATACCTAAGCCAACCCATGAAACGGGTGCGCGGGCGCTCAACCGGTTGGAGAGGTAGAATGTGCAAGCCGGGGATCGGCTCGGTCCCCCGTACGTGCTACCGATCCTACTACCGCAACCCTCAGTCCGGTCTGATCTTAGACTGGGAATGAACTTCGTATGCTTAGACTGGGGATGAACTCCGTATGCCTAAGTCAACCCACGAAATGAGCGTGCGGGTGCTCAGCCGGTCGGAGAGGCATAATGCGTAAGCCAGGGATCAGCCCGATCCCCCTCTACGTGCTACCGATCCCACTGTCGACCCTACTACCACAACCTTCAATCCGGCTGGGCTTAGACATGGAATGTACTCCGTATACCTAAGCCAACCCACGAAATGAGCGTGCGGGCGCTCAGCCGGTCGAAGAGGCAGAATGCGCAAGCTGGGGATCGACCTAGTCCCCGCTACGTGCTGTCGATCCTGCTGCCGTAACCCTCGATCCAGTCTAATCTTAGACTGGGAATGAACTCTGTATGCTTAGACTGGGGATGAACTCCGTATGCCTAAGTCAACCCACGAAACGAGCGTGCAAGCGCTCAGCCGACCAGAGAGGCAGGATGCACAAGTCGGGGATCGAACGTGTGGTTGGTGGGTTCAAGCACATCTTCATATTTCTATCATGCCAATGCCATTTTTATGGCTTGTAAATTCATACAATGGTCCCCTAAGCCTTCATGTGAAGTTTCGTGGCAAGACGACCCGTTTTCTATTTTTCACGATTTTCAAAACTTTTTACGGTTCGGGATTTTTTTTAATTTTTTTAGAAAGAGTTTTGTCCCCAAATTAGGTAAAGGTGATCCTTCATGTGAGTTCTCGAGGTTTGATGATGGATAGGGGGCCAATATAAGGGCCAAGTACCAGAACCCATCGCACATCATGTGCGCACACCCCCCGACCCCCCAATCGTCAGAACCCCCAATGCCGTCGGTTAGGCTCTCCGGCGATGCTACGACAATTGTGCCCTAGGCAAAAAAAATGTGGCACCAGCTCATGCCTGAGCCTAGCATGTGCACCGCGGCTCAAATTCTTAGATTGGGAATGAGCTCCGTATGCTTAGACATGGAATAAACTCCGTGCGCCTAAGCCAACCCACGAAACGAGTGTGCAAGTGCTCAGCTGGCCGCAAAGGTAGAATGCGCAAGCCGGGGATGACCCGATCCCCCCTGCGTGCTATCGATCCTGTTGTCACAACCCTTGGTCCGGTCCGATCTTAGACTGGGAATGAACTCCGTATGCATAATCCAACCCACGAAATGAGCGTGCGAGCGCTGAGCCGGTTGAAGAGGCATAATGCGTAAGTCGAGGATCAACCCGGTCCCCCTCTGCATGCTGCCGGTCCCGCTGCCACAACCCTCTATTCAGCTGGGGCTTAGACATGGAATGAGCTCCCTATGCCTAAGCTAACCCACGAAACGGGCGTGCGGACGCTCAGTCGGTCGAAGAGGCAGAATGCGCAAGCTGGGGATCGGCCCGGTCCCCTTTGCGTGTTGCCGATCCTGCTATCATAACCCTCGGTCTGATCTGATCTTAGACTGGGGATGAACTCCGTATGCCTAAGTCAAACCACGAAATGAACGTGCGGGCACTCAATCGACCGGAGAGGCATAATGCACAAGCTGGGGATCAATCCGATCCCCCTCTGCATGCTATTGATCCCGCTACCGGTCCTGCTGCCACAACCCTCGATCTGGCTGGGGCTTAGACGTGGAATGTACTCTGTATGCCTAAGCCAACCCACGAAACGAGTGTGCGGGCACCCAGCTAGCCGGAGAGGCAGAATGCGCAAGCTGGGGACCGGCCTGGTCGCCCCTACGTGCTGTCGATCCTACTGTCGCAACCCTCGATCCGGTCTGATCTTAGACTGGAAATGAACTCTGTATGCTTAGACTGGGGATGAACTCCGTATGCCTAAGTCAACCCACGAAATGACTGTGCGGGCGCTCAGCAGGCCGGAGAGGCATAATGCCCAAGCTAGAGATCAGTTCGGTCCCCCTCTGCGTGTTGCCGATCCCGCTGCTGGTCCTGCTGCCACAACCCACGGTCCGACTAAGGCTTAGACATGGAATGTACTCCGTATACCTAAGCCAACCCAAGAAACGAGCGTGCGGGCGCTCAGCCAGTCAGAGAGGCAGAATGAGTAAGTCGGGGATTGGCCTGGTTCCCCTTGCGTGCTACTGATCCTACTATCGCAAACCTCAATCTGATTTGATCTTAGACTAGGAATGAACTCCGTATGCTTAGACTGGGGATGAACTCCGTATGCCTAAGTCAACCCATGAAATGAGTGTGTGGGTGCTCAACCAACCGGAGAGGCATAACGCCCATGCCAGAGATCAGCCCAGTCCCCTTTTACGTGCTACTGATCCTGCTACCGATCCTGTTGCCACAACCCTCGGTCCAACTGGGGCGTAGACATGGAATGTACTCCGTATGCCTAAGCCAACCAATGAAACGAGCGTGCGGGCGCTCAGCCGTTCGGAGAGGCAAAATGCGCAAGTCGGGGATCGGCCCGATCCCCCTACAAGCTGTCGATCCTGCTACCGCAACCCTCGATCTGATCCGATCTTACACTGAGAATGAACTCAGTATGCTTAGACTGGGGATGAACTCCGTATGCCTAAGTCAACCCATGAAACGAGTGTACGGGCGCTCAGTCGATCGGAGAGGCATAATGCATAAGCCGAGGATTAGCTCAGTCCCCTTCTACGTGCTGTCGATCACGCTACCGGTCCTGCTGCCACAACCCTTAGTCCGGCTGGGGCTTAGACGTGGAATGTACTCTGTATGCCTAAGCCAACCCACGAAACGAGTGTGCGGGTGCCCAACCGGCTGGAGAGGCAGAATGCGTAAGCTGGGGACCGGCTCGGTTCGCCCTGCGTACTGTCGATCCTATTACCACAACCCTCGATCCGGTCTGATCTTAGACTGGGAATGAACTCTGTATGCCTAGACTGGGGATGAACTCCGTATGCCTAAGTCAACCCAAGAAACGAGTGTACGGGCACTCAGTCGGCCGGAGAGGCATAATGCCCAAGCCAAAGATCAGCTCGGTCCCCCTCTGCGTGCTGTCGATACCGCTGTCGGTCCTGCTGCCACAACCCACGGTCCGACTGGGGCTTAGATATGGAATGTACTCCATATGCCTAAGCCAACCCACGAAACGAGTGTACGGGCGCTCAGCCAGTCGGAGAGGCAGAATCCACAAGTCGGGGATCGGCTCGATTCCCCCTGCGTGCTGCTGATCCTACTGCCGTAAACCTCGATCCGATCTAATCTTAGACTAGGAATGAACTCCGTATGCTCAGATTGGGGATGAACTCCGTATGCCTAAGTCAACCCATGAAACGAGTGTACAGGTGATTAGTCGGCCGGAGAGGCATAATGCCTAAGCCAGAGATCAGCCCGGTCCCTCCCTGCGTGCTACCGATCCTACTGCTGGTCCTATTGCCACAACCCTCAGTCCGACTGGGGCTTAGACATGAATGTACTCCATATGCCTAAGCCAACCCACGAAATGAGCATGCGGGCACTCAGCCGGTCGGAGACACAGAATGCGCAAGTCGGGGATCGACCCGATCCCCCCTGCATGCTGTCGATCCTACTACCGCAACCCTCGATCCAGTCCGATCTTAGACTTGGAATGAAGTCCGTATGCTTAGACTGGGGATGAACTCCGTATGCCAAAGTCAACCCACAAAACGAGCATGCGGGCGCTCAGTCAACCAGAGACGCAGGATACGCAAGCTGAGGATCGAACGGGTGGTAGGTGGGTTCAAGCACATCTTCATATTTCTGCCATGCCAATGTCATTTTTATGGCTTGTAAATTCATACAATGGTCCCCTAAGCTTTCATGTGAAGTTTCGTGGCAAGACGACTCATTTTCTATTTTTCACGATTTTCAAAACTTTTTATGGTTCGAGATTTTTTAAAATTTTTTTAGAAAGTGTTTTGTCCCCAAATTTGGTAGAGGTGATCCTTGTATTTTTGTTGGCACGCACAAAAAAATTTAGCTAAAAACTCGAATGCTCTTTAGGGGGTGTGAGTTCTCGAGGTTTAATGAGGGATAGGGGGCCAATATAAGGGCCAAGTACCAGCACCCATCGCACATCATGTGCGCACACCCCCTGGCCCCCTCAATCATCAGAACCCCCAATGCCGCCAGTTAGGCTCTCCAATGATGCTCCGATGATGGTGCCCGGGCAAAAAAAATGCGGCACCAGCACATGGCCGAGCCCAACATATGCACCGTGGCTGAAAATCTTAGACTGGGAATGAGCTCCACATGCTGAGACATGGAATGAACTCTGTATGCCTAAGCCAACCCATGAAATGAGAGTGCGGGCGCTCAGCCGGCTAGAGAGGCAGAATGTGTAAGCCATGGATCGACCCGGTCCCCCCCTGTGTGCTATTGATCCTATTGCCGCAACCTTCGGTCTGGTCCGATCGTAGACTGGGAAATGAACTCTGTTTGCATAAGTCAACCCACGAAACGAGCGTGCGGGTGCTGAGCCGGTCAAAGAGGCGTAATGTGTAAGTCGGGGACCGACCCAATCCCTCTCTGCTTGTGTCGGTCCCACTGCCACAACCCTCGGTCCGGCTGGGGCTTAGACATGGAATGAGCTCCCTATGCCTAAGCCATCCCATGAAATGGGCGTGCGGGCGCTCAGCCGACCGGAGAGGCAGAATGCGCAAGCCAGGGATCGACCTGGTCCCCCCTGCGTGCTATCGTAACCCTCGGTTTGGTCCGATCTTAGACTGGGAATGAACTCCATACGCTTAGACTCGAGATGAACTTCGTATGACTAAGTCAACCCACGAAACGAGCGGGCAGGCACTCAGCCAACCAGAGAGGCAGTATGCGTAAGCCGGGGATCGAACGGGTGGTAGGTGGGTTCAAGCACATCTTCATATTTCTGCAATGCCAATGCCATTTTTATGGCTTGTAAATTCATACAATGGTCCCTTAAGCCTTCATGTGAAGTTTCGTGGCAAGATGACCCGTTTTCTTTTTTTCATGATTTTTGAAACTTTTTGCGGTTCGGGAATTTTTTAAAATTTTTTAGAAAGAGTTTTGTCCCCAAATTTGGTAGAGGTGATCCTTGTATTTTTGTTGGCATGGACAAAACAATTCAACTAAAAACTAGAGGTGGAAAAGTTTTTGTGACCATTTTAAAAACGTGCCCCCATTTCAGACACTTTAATGGCTATTGGCAGCAAACCTATAAAATCTCAAATGCTCTTTAAGGGGGTGTGAGTTCTCGAGGTTTGATGAGGGATAGGGGGCCAATATAAGGGCCAAGTACTAGCACCCATCGCACATCATGCGTGCACGCCCCCCGGCCCCCCCAATCGTAGGAACCCCTAATGCCGTCGGTTAGGCTCTCCGACGATGCTCCGACGATGGTGCCCCAAGTGAAAAAAATGCGGCACCAGCACATGCCCGAGGCCAGCATGTGCATCGTGGCTCAAAATCTTAGACTGGGAATGAGCTCCGTATGCTTAGACATGGAATGAACTCCGTATGCCTAAGCCAACCCATGAAACGAACGTGCGGGCGCTTAGCCGGTTGGAGAGGTAGAATGCGAAAGCCGGGGATCGACCCGGTCTCCCCTACGTCCTGTCATCCTGTCGCCGCAACCCTCGGTCTGATCCGATCTTCGACTAGGAATGAACTCCGTATGCATAAGTCAACCCACGAAACAAGCGTGCGGGCACTGAGCCGGTCGAAGAGGCGTAATGCGCAAGCCGGGGATCGGCCCGATCCCCCTCTACATACTGTCGGCTCCGCTGCCACAACCCTCGGTCCGCCTGGGGGTTCGACATGGAATGAGCTCCCTATGGCTAAGCCAACCCACAAAACGGGCATGCGGGCGCTCAACCGGTCGGAGAGGCAGAATGCGCAAGCCGGGGATCTGATCCTACTGCCGTAACCCTCGGTCCAGTCTGATCTTAGACTAGGAATGAACTCTGTATGCTTAGACTGGGGATGAACTCCGTATGCCTAAGTCAACCCACGAAACGAGCGTGCGAGCGCTCACTCGACCAGAGAGGCAGGATGCGTAAGCCGAGGATTGAATGGGTGGTAGGTGGGTTCAAGCATATCTTCATATTTCTGCCATGCCAATGCCATTTTTATGGCTTGTAAATTCATACAATGGTCCCCTAAGCCTTCATGTGAAGTTTCGTGGCAAGACGATCAATTTTTTATTTTTCACGATTTTTGAAACTTTTTGCAGTTCGGGATTTTTTTAAATTTTTTTAGAAAGAGTTTTGTCCCCAAATTTGGTAGAGGTGATCCTTTTATTTTTATTGGCATGCACAAAAAAATTCATTTAAAAACTCGAAGAGGAGAAGATTTTGTGACCGTGTGAAAAAAGTATCCCCAGTTCACACACTTTAACGGCTACTGGCAGCAAACCTATAAAATGTCAAATGCTCTTTAAGAGGATGTGAGTTCTCGAGGTTTGATGAGGGATAGGGGGCCAATATAAGGGCCAAGTACCAGCACCCATCACACATCATGTGCGCACACCCCCCGGCCCCCCCAATCGTCAGAACCCCCAATGCCGCCAGTTAGACTCTCTGACGATGCTCAGACGATGGTGCCCCGAGCGAAAAAAATGCAGCACCAGCACATGCCCGAGCCCAGCATGTGCACCGTGGCTCAAAATCTTAGCCTGGGAATGAGCTCCGTATGCTTAGACATGGAATGAACTCCGTATGCCTAAGCCAACGCATGAAACAAACGTGCGGGCGCTCAGCTGGCCGGAGAGGCAAAATGCACAAGCCGGGGATCGACCTAGTCCCCCCATATGTGTTGTCAATCCTACTGCAGCAACCCTCAGTCCGATCTGATCTTAGACTGGGAATGAACTCCGTATGCATAAGTCAACCCATGGAAAGAGCGTGCAAGCGCTGAGCCGATCAAAAAGGCATAATGCGCAAGCCGGGGACCGGCTCAGTCCCCCTGCATGCTGCCGGTCCCGCTGCGACAACCCTCGATCCGGCTGGGGCTTAGACTTAGAATGAGCTCCCTATGCTAAGCCAACCCACGAAAAGGCGTGCAGGCACTCAGTCGGCCGGAGAGGCAGAATACACAAGCCGGGGACCGACCCGGTCCCCTCTGCGTGCTGTAGATCCGACTACCGCAACCCTCGGTCTGGTCCAATCTTAGACTGGGAATGAACTCCGTATGCCTAAGTCAACCCATGAAACGAGCACGTGGGCGCTCAGCTGGCCGGAGAGGCTGACCGAACAGGCATAATGCACAAGCCGGGGATCAGCTCGATCCCCCTCTACGTGCTGCCGGTCTTGCTACCGGTCCTGCTGCAACAACCCTTGGTCTGGCTGGGGCTTCGACATGGAATGTACTCCGTATGCCTAAGCCAACCCATGAAACAAGCGCTCTGGAGCTCAGCCGATCGGAGAGGCAGAATGCGCAAGCCGGGGATTGGCCCGATCCCTCCTGCATGCTGTCGATCCTACTGCCGCAACCCTCGATCCGATCTGATCTTAGACTGGGAATGAACTCCATATGCTTAGACTGGGGATGAACTCCGTATGCCTAAGTCAACCCACGAAACGAGCGTGCGGGCGCTCAGCCGACCAGAGAGGCAGGATGCGCAAGCCAGGGATCGAACTGGTGGTAGGTGGGTTCAAGCACATCTTCATATTTCTGCCATGCCAATGCCATTTTTATGGCTTGTAAATTCATACAATGGTCCCCTAAGCCTTCGTGTGAAGTTTTGTGGCAGGATGACCCGTTTTCTCTTTTTCATGATTTTTGAAACTTTTTATAGTTCGGGATTTTTTAAAATTTTTATAGAAAGATTTTTGTCCCTAAATTTGGTAGAGGTGATCCTTGTATTTTTGTTGGCATGCACAAAAAAATTCAGCTAAAAACTCGAAGTGGAGAAGATTTTGTGACCGTTTGAAAAAAGTGTCCCCATTTCAGACACTTTAATTGCTACTGGTAGCAAACCTATAAAATCTCAAATGCTCTTTAAGGGGGTGTGAGTTCTCGAGGTTTGATGAGGGATAGGGGGCCAATATAGGGGCCAAGTAACAGCACCCATTGCACATCATGTGCGCACACCCCTCGGCCCCCCAATCGCCGGAACCCCCAATGCTGTCGGTTAGGCTCTCCGACGATGCTCCGACGATGGTACCCCGGGCGAAAAAAATGTGGCACCGGTACATGGCCGAGCCTAGCATGTGCACCGTGGCTCAAAATTGTGTACTGGGAATGAGCTCCGTATGCTTAGACATGGAATGAACTCCATATGCCTAAGCCAACCCACAAAACGAGCGTGCGGGCACTCAGCCGATCGGAGAGGCAAAATGTACAAGCCGAGGATCGACCCGATCCCCTTTGCGTGCTCTCCATCTACTGCTACAACTCTCGGTCTGGTTTGATCTTAGACTGGGAATGAACTCCGTATGCATAAGTCAACCCATGAAACGAGCGTTCAGCCACTGAGCTGACCGAAGAGGCATAATGCACAAGCCAGGGATCGGCCTGACCCCCCTTACGTGCTACCGATCCTATTGCCAGAACACTCGATCTGATCTGATCTTAGACTAGGAATAAACTCTGTATGCCTAAGTCAACCCATGAAACGAGCGTACGGGCACTTAGCCGATCGAAAAGGCCGTCCGAAGAGGCATAATGTGTAAGTCGAGGATCAGCCCGGTCCCCCTCTACGTGCTGTCGATCCTGCTATCACAACCCTCAGTCCGGCTGGGGCTTAGATGTGGAATGTACTCCGTATGCCTAAGCCAACCCACAAAACGTGCGTGCAGGCACTCAATCGGTCGGAGAGGCAGAATACACAAGCCAGGGATCGGCCTGGTCCCCTCTGCATGCTACCGATCCTCCTGTCGCAACCTTCGATCCGGTTCGATCTTAGACTGGGAATGAACTCTGTAAGCTTAGACTGGGGATGAACTCCGTATGCCTAGGTCAACCCATGAAATGAGTGTGCGGGTGCTCAGCTGACCGGAGAGGTCGGTCGGATAGACATAATGCGAAAGCCTAGGATCAGCCCGATTACCCTCTGTGTGCTACCAATCCCACTACCGGTCCTGTTGCCACAACCCTAGATCCGGTTGGGGCTTAGACATGGAATGTACTTCGTATGCCTAAGCCAACCCATGAAACGAGCGTGCGGGCGCTCAACTGATTGGAGGCTGGCCGGAGAGGCATAATGTGCAAGCCGGGGATCAGTTCGATCCCCTTTTACGTGCTACCGATCCTGCTGTCGGTCTTGCTATCACAACCCTCGGTCCGACTGGGGCATAGACATGGAATGTACTCTGTATGTCTAAGCCAACCCACGAAATGAGCGTGAGGGCGCTCAACCGATCGAAGAGGCAGAATGCGTAAGCCAGGGATTGGCCCAGTCCCCCTGCGTGCTATCGATCTTGCTGCCGCAACCCTCGATTCGGTCCGATCTTAGATTGGGAATGAACTCCGTATGCATAAGTCAACCCATGAAATAAGTGTGCGGTTGCTGAGCCAGCCGAAGAGGCATAATGCACAAGCCAGGGATCGACTTGGTCCCCTTCTGCGTTATGCCAGTCTCGTTGCCTCAACACTCGATCCGGCTTGGGCTTAGACATGGAATGAGCTCCCCACGCCTAAGCCAACACATGAAACGGACGTGCAGGCGCTCAGTCGACCGGAGAGGCAGAATGCTCAAGCCGAGGATTGGCCCGATCCCTCCTGCGTGCTGCCAATCCTGCTATCGCAACCCTTGATCCGATCCGATCTTAGACTGACAATGAACTCCATATGCTTAGACTAGGGATGAACTCTGTATACCTAAGTCAACCCACGAAACGAGCGTGCAGGCATTCAACCGGTTAGAGAGGCCAGTCGGAGAGGCATAATGCGCAAACCGGGGATCAGCCCGATTCCCCTCTGCGTGCTGCCAGTCCCACTGCCGGTCCTGCTGCCACAACCCTCAGTTCGACTGGGGCTTAGACGTGGAATGTACTCCGTATGCCTAAGCCAACACACGAAATGAGCGTGCGGGTGTCGAGCTAGTTGGATAGGTAGAATGCGCAAGCCGAAGATCAGCCCGGTTCCCCCTGCGTGTTGTCGATCCTGCTGTCGCAACCCTCGATCCGATCCGATGTTAGACTGGGAATGAACTCTGTATGCTTAGACTGGGGATGAACTCCGTATGCCTAAGTCAACCCACGAAACGAGCGTACAGGCGCTCAGCCGATCAGAGAGGCAGGATGCGCAAGCCGGGGATCGAACGGGTGGTAGGAGGGGTCAAGCACATCTTCATATTTCTGCCATGCCAATGCCATTTTTATGGCTTGTAAATTCATACAATGGTCCCCTAAGCCTTCATGTGAAGTTTTGTGGCAAGACGACCCGTTTTCTATTTTTGAAGATTTTTGAAACTTTTTACGGTTTGAGATTTTTTTAAATTTTTTTTGAAAGACTTTTGTCCTCAAATTTGGTAGAGGTGATGCTCCGGTAATGGTGCCCCGGGCGAAAAAAATGTGGCACCAGCAAATGCCCGAGCCCAGCATGTGCACCGTGGCTCAAAATCTTAGATTGGGAATGAGCTCCGTATGCTTAGACGTGAAATGAACTCCGTATGCCTAAGCCAACCCACGAAACGAGCTAACGGGCGCTCAGCCGACCGGAGAGGTAGAATGCGCAAGCCGAAGATCGACCCGGTTCCCCCCTACGTGCTGTCGATCCTGCTGCCACAACCTTCAGTCCGATCCGATCTTAGACTGGGAATGAACACCGTATGCATAAGTCAACCCACGAAACGAGCGTGCGGGCACCCAACCGACCGAAGAGGCATAATGCGCTAGTCGAGGATCAGCCCAGTCCCCCTCTACGTGCTACCGATCTCGCTGTAAAAACCCTCGGTCCGGCTAGGGCTAACACATGGAATGAGCTCCCTATGCCTAAGCCAACCCACGAAAGGGGCGTATGGGTGCTCAGCCGGTCGGAGAGGCAGAATGCGCAAGCCAAGGATCGGTCCGGACCCCCTACGTGCTGTCGATCCTACTACCGCAACCCTCAGTCCGGTCTAATCTTAGACTGGGAATGAACTCCGTATGCTTAGACTGGGGATTACCTCCGTATGCCTAAGTCAACCCACAAAACGAGCGTGCGAGCACTCAGTAGGTCAGAGAGGTCAATCGGAAAGGCATAATGCGCAAGCCGGGGATCAGCCTGGTCCACCACTGTGTGCTGTCGATCTCGCTACCGGTACTGCTGCCACAACCCTCGGTCTGGCTGGGGCTTAGATGTGGAATGTACTCTGTATGCCTAAGCCAGCGCATGAAACGAGCGTGCGGGTGCTCAGTCGACCGGAGAGGCAGAATGCACAAGCCGGGGATCGGCCCAATCCCTTCTACGTTCTACCGATCCTGCGGCTGCAACCCTCAATCCGGTCCGATCTTAGACTGGGAATGAACTCCGTATGCTTAGACTGGGGATGAACTCCATATGCCTAGGTCAACCCATGAAACGAGCATGCGAGCGCTCAGCCGGTCAAAGAGGCATAATACATATGTCAGGCATCAGCCCGGTACCCCTCTGCGTTCTACCGATCTCATTGTCGGTCCCGCTACCACAACCCTCGGTCTTAGACATGGAATGTACTCCGTATACCTAAGCCAACCCACGAAACAAGCGTGTGGGCGCTCAGCCGGCCTGAGAGGTAGAATGCGCAAGCTAGGGATCAGCTCGGTCCCTTCTGTGTGCGATCGATCCTGCTACCGCAATCCTCGATCCGATTCGATCTCAGACTGGGAATGAACTCTGTATGCTGAGACTAGGGATAAACTCCATATGCCTAAGTCAACCCACGAAATGAGCGTACGGGCGCTCAGCTTACCGGAGAGGCCCGTCGGAGAGGCATAACGCGTAAGTCGAGGATCAGCCTGGTCCTTCTTTGCGTGCTGCCGATCCCACTGTCGGTCCCACTGCCACAACCCTTGATTCGACTAGGGCTTAGACATGGAATGTACTCCGTATGCCTAAGCCAACCCATGAAATGAGCATGCAGGTGCTTAGCCGATCGGAGTGGTAGAATGCGTAAGCCAGGGATCAGCCCGGTCCCTCCGGTGTGTGGCCGATCCTGCTGCCGCAACCCTCGATCTGGTCTAATCATAGACTGGGAATGAACTCTGTATGCTTAGACTGGGGATAAACTCTGTACGCCTAAGTCAATCCACAAAATGAGCGTGTGGGCGCTCAGCAGACCAGAGAGACAGGATGCACAAGCTGGGGATCAAACGGGTAGTAGGTGGGTTCAAGCACATCTTCATATTTTTGCCATGCCAATGCCATTTTTATGGCTTGTAAATTCATACAATGGTCCCCTAAGCCTTCATGTGAAGTTTCGTGGCAAAACGACCCGTTTTCTATTTTTCATGATTTTTGAAACTTTTTACGGTTCAAGATTTTTTTAAATTTTTTTAGAAATATTTTTGTCCCCAAATTTGGTAGAGGTTATCCTTGTATTTTTTTTGGTATGCACAAAAAAATTTAGCTAAAAACTCAAAGTGCAGAAGATTTTGTGATCGTTTGAAAAAAGTGTCCCTGTTTCATACACTTTAATGGCTACTGGCAGCAAACCTATAAAATCTCAAATGCTCTTTAATGGGGGGTGAGTTCTTGAGGTTTGATGAGGGATAGGGGGCCAATGTAAGGGCCAAATACCATCACCCATCGTACATCATGTGCGCACACCCCCCGGCCCCCCCAATCGTCGGAACCCCCAATGCCGTCGGTTAGGCTCTCCGGTGATGCTCCGACGATGGTGCCCCAAGCGAAAAAAATGTGGCACCAGCCCATGCCCGAGCCCAGCATGTGCACCGTGGCTCAAAATCTTAGATTGGGAATGAGCTCCGTATGCTTAGACATGGAATGAACACCGTATGCCTAGGCCAACCCACGAAATTAACGTACGGGCGCTCAGTCGGCCAGAGAGGCAGAATGCGTAAGCCGAGGATCGACCCAGTCCCCCCTGTGTGCTATCGATCTTGCTGCCGCAAACCTTGGTCTGGTCCGATCTTAGACTGGGAATGAACTCCATATGCATAAGTCAACCCACGAAACGAGCGTGCAGGCGCTGAGCCGGTCGAAGAGGTATAATACGTAAGTCAGGGATCGGCCCGGTCCCCCTCTGTGTGCTACCGGTACCGCTGCCACAACCCTTGATCCGGCTAGGGCTTAGACATGGAATGATCTCCCTACGCCTAAGCCAACCCATGAAACGGGCGTGCCGACGCTCAGCCAGTCGAAAAGGCAGAATGCGCGAGCCGAGGATTAGCCCGATCCCCCTTGTGTACTGTCGATCCTGCTGCCACAACCCTCGGTCTGATCCGATCTTAGACTAGGAATGAACTTCGTATGCTTAGACTGGAGATGAACTCCGTATGCCTAAGTCAACCCATGAAATGAGCGCATGGGTGCTCAGCCGGTCGGAGAGGCATAATCGTTAGTCGGGGATCAGCCCAGTCCCCCTTTGCGTGCTGCCGATCTCGTTACCAGCCCTGCTACCACAACCCTCGATCTGACTGTGGCTTAGACATGGAATGTACGCCGTATGCCTAAGGCAACCCACGAAACGAGCATACGGGCACTCAATCGGTCGGAGAGGTAGAATGTGCGAGCCAGGGATCAGTTCGGTCCCCCCTGCGTGCTACCGATCTTGCTGCCATAACCCTCGATCCGGTCTGATCATAGACTGGGAATGAACTCCATATGGTTAGACTGGGGATGAACTCCATATGCCTAAGTCAACCCATAAAATGAGCTTGCGAGCTCACAGCCGGCCGAAGCGGCATAAAATGTGAGCCGGGGATCAGTCCGATCCCCCTCTGCGTGCTGTCGATACCGCTACCGATCCTGCTACCACAATCCTCGGTCCAGCTAGAGCTTAGACATGGAGTGTACTCTGTATGCCTAAGCCAACCCACGAAACGAGCGTGCGGGCGCTCAGCCGACCGGAGAGGTAGAATGCGCAAGTCAAATATCAGCCCGATCCCTCCTGCGTGCTACTGATCTTGCTGCCGCAACCTTTGATCCGACCTAATGTTAGACTGGGAATGAACTCTGTATGCTTAGACTGGGGATGAACTTCGTATGCCTAAGTCAACCCATGAAACGAGCATGCAGGTGCTCAGTCGATCGGAGAGGCTGATCGGAGAGGCATAATGTGCAAGTCAGGGATAAGCCCGATCCCCTTCTGCGTGCTATCAATTTTGCTGTCGGTCCTTCTGCCACAACCCTCGGTCTGACTGGGGCTTTGACGTGGAATGTTCTCCGTATGCCTAAGTCAACCCATGAAACAAGCGTGCGGTCGCTCAACCGACCAGAGAGGCAGGACGCACAAACCGGGGATCGAACGGGTGGTAGGTGGGTTCAAGCACATCTTCATATTTTTGTCATGCCAATGCCATTTTTATGGCTTGTAAATTCATAGAATGGTCCCCTAAGCCTTCATGTGAAGTTTCATGGCAAGACGACCCGTTTTCTATTTTTCACGATTTTTGAAACTTTTTACGGTTCGAGATTTTTTAAATTTTTTTAGAAAGTTTTTTGTCCCCAAATTTGGTAGAGGTGATACTTGTATTTTTGTTGGGATGCACAAAACAATTCAGCTAAAAACTCGAAGTGGAGAAGATTTTGTGATCGTTTGAAAAAAGTGTCCCCACTTCAGACACTTTAATGGCTACCGGTAGCAAACCTATAAAATCTCAAATGCTATTTAGGGGGGAATGAGTTCTTGAGGTTTGATGAGGGATAGAGGGCCAATACAAGGGCCAAGTACCAGCACCCATCGCACATCATGTGCGTACACCCCTCTACACCCCCAATCATCGAAACCCCTAATGCCACCGGTTAGGCTCTTCGGGGATGCTCCGACAATGCTCCGGCGATGGTGCCTCGAGCGAAAAAAATACGGCACCAGCAAATGGCCAAGCCCAGCATGTGGACCGTGGCTCAAAATCTTAGATTGGGAATCAGCTCCGTACGTTTTGACATGGAATGAACTCCGTATGGCTAAGCTAACACATGAAACGAGCGTGCGGGCGGTCAGCCGGCTAAAGAGGCAGAATGCGCAAGCTGGGGATCGACTCGGTCCCCCCTACGTGCTGTAGATCCTACTGCCGTAACCCTCGATCCAATCCAGTCTTAAGCTGGGAATGAACTCCGTATGGTTAGACTGGGGATGAACTCCGTATGCCTAAGTTAACCCACGAAATGAGCGTACGGGCGCTCAGCCGACCAGAGAGGCAGGATGCGCAAGTCGAGGATCGAACGGGTGGTAGGTGGGTTCAAGCCCATCTTCATATTTCTGCCATGCCAATGCCATTTTTATGGCTTGTAAATTCATAGAATGGTCCCCTAAGCCTTCATGTGAAGTTTCGTGGCAAGATGACCCGTTTTCTATTTTCACGATTTTTGAAACTTTTTGCGGTTCGGGATTTTTTTTAAATTTTTTTAGAAAGATTTTTGTCCCAAAATTTGGTATAGGTGATCCTTGTATTTTTGTTGGCATGCACAAAACAATTTAGCTAAAAACTCGAAGTGGAGAAGATTTTGTGACCGTTTGAAAAAAGTGTCCCTGTTTCAAACACTTTAATGGCTACTGGCAGCAAACCTATAAAATCTCAAATGCTCTTTAAAGGGGTTTGTGTTCTCAAGGTTTGATGATGGATAGGGGGTCAATATATGGGCCAAGTACCGGCACCCATCGCACATCATGTGCGCACACCCCCGGCCCCCCCAAACCCTGGAACCCCTAATGCCGTCGGTTAGGCTCTCCGGCAATGCTCCAGCGATGGTGCCCCAGATGAAAAAAATGCGGAACCAGCACATGCTCGAGCCCCGCATGTGTACCGCAGCTCAAAATCTTAGCTTGGGAATGAGCTCCGTATGCTTAGACATGGAATGAACTCCGTATGCCTAAGCCAACCCACGAAACGAGCGCGCGGGCGTTTAGCCGGTCGAAGAGGCAGAATGTGCAAGCCGGGGATCGACCCAGTCCCCCACTGCGTGCTGTTGATCCTGCTGCCATAACCCTCAGTCTGGTCTAATCTTAGACTGGGAATGAACTTCGTATGCATAAGTCAACCCACGAAACGAGCGTGCGGGCGCTGAGTCGACCGAAGAGGCATAATGTGCAAGCCAAGGATCGACCTGATCCCCCTTTGCATGATGTCAGTCCCGCTGCCACAACACTCGATCCGACTGGGGCTTAGACATGGAATGAGCTCTCTATGCCTAAGCCAACCGACGAAATGGGTGTGCGAGCACTCAGCCGGCCAGAGAGGCAGAATACGCAAGCCAGAGATCGGTCTGGTCCCCATTGCGTGCTGCCGATCATGCTATCGCAACCATCGGTCCGGTCTGATCTTAGATTGGGAATGAAGTTTGTATGCTTAGACTGGGGATGAACTCCATATGCCTAAGTCAACCCACAAAACGAGCGTATGGGCGTTCAATCGGTTGGAGAGGTCGACAGAAGAGGCATAATGCGCAAGCTGAGGATCAGCCCGATCCCCCTTTGCGTGCTGCCAATCTCGCTATCAGTCCTGCTGCCATAACCCTCGGTCTGGCTAGGGCTTAGATGCGAAATGTACTCCGTATGCCTAAGCCAACCCATAAAACAGGCGTGCGGTTGCTCAATCGACCGGAGAGGCAGAATGCGCAAGCGGGGGATCGACTCGATCCCCGCTGCGTGCATAAGTCAATGCACAAAACGAGCGTACAGACGCTCAACCGACCGGAGAGGCTCACCGAAGTGGCATAATGTGCAAGCCAACTGTCGATCCCGCTGCCGGCCTTGCTCCCCCAACCCTCAGTCCAGCTGGGGCTTAGACGTGGAATGTACTCCGTATGCCTAAGCCAACCCATGAAACGAGCGTGCAGGCGCTCAGTTGGCCAGAGAGGCAGAATGCACAAGCCAGGGATCGACTCGATCCCCCTTACGTGTTGTCGATCCTACTGTCGCAACGCTCGATCTGGTCCGATCTTAGACTGGGAATGAACTCCGTATGCTTAGACTGGGGATGAACTCCATATGCCTAAGTCAAGCCACGAAACGAGCGTGCGGGCGCTCAGCCAACCGAAGAGGCTTAATGCACAAGTCCAGGATCAGCACGATCCCCCTCTAAGTGCCACCGATCCCGCTGCAGGTGCTACTGCCACAACCCTCATTTCGGCTAGGGCTTAGATGTGGAATGTACTTCGTATGCCTAAGCCAACCCATGAAATGAGCGCATGGGTGCTCAGCCGACCGGAGAGGCAGAATGCGCAAGCCGAGGATCGACTCGGTCACCCCTGCGTGCTGCTGATCCTACTACCGCAACCTTTGATCCCGTCTGATCTTAGACTGGGAATGAACTTCGTATGCTTAGACTGAGGATGAACTCCGTATGCCTAAGTCAACCCATGAAACGAGCGTACGGGCGTTCAACTGATCGGAGAGGCTTAATGCGTAAGCTGAGGATCAGCCCGATCCCCCTCTACGTGCCACCGATCCCGCTGCAGGTCCTACTACCACAACCCTCAGTTCGGCTCGGGCTTAGACGTGGAATGTACTTCGTATGCCTAAGCCAACCCACGAAAGGAATGCGAAGGTGCTCAACCGACCGGAGAGGTAGAATGCGCAAGCCGGGGATCGGTTTGGTCCCTCCTGCGTGCTGCCGATCCTGCTACCGCAACCCTCGATCCGGTTCGATCTTAGACTGGGAATTAACTCCATATGCTTAGACTAGGGATGAACTCCGTATGCCTAAGTCAACCCACGAAATGAGCATGCGAGCACTCAGCCGACTAAAGAGGCAGGATGCGCAAACCGGGGATCGAACGGGTGGTTGGTGGGTTCAAGCACATCTTCATATTTCTGCCGTGCCAATGCCATTTTTATGGCTTGTAAATTCATACAATGGTCCCCTAAGCCTTCATGTGAAGTTTCGTGGCAAGATGACCTGTTTTCTATTTTTCATGATTTTCAAAACTTTTACAGTTCAAGATTTTTTTAAATTTTTTTGGAAAGAGTTTTGTCCCCAAATTTGGTAGAGGTGATCCCTGTATTTTTGTTGGCATGCACAAGAAAATTCAGCTAAAAACTCGAAGTGGAGAAGAATTTGTGACCATTTGAAAAAAGTGTCCCCATTTCAGACACTTTAATGCCTACTGGCAGCAAACCTATAAAATCTCAAATGCTTTTTAAGAGGGTGTGAGTGATTTGATGAGGGATAGGGGGCCAATATAAGGGCCAAGTACCAGCACCCATCGCACATCATGTGTGCACACCCCCCGGCCCTCCTAATCGCCGGAACCCCCAATACCGTCGGTAAGGCTCTCCGATGATGCTCCGACGATGGTGCCCCGGGCGAAAAAAATACGGCACCAGCATATGCTCGAGCCCAGCATGTGCACTGTGGCTCAAAATCTTAGATTGAGAATGAGCTCCGTATGCTTAGACATGCAATTAACTCCGTATGCCTAAGCCAACCCACGAAACGAGCGTGCGGGTGCTCAGTCGACCAGAGAGGTAGAATACGCAAGCGGAGGATCAACTCGGTCCCCCTACGTGCTGTCGATCCTGCTATTGCAACCCTCGATCCGATCTAATCTTAGACTGGGAATGAACTTCGTATGCTAGACTAAGGATGAACTTCGTATGCCTAAGTCAACCCACGAAATGAGTGTAGGGGCGCTCAACCGGTCGGAGAGGCCAATCGGGGAGGCCTACCGGAGAGGCATAATGTGCAAGCCGAGGATCAGCCCGGTCCTTTTTTACACGCTGCAGATCTCGCTGCCGGTCCTGCTGCCACAACCCTTGGTCCGGCTGGGGCGTAGACGTGGAATGTACTCTGTATGCCTAAGCCAACTCATGAAATGGGCGTACGGGCACTCAACCGACCAGAGAGGCAGAATGCGTAAGCCGAGGATCAACCCAATCCCCCCTGTGTGCTATCGATCTTGCTACTGCAACCCTCGATCCGATCCAATCTTAGACTGGGAATGAACTTCGTATGCTTAGACTGGGGATGAACTCTATATGCCCAAGTCAACCCATGAAACGAGCGTGCAGACGCTCAGTCGACCAGAGAGGTAGGATGCATAAGCCGGGGATCGAGCGGGTGGTAGGTGGGTTCAAGCACATCTTCATATTTCTGCCATGCCAATGACATGTTTATGGCTTGTAAATTCATACAATGGTCCCCTAAGCCTTCATGTGAAGTTTCGTGGCAAGACGACCCGTTTTCTATTTTTGATGCTTTTTTAAACTTTTTGGGGTTCGAGATTTTTTTAAATTTTTTTAGAAAGGGTTTTGTCGGAAAATTTAGTAGAGGTGATCCTTGTATTTTTGTTGGCATGCACAAAAAAATTCAGCTAAAAACTCGAAGTGGAGAAGATTTTGTGACCATTTGAAAAAGGTGTCCCCATTTCAGACACTTTAATGGTACTGGCAGCAAACCTATAAAATCTCAAATGCTCTTTAAGGGGGTGTGAGTTCTCGAGGTTTGATGAGGGATAGGGGGCCAATATAAGGGCCAATTACCAGCACCCATCGCACATCATATGCGCAGACCCCCCGGCCCCCCTATCGCCGGAACCCCCAATGCTGTCGGTTAGGCTCTCCGATGATGCTCCGACGATGGTGCCTCGGGCGAAAAAATGTGGCACCACCACATGCTCGAGCCCAGTATGTGCACCATGGCTCAAAATCATAGACTGGGAATGATCTCCGTATGCTTAGACATTGAATGAACTCCGTATGCCTAAGGCAACCCACGAAACGAGTGTGCGGGCGCTCAGCCGGCCGGAGAGGCAGAATGTGCAAGTCGAGGATCAACCCAGTCCCCCCCTGCATGCTGTCGATCCCACTGCCGCAACCCTCGGTTCGGTCTAATCTTTGACTGGGAATGAACTCTGTATGCATAATTCAAACCCACGAAACGAGCGTGTGGGTGCTGAGCTGATCGAAGAGGCATAATACGCAAGTTAGGGATCGACCTGGTCCCCCTCTGCGTGCGGCCGGTCCCGTTACCATAACCCTCGGTCCGACTGGGGCATAGACAAGTTATGAGCTCCCTATGCCTAAGCTAACCCATGAAACGAGCGTGTAGGTGCTCAGTCGACCGGAGAGGCAGAATGCGCAAGCCTGGGTTCGGCCCTATCCCTCTTGCATGCTACCGATCCTACTGCCGCAACCATCGATTCAGTCTAATCTTAGACTGGGAATGAACTCTGTATGCCTAGACTGGGGATGAACTTCGTATGCCTAAGTCAACCCACGGAACGAGCGTGGGGGCGATCAGCCGACCAGAGAGGCCGGTCGGAGAGGCATAATGCACAAGCTGGGGATTAACCCGATCCCCCTCTACGTGCTGCCAATTCCGTTATTGGTCCTGCTGCCACAACCTTCGGTCTGACTGGGGTTTAGACGTGGAATGTACTCCGTATACCTAAGCCAACCCACGAAACGAGCGTGCGGGCGCTCAATCGGCCAGAGAGGCAAAATGCGCAAGCTGGAGATCGGCACGATCGCTCCTGCGTGTTACCGATCCTGCTGCCGCAACCCTCTATCCAGTTCGATCTTAGACTGGGAATGAACTCCTATGCTTAGACTGGGGATGAACTCCGTATGCCTAAGTCAACCCACGAAATGAGCGTGCGGGCGCTCAGCCGGCCAGAGAGGCCAGTTGGAGAGGCATAATGCGCAAGCCGGGGATCAGCCCGATCCCCTTCTGTGAGCTGTCGATCCCGCTGTCAGTCCTGCTGTCATAACCCTCGGTACGGCTGGGGTTTAGACGTGGAATGTACTCCGTATGCCTAAGCTAACCCACGAAACGAGCATACAGGTGCTCAGCCGATCGGAGAGGCAGAATGTGCAAGCTGGAGATCGGCCCGATCTCTCCTGTGAGCTATCGATCTTGCTGTCGTAACCGTCGATCCGATTCGATCTTAGACTGGGAATGAACTCCGTATGCTTAGACTGGGGTTGAACGTCGTATGCCTAAGTCAACCCACAAAATGAGTGTGAGGGCATTCAACCGACCGGAGAGGCCGGTCGAAGGGGCATAATGCATAAATCGAGGATCAGCCCAGTACCGGTCCTGCTGCCACAACCCTGTATGCCTAAGCCAACACACGAAATGAGCGTGCGGGCACTTAGTCGATCGGAAAGGCAAAATGTGCAAGCTAGGGATCGACCCGGTCCCCCCTGTGTGCTGCCGATCCTACTACCGCAACCCTCGATCTGGTCTGATCTTAGACTGGGAATGAACTCCGTATGTTTAGACTGCGGATGAACTCCGTATGCCTAAGTCAACCCACAAAATGAGTTTACGGGAACTCAGTCGGCTGGAGAGGCCGACCGAAGAGGCATAATATGCAAGCCAGGGATCAGTCCGGTCCCCCTCTACGCGCTGTCAATCTCGCTACCGGTCTTGCTGCCACAACCCCTGGTTTGGCTGGGGCTCAGATGTGGAATGTACTTCGTATGCCTAAGCCAACCCACGAAACGAGCGTGCGGGTGCTCAGTCGGCCAGAGAGGCAGAATACGAAGTCGGGGATCGGCTTGGTCCCTTTGCGTGCTGCCGATCCTACTATCGTAACCCTCGATCCGGTCTTATCTTAGACTACGAATAACTCTGTATGGTTAGACTGGGAATAAACTCCGTATGCCTAAGTCAACCCATGAAACGAGCGTACGGGC
This sequence comes from Durio zibethinus, assembly GCF_047325235.1. Lineage (NCBI taxonomy): Eukaryota > Viridiplantae > Streptophyta > Magnoliopsida > Malvales > Malvaceae > Durio > Durio zibethinus. The sequence goes on from NC_143165.1 coordinate 21,532,563, forward strand.
ACTTAGCTGGTCGGAGAGGCATAATGTGCAAGCCAGGGATTAGCCCGGTCCCCCTCTGTGTGCTGTCAATCCCGCTGCCGATTTGACTGGGGCTTAGACGTGGAATGTACTCCGTATGCCTAAGCCAAACCATGAAACGAGCATACGGATGCCCAGTCGACCGGAGAGGTAGAATGCGTAAGTCGGGGATCGACCCGGTCCCTCCTGCGTGCTGCCATCCTGCTATCGTAACCTTCTATCCGGTCTGATCTTAGACTGGGAATGAACTCCGTATGCTTAGACTAGGGATGAACTCTGTATGCCTAAGTCAACCCACAAAACGAGCGTGCGGGCGCTCAGTCGACCAGAGAGGTAGGATGCATAAGCCGGGGATCGAACGAGTGGTAGGTGGGTTCAAGCACATCTTCATATTTCTGCCATGCCAATGCCATTTTTATGGCTTGTAAATTCATACAATGGTCCCCTAAGCCTTCATGTGAAGTTTCGTGGCAAGATGACCCGTTTTCTATTTTTCATGAATTTTGAAACTTTTTGCAGTTTGAGCTTTTTTTAAATTTTTTTAGAAAGAGTTTTGCCCCAAAAATTTGGTAGAGGTGATCCTTGTATTTTTGTTGGCATGCATAAAAAAATTCAGCTAAAAACTCGAAGTGGAGAAGATTTTGTGACCGTTTGAAAAAAGTGTCCCCATTTCAAACACTTTAGTGGCTACTGGCAGCAAACCTATAAAATCTCAAATGCTCGTTAAGGGGTTTTGAGTTCTTAAGGTTTGATGAGGGATAGGGGGCCAATATAAGGGCCAAGTACCAGCACCCATCGCACATCATGTGTGCACACCCCCCGACCCCCCAATCGTCGGAACCCCCAATGCCGCTGGTTAGGCTCTCCGACGATGCTCCGACGATGGTGCCCTGGGCGAAAAAAATGTGGTACCAGCACATGCCGGAGCCCAGCATGTGCACCGTGGCTCAAAATCTTAGATTGGGAATGAGCTCCGTATGCTTAGACATGGAATGAACTCCGTATGCCTAAGCCAACCCATGAAATGAGCGTGCGGTCGCTCAGTCGGCCGGAGAGGCAGAATGTGCAAGCTGGGGATCGACCCGGTCCCCCCTACGTACTGTCAATCCTGCTACTGCAACCCTTGATCTGGTCCGATCTTAGACTGGGAATGAACTCTGTATGTATAAGTCAACCCACGAAACGAGCGTGCGGGCGTTGAGCCGATTGAAGAGGCATAATGCGCAAGCCGGGGATCGACCCGGTCCCCCTCTACGTGCTGTCGGTCCCACAGCAACAACCCTCGGTTTGGCTAGGGTTTAGACATGGAATAAGCTACCTATGCCTAAGCCACCCCACGAAACGGGTGTGTGGGCGCTCAGCCGGACGGAGAGGCAGAATGCGCAAGCCGGGGATCGGCCCAATCCCCCCTACGTGCTGTCGATCCTGTTGCCGTAACCCTCGATCCGGTCTGATCTTAGACTGGGAATGAACTCTGTATGCTTAGACTGGGGATGAACTCCGTATGCCTAAGTCAACCCTCGAAACGAGCGTGCGGATGCTTAGCCGGCCAGAGAGGCCGACCGGAGAGGCACAATGTGCAAGTCGGGGATCAGCCCGATCCCCCTCTGCGTGCTGCCGATCCCGCTACCGGTCCTGCTGCCACAACCCTCGGTCTGGCTAGGGCTTAGACGTGGAATGTACTCCATATGCCTAGGCCAACCCACGGAACGAGCGTGCGGGCACTCAGCCAGCCGGAGAGGCAGAATGCGTAAGCCAGGGATCCTGCGTGATGTCGATCTTGCTATCGCAAGCCTTGATCCGGTCCGATCTTAGACTAGGAATGAACTCCGTATGCTTAGATTGGGGATGAACTCTGTATGGCTAAGTCAACCGACGAAACGAGCGTGCGGGCGTTCAACCGGTCGGAGAGGCATAATGCGCAAGTCGGGGATCAGCCTGGTCCCTCTCTGCATGTTGCCGATCCCACTGTCGGTCCTGCTGCCACAACCCTCGGTCCGGCTAGGGCTTAGACGTGGAATGTACTCCATATACCTAAGCCAACCCACGAAACGACCGTGCGAGCGCTCAGCCGGCCAGAGAGGTAGATGCACAAGCTGGGGATCGACCCGATCCCCCCTACATGCTGTCGATCCTGCTGCCATAACTTTCGATCCGATCTGATCTTAGGCTAGGAATGAACTCCGTATGCTTAGACTAGGGATGAACTCCGTATGCCTAAGTCAACCCATGAAATGAGCGTGCAGGCACTCATCCGACCAGAGAGGCCGATTGATGAGGCATAATGCGAAAGTGGAGGATCAGCCCGGTCCCCCTCTGCGTGCTACGAATCTCCCTGCTGGTCCTACTGCCACAACCCTCAGTCTGATTGGGGCTTAGACATGGAATGTACTTTGTATGCCTAAGCCAACCCATGAAACGAACGTATGGGTGCTCAGTCGGTTGGAAAGGCAGAATGCGCAAGTCGAGGATCGGCCCGGTCCCCCCTCTGTGTTGTCAATCCTGCTGTCGCAACCCTCGATCTGGTTCGATCTTAGACTGGGAATGAACTCTGTATGCTTAGACTGGGGATGCACACCATACGCCTATGTCAACCAATGAAACGAGCATGTGGACGCTCAGCTGATCAGAGAGGCAGGATGCGCAAGCAGGGGATCGAACGGGTGGTAGGTGGGTTCAAGCACATCTTCATATTTTTGCCATGCCAATGCCATTTTTATGGCTTGTAAATTCATACAATGGTCCCCTAAGCCTTCATGTGAAGTTTGTGGCAAGACGACCCATTTTCTATTTTTCACAATTTTCAAAACATTTTGCTATTCAAGATTTTTTTAAATTTTTTTAGGAAGCGTTTTGCCCCCAACTTTGGTAGAGGTGATCCTTGTATTTTTGTTGGCATGCACAAAAAAATTCAGCTAAAAACTCGAAGTGGAGAAGATTTTGTGACCGTTTGAAAAAAGTGTCCCCATTTCAAACACTTTAATGGCTACCGGCAGCAAACCTATAAAATCTGAAATGCTCTTTAAGGAGGTGTGAGTTCTCAAGGTTTGATGAGGGATAGGGGGCCAATATAAGGGCCAAGTACCAGCACCCATCGCACATCATGTGCGCACAACCCCCGGCCCCCCCAATCGTCGGAACCCCCAATGCCGCTGGTTAGGCTCTCCGGCGATGCTCCGGCGATGGTGCCCCGAGTGAAAAAAATGCAGCACCAGCACATGCCCGAGCCCAACATGTGCACCGTGGCTCAAAATCTTAGACTGGGAATGAGCTCTGTATGCTTAGACATGGAATGAACTTCGTATGCCTAAACTAACCCACGAAACGAGCTTGCAGGTGCTCAGCTGGCCACAGAGTCTGAATGCACAAGCCGGGGATCGATTGGATCCCCCCCTGCGTACCGTCGATCCTACTGCCAGAACCCTCTGTCTGATCCGATCTTAGATTGAGAATGAACTCCGTATGCATAAGTCAACCCATGAAACGAGCGTGTGGGCGTTAAGCCGACCGAATAGGCATAACGCGCAAGCTGGGGAGCGGCTCGGTCCCCCTCTTCATGCTGCCAATCCCGCTGCCACAACCCTCGGTCCAGCTGGGGCTTAGACATGGAATGAACTCCCTATGCCTAAGCCAACCCACGAAACGGGCATGCGGGCGCTCAGCCGACCGAAGAGGCAGAATGCGCAAGTCGGGGATCGGCCCAGTCCTCCGTGCGCGCTATCGATCCTGCTGCCGCAACCCTCGGTCTAGTCTGATCTTAGACTGGGAATGAACTCTGTATGCTTAGACTGGGAATGAACTCTATATGCCCAAGTCAACCCATGAAACGAGCGTGCAGACACTCAGTCGGCCGAAGAGGCATAATGCGTAAGTCGAGGATCTGGCCGGTCCCTTTCTACGTGCTGCCGATCCCGCTGTCGATCCTACTGCCACAACCCTTGGTCCGACTGGGGCTTAGACATGGAATGTACTCCGTATGCCTAAGCCAACGCATGAAACGAGCGTGCGGGTGCTCAGCCGGTCGGAGAGGCAGAATGTACACGCTGGGGATCGACTCGGCCCCCCTGCGTGCTGCCGATCCTGCTGTCGCAATCCTCAATCTGGTCTGATCTTAGACTAGGAATGAACTCCGTATGCTTCGACTAGGGATGAACTCTGTATGCCTAAGTCAACCCACAAAACGAGCATGCGAGCGCTCAGCCGACCAGAGAGACAAGATGCACAAGCCGGGGATCGAACGGGTGGTAGGTGGGTTCAAGCACATCTTCATATTTCTGCCATGCCAATGCCATTTTTATGGCATGTAAATTCATACAATGGTCCCCTAAGCCTTCATGTGAAGTTTCGTGGCAAGTCAACCCGTTTTCTATTTTTCACGATTTTTGAAATTTTTACGGTTCGAGATTTTTTTTAATTTATTTAGAAAGAGTTTTATCCCCAAATTTGGTAGAGGTGATCCTTGTATTTTTATTGGCATGCACAAAAAAATTCAGCTAAAAACTCAAAGTGGAGAAGATTTTGTGACCATTTGAAAAAAGTGTCCCCATTTCAGACACTTTAATGGCTACTGGCAGCAAACCTATAAAATCTCAAATGCTCTTTAAGGGGGTGAGTTCTCGAGGTTTGATGAGGGATAGGGGGCCAATATAAGGGCCAAGTACCAGCACCCATTGCACATCATGTGCGCACACCCCCCGGCCCCCCAATCGCCGGAACCCTTAATGCCATCGGTTAGGCTCTCCGATGATGCTCAGGCGATGGTGCGCCGGGCAAAAAAAATGCCACACCAGCAAATGCCCAAGCCCAGCATGTGCACCATGGCTCAAAATCTTAGATTGGGAATGAGCTCCGTATGCTTAGACATGGAATGAACTCTGTATGCCTAAGCCAACCCACGAAACGAGCGTACGGGCGCTTAGCCGATCGGAGAGGCAGAATGCGCAAGCTGGGGATCGACCCGATCCCCCCCAGCGTGCTGTTGATCGACCCGATCCCCCCTAGCATGCTGTTGATCCTGCTGCTGCAACCCTCGATCCGGTCTGATCTTAGACTGGGAATGAACTCCATATGCATAAGTCAACCCACGAAACGAGCATGCGGGCGCTAAGCCGGTCGAAGAGGCATAATGCGCAAGCCGAGGTTCAGCCTGGTCCCCCTCTACGTGCTGCCTATCCCGCTGCCACAACCCTCGGTCCGGCTGGGGCTTAGACATGGAATGACATCCCTATGCCTAAGCCAACCCACGAAATGAGCGTGCGGGCGTTCAGTAGACCGGAGAGGCAGAATGCGCAAACCGGGGATCGGCCTGGTCCCCCCTACATGCTGTCGATCCTACTACTGCAACCCTCCATTCGGTCCAATCTTAGACTGCGAATGAACTCTGTATGCTTAGATTGGGGATGAACTCCGTATGCCTAAGTCAACCCACGAAAAGAGCATACAGTCGCTCAGCCTGTCGGAGAGGTCGGTCGAAGAGGCGTAATGCGCAAGCCGGGGATCAGCCCGATCCCCCTTTGCGTGCTGCCGATCCCATTGTCGGTCCTACTACCACAACCCTCGATTCGGCTAGGGCTTAGACATGGAATGTACTCCGTATGCCTAAGCCAACCCACGAAATGAGCGTGCGGGCACTCAACAGGTCAGAGGGGCAGAATGCGCAAGCCGGGGATCGACCCGGTCCCCCCTGTGTGCTGTCGATGCTGCTGCCGCAACCCTCAATCCGGTCCAATCTTAGATTGGGAATGAACTCTGTATGCTTATGTCATGCCCTTGGTGGGTGCGCCAGGCACATCAGGCGGACCAGCAGGCGAGCCAGAGGTTGAGGCCTGCAGACCAGGCATGCTGGCGGGTATCTGTGCGCAAAGCCTAGCAAATGAGTTTAGAATGCCTGCCAAACTTGCAGGCCAGCCCGTGAGACCAAGGCCTAGTATACAAGCTGCCCGCACTACATCTAGAAAGGCCCAAGGTGCTGGACACGCAAGGGATGCTTCTGGAAGCAGGCAGGATCAGCTGGAGCATCCTGGCAGATTTGGTTGACCCTGAAAATCAGGAGTTAGCATCCTGATTGATTATAATCTATATAATCCCATGATTTTAGCCTTTATTCTAGGGATATGCCATTAAGTTGTAGCTGGAGCCTCAACTATATATAGAGGGCTGCTCCACCCTCATTTGTACGCCATCAAAGACTTCTATTTGAGTGAATACAAGAGCATTTCCAAAATTCTATCTTGTTATCCTATTTCTCTTTAACTTGCGTAATTAGCCCTTCCCATTGTTCTAGTGCCCGCACGCTTGTGTTTTAGGTTGACTTAGGCATAAAGGAAGAGATTCCAAGCCTAAGGCCACACGGTTTCTGAGTCTAAGGTTGGAGCCCGTGACAGTTGGTATCAGAGCAAGTTTGATTCTGCGTGTTTGTGTTGTGTAGGTTAGATCGTGATTGAGGAGATGGCATCCCAAAGCGACGTTGTTAGCCAACAACCAGAGGCCCAGGAGCATAGGTGTGGAAGAGGCAAGAAAGCCAATTCTAGAGATATCTGGTCTACCATGGACGATAGGCTAGCCAAAGGGGAGGTGATCGTAGGCAACATGGGAGAGAAGCTTGAGGAGGTAGAGACTCACATTGCATCGCTAGACTCCATGGGGAAAGAGATCCAAAGTGAGCTGAAAGCTGCTCTTAACAAAGGCTTGGACGTGTTCACCCGAAAGAATCAGACCTTGGAGGCTGAAGTGCTGACCTTGGGCGATGGCATGGAGGCCATGCACCAGTGGATGGAAGAGCTTGCCAGTGAGCTCATTACTTGCAAGACTACCATTGGGAATATCATGTTTGCTGGAGTGTCCAAGTCCAGATTGGATGTCCCTAAGCCTAAGGAGTTCAAGGGGACTAGGGCAGCCAAGGAAGTAGACAACTACCTTTGGGGTATGGAGCAATACTTCCAGGCCATGGGCATACAAGACGAGGTGATAAAGGTAAGCACCGCTACTATGTATCTCACTGATGTAGCCTTATTATGGTGGAAGCGCAAGTGTAATGATGTCAGGCGTGGGAGCGCCAAGATTGAAACCTGGGCAGAGTTCTAAAAAGAGTTCAAAGAACAATTTTACCCGAAGTATGCCGATGATAAGGCACGGGCAAAGTTGCGCAGGCTGAGCCAGCAAGGGGACATAAGGGAGTATGTCCAGAAATTCTCTGAACTGATGCTACAGATCTCGAATCTAGGTGAGAAAGATGCCTTTTTTGCTTTCATGGATGGGCTGAAGCCGTGGGTGAAGCATGAGCTACAAAAGAAAGGAGTTCATGACTTGGCTAAAGCCATGACTACTACTGAAGCCTTGATAGAGTTCAAGCCTCTGAACAAGTTCGAGTCTACCAAGCCCAAAGGTAAGGGCAGGGATGATAGGGACCGAAAGAAAAAGTCCAAAGGGAAAAACCGTAACCAGGAGTCCAAGGATGGAGACCGAGATCGTTCAACCAAGGATGGCGAGAGGAAGCCACCAGCAGGCAAGTGGAAAGCAAAAGGGGACCGAGAGCCACTAGCATGCTACCTATGTGGAGGGAGCCACATAGTGCGTAATTGCTTGCAGAAGGGTAAGTTGGCTGCTGTAGACAAAGAGTCTGATGAGGAGCCAGAGTCAGGGGCAGCAAAGCTTGGGTCGTTGGTGCTCAATGCTGTCCAGAGTAAGGGGAGCCGTAAGCCAAAGAGCTTGATGTTTACGGATCTAATGGTTACGGGTCAAAAGGTGAGCGCACTAGTGGACACAGGTGCCTCACATCTTTTTATTTCAGGTGATGGAGCCCAAAAGCTCAGACTAAAGGTGCAGAAAGGGATTGGTACCATTAAAACGGTGAACTCCAAGGAAGTTCCAGCCATTGGAGTAGCACGAGGAGTGGAGTTGCAGCTTGGAGACTGGAAAGGCAAGGAGACCATTGAAGTAATACCCCTTGATGACTATGAGTTTATGATTGGGTTGGATTTCCTTGTTCGGATTAACGCCCTCCTTGTACCTTTTATCGATTGTGTTTGCATCTTAGATGCACGGTGCCAATGCCTAGTACCATTGAGGAGAGGGTCTAGAGTTGGGTCACGGGTGGTGTCAGCCATCCAATTTGCCAAGGCGGTAAGCAGACAAGAAGACACCTTCTTGGCAGCCCTGAAATATGATGAGCCAAGGGAGAAGGAGATCGAGTCACCCTTGAAGGTGCTAAAGGTGCTGAAGACCTTTAATGATGTGATGCTCGCAAAGCTGCCTAGCAAGCTACCACCTAAGAGGGAGGTGGACCACAAGATCGAGCTAGTGTCCGAGGCCAAGCCATCAGCCAAAGCCCCTTACGGAATGTCTCCACCAGAGTTGGAGGAGTTAAGGAAGTAGCTCAAGGAGTTAGTTGATGTTGGCTTCATCAGGCCATCGAAGGCACCTTATGGTGCACCGGTTCTATTCCAGCACAAGCATGATGGGTCATTACGGCTGTACATAGACTACCAGGCTTTGAACAAGCTGACCATTAAGAACAAGTACCCCATCCCACTCATTGTGGACTTGTTCGATCAACTTGGAAGTGCAAGGTGGTTCACCAAGTTGGATTTGAGGTCGGGCTACTATCAAGTCAGGATCACGGAGGGAGATAAGCCAAAGATAGCATGTGTCACTCGGTATGGTTCGTATGAGTTCTTGGTGATGCCTTTTGGACTCACGAATGCCCCAGCAACATTCTGCACCCTTATAAACAAGGTACTTCAGTCATTCCTTGATTAGTTTGTTGTGGTTTATTTAGATGACATTGTGATCTACAGCCAGACTTTAGGAAAGCATGTAGACCACTTGAGACAGGTGTTCGAGGTGTTACGGGCGCACAAGCTATTTGTCAAGAGGGAGAAGTGCTAATTCGCCCAGCAGGAGATCCCGTTCCTTGGGCACATAGTGGGAGGTGGCAGGATACGCATGGATGAAGGCAAGATACACACCATCCTGGAGGGGCAACTGCTAGCCAAGGTCATTGAGTTGAGATCGTTCCTTGGGCTGGTCAACTACTACAGGCGCTTCATCAAAGGTCACTCAGCAATAGCCACACCATTGACTGACTTGCTCAAGAAAGGGAGAGCATAGAAGTGGAGCACAGGGTGTCAGGAAGCCTTTGACAGGTTGAAGTGGGCTGTGACCGAAGAGCCAGTCTTGGCCTTGCCAGACCATGCCAAGCCGTATGAGGTGCATACGAATGCATCAGACTTTGCCATATGCTTAGACTAGGGATGAACTCTGTCTACCTAAGTCAACCCACGAAATGAGCGTGCGGGTGCTCAGTCGGCCGAATAGGCCGATCGAAGAGGCATAATACGCAAGCCAGGGATCAGCCTGATCCCTCTCTACGTGCTGTCGATCCCGTTACCGAGCCTGCTGCCACAACCCTCGATCCCACTGGGGCTTAGACATGGAATGTACTCTGTATGCCTAAGCCAACCCATGAAACGAGCGTGCAGGTGCTCAGCCGGCCAGAGAGGCAGAATACGCAAACCGGGGATCAGCCCGGTCCCCCCTACGTGCTGTCGATCCTACTACCGCAACCCTCAATCTGGTTCGATCTTAGACTGGAATGAACTCCGTATGCTTCGACTAGGGATGAACTCTGTATGCCTAAGTCAACCCACGAAACGAGCGTGCGGGTGCTCAGCCGACTAGAGAGACAGGATGCGCAAGCCGGAGATCGAACGGGTGGTAGGTGGGTTCTAGCACATCTTCATATTTCTGCCATGCCAATGCCATTTTTATGGCTTGTAAATTGATACAATGGTCCCCTAAGCCTTCATGTGAAGTTTCGTGGCAAGACGACCCGTTTTCTATTTTTCATGATTTTTGAAACTTTTTACGGTTCGAGCTTTTTTTTAAATTTTTTTAGAAAGAGTTTCATCCCCAAATTTGGTAGAGGTGATCCTTGTATTTTTGTTGGCATGCACAAAAAAATTCAGCTAAAAACTCGAAGTGGAGAAATTTTGTGACCGTTTGAAAAAAATGTCCCCATTTCAGACACTTTAATGGCTACTAGCAGCAAACCTATAAAATCTCAAATGCTCTTTAAGGGGGTCTGAGTTCCCAAGGTTTGATAAGGGATAGAGGGCCAATATAAGGGCCAAATGCCAGCACCGATTGCACATCATGTGCGCACACCCCCTTGCCCCCCCAATTGTCAGAACCCCCAATGCCGTCGGTTAGGCTCTCCGGTGATGCTCCGACGATAGTGCCTCGTGCGAAAAAAATGCAGCACCAGCACATGCCCAAGCCCAGCATGTGCACCGTTGCTCAAAATCTTAAACTGGGAATGAGCTCTGTATGCTTAGATATGGAATGAACTTCATATGCCTAAGCCAACCCACGAAACGAGTGTGCGGGCGCTCAGCCGACCGGAGAGGCAAAATGCTCAAGCTGGGGATCGACCCAATCCCCCCTACATGCTGTCGATCCAGCTACCGCAACCCTCGGTTCGGTCCAATCTCAGACTGGGAATGAACACCGTATGCATAAGTCAACCCATGAAACGAGCGTGCGAGAGCTAAGCTGGCCGAAGACGTATAATGCACAACTGGGGATCAGCCCAGTCCCCCTCTGGGTGTTGTCTATCCCGCTGCCACAACCCTCGGTCTGGCTGGGGCTTAGACATGGAATGAGCTCCCTATGCCTAATCCAACCCATGAAATGGCCATGAGGGCGTTCAACCGGCCAGAGAGGCAGAATGCGCAAGCCGGGGATCAGCTCGACCCCCCCTGCATACTGCCGATCTTGCCGTCGGAACCCTCGATCCGATCTTAGATTAGGAATAAACTCTGTATGCTTAGACTGGGGATGAACTTCGTATGCCAAAGTCAACCCATGAAATGAGCGTGCGAGCCTCAACCAACCGGAGAGGCCGATCGAAGAGGCATAATGCGCAAGTCAAGGATCAGCCCGTCCCCCTCTGCATGCTGTCGATCCCGCTGCTAGTCCTGCTACCACAACCCTCGATCTGGCCGGGGCTTAGACAAGGAATATACTCCGTATACCTAAGCCAACCCATGAAATGAGCGTGTGGGTGCTCAGTCGGACGGAGTGTTCGATCGAAGAGGCATAATGCATAAGCCGAGGATCAACATGGTCCCACTCTGTGTGCTATCGATCCCGCTGTCGGTCCTGCTGCCACAACCCTCGGTCCGACTGGGGCTTAGACATGGAATGTACTCTGTATGCCTAAGCCAACCCACGAAACGAGCGTACGAGTGCTCAGTCGACTGAAGAGGTAGAATGCACAAGTCGGGGATCAGCACGATCCCTCCTGCATGCTGTCGATCTTGCTATCGTAACCCTCGATCCGATCTGATCTTAGACTGGGAATGAACTTCGTATGCTTAGACTGGGGAAACGAGAGTGCAGACGCTCAGTCGATCGGAGAGGCCAATCGGAGAGGCATAATGCGCAAGCCGGGGATCAAGCCGGTCTCCCTCTGCGTGCTGTCGATCCTGCTGCCAGTCTTGCTACCACAACCCTCGGTCCGGTTGGGGCTTAGATGTGGAATATACTCCGTATGAATAAGCCAACCCATAAAATGAGCGTGTGGGAGCTTAGCCAGCTGGAGAGGTAGAATGCGCAAGCTGGGGATCGACATGATCCCCTCTATGTGCTGTCGATCCTGCTATTGCAACAATGGATCTGGTCCGATCTTAGACTGGGAATGAACTCTGTATGCTTAGACTGGGGATGAACTCCATATGCCTAAGTCAACCCATGAAACGAGCGTGCGGGCGCTCAGTCGACCAGAGAGGTAGGATGCGCAAGCCGGGGATCAAACGGGTGGTAGGTGGGCTCAAGCACATCTTCATAGTTCTGCGGTGCCAATGCCATTTTTATGGCTTGTAAATTTATACAATGGTCCCCTAAGCCTTCATGTGAAGTTTCGTGGCAAGACGACCCGCTTTTTTATTTTTCACGATTTTTAAAACTTTTTGCTGTTTGAGATTTTTTTAAATTTTTTAGAAAGTGTTTTGTCCCCAAATTTTGTAGAGGTGATCCCTGTATTTTTGTTGGCATGCATAAAAAAATTCAGCTAAAAACTCGAAGTGGAGAAGATTTTGTGACCATTTGAAAAAAGTGTCCCCATTTCTAACACTTAAATGGCTACTGGCAACAAATCTATAAAATCTCAAATGCTCTTTAAGGGGGTGTGAGTTCTTGAGGTTTGATGAGGAATAGGGGGCCATTATAAGGGCCAAGTACCACCACCCATCGCACATCATGTGCGCACACCCCCCGACCCCCCTAATCGCCAAAACCCCTAATGCCATCGGTTAGGCTCTCCGACGATGCCCCGGGTGAAAAAATTGCGGCACCAGCACATGCCCGAGCCTAGCATGTGCACCATGGCTCAAAATCTTACATTGGGAATGAGCTCCATATGCTTGGACATGGAACGAACTCTGTATGCCTAAGCCAACCCACGAAACGAGCGTGCGGGTGCTCAGCCGATCGGAAAGGTAGAATGCGCAAGCTGGGGATCGACCCGATCCCCCCTACGTACTGTCGATCCTGCTATCGCAACCGTTGGTCCAGTATGATCTTAAACTGGTAATGAACTCCGTATGCTTAGACTGGGGATGAACTCCATATGCCTAAGTCAACCCACGAAACGAACGTGCGGCACTTAGCCGACCGAAAAGGCCAGCCCGATCCCCTTTTGCATGCTGCCGATCCCTCTGCCGACTCTGCTACCACAACCCTCGGTCTGACTGGGGCTTAGACGAGGAATGTACACCGTATGCCTAAGCCAACCCATGAAACGAGCATGCGGGTGCTCAGTCGACCGGAGAGGTAAAATGCATAACCCGGGGATCGGCTCGATCACCCTTACGTGCAGCTGATCCTGCTGTCGCAACCCTCGATCTGGTCTGATCTTAGATTGGGAATGAACTCCGTCTGCTTAGACTAGGGATGAACTCCGTATGCCTAAGTCAACCTATGAAACGAGCGTGTGGGTGCTCAGTCAGCGGGAAAGGCCGGCCAGAAAGGCATAATGCGCAAGTCGGGGATCAGCCCGGTCCCCCTCTACGTACTATTGGTCTTGCTGCCATAACCCTCGATTCGGCTGGGGCTTAGATGTGGAATGTACTCCGTATGCCTAAGCCAACCCACGAAACGAGCGTGTGGGTGCTCAGCTGGTCAGAGAGGTAGAATAAGCAAACAGGGATCGGTGCGATCCCCCCCACGTGCTGCCGATCCTGCTGTCGCAACCTTCAATACGGTCCGATCTTAGATTGGGAATGAACTCCATATGCTTAGACTGGGGATGAACTCCGTATGCCTAAGTCAAGCCATGAAACGAGCGTGCTGGCACTCAGCCGACCGGAGAGGTCGACCAGGAGGCATAATTCGTAAGCTAAGGATCAGCCCGGTCCCCTTCTGCGTGCTGTTGATCTTGCTGCAGGTCCTGCTGCCACATCCCTTGATCTGGCTGGGGCTTAGATATGGAATGTACTCTGCGTGCCTAACCTAACCCACGAAACGAGTGTGTGGGTGTTCAGCCGGTTGGAGCGACAAAATGCGCAAGTCGGGGATCAACCCGGTCTCCCCTGCGTGCTGTCGATCCTGCTGTCGCAACCCTCGATCCAGTCCACTCTTAGACTGGGAATGAACTCTTTATGCTTAGACTGGGGATGAACTCCGTATGTCTAAGTCAACCCACGAAACGAGCGTGCGGGTGCTCAGTCGACCAGAGAGGCAGGATGCGCAAGCCGGGGATCGAACGAGTGGTAAGTGGGTTCTAGCACATCTTCATATTTCTGCCATGCCAACACCATTTTTATGGCTTGTAAATTCATACAATGGTCCCCTAAGCCTTCATGTGAAGTTTCGTGGCAAGATGACCCGTTTTCTATTTTTCACGATTTTTGAAACTTTTTGCGGTCCGGGATTTTTTTAAATCTTTTTAGAAAGAGTTTTGTCCCCAAATTTGGTAGAGGTGATCCTTGTATTTTTGTTGGCATGCACACAAAAATTCAGCTAAAAACCCGAAGTGGAGAAGATTTTGTGACCGTTTGAAAAAAGTGTCCCCATTTCAGACACTTTAATGGCTACTGGCAGCAAACCTATAAAATCTCAAATGCTATTTAAGGGGTGTGAGTTCTCGAGGTTTGATGAGGGATAGGGGGCCAATATAAGGGCCAAGTACCAGCACCCATCACACATTATATGCACACACCCCCCGGCCCCCCAATCACCGAAACCCCCAATGCCGCCGGTTAGGCTCTCCAGTGATGCTCCAACGATGCTTCGATGATGGTGCCTCGGGTGAAAAAAAAGCGACACCAGCACATGCCCGAGCCTAGCATGTGCACCGTGGCTCACAATCTTAGATTGGGAATGAGCTCCGTATACTTAGACATGGAATGAACCCCGTATGCCTAAGCCAACCCACGAAACGAGCGTGCGGGCGCTCAGCCGGTCAGAGAGGTAGAATGCGCAAGCCAGGGATCGACCCGGTCCACCCCTGCATGCTGTCGATCCTGCTGCGACAACCCCTGGTCCGGTCTGATCTTAGACTGGGAATGAACTCCGTATGCATAAGTCAACCCACGAAACGAGCGTACGGGCGTTGAGCCGATCGAAGAGGCATAATACGCAAGTCGGGGGTCGGCCCGATCCCCCTCTGCGTGCTGTCGGTCCAGCTACCCCAACCCTCGGTCTGACTGGGGCTTAGACATGGAATGAGCTCACTATGCCTAAGCCAACCCATGAAACAGGTGTGCGGGTGCTCAGCCGGTCAGAAAGGTAGAATGCGCAAGCAGGGGATCGGCCCAGTCCCCCCTACGTGCTGCCGATCCTGCTACCGCAACCCTTGATCCAGTCCGATCTTAGACTGGGAATGAACTCCGTATGCTTAGACTGGGGATGAACTCCGTATGCCTAAGTTAACCCATGAAACGAGCGTGCCGATGCTCAGCCAGCCGGAGAGGCATAATGCGCAAGCCGGGGATAAGCCCGGGCCCCCTCTACGTGCTACCGATCCTACTGCCACAACCCTTGGTCTTGTTGGGGCTTAGACGTGGAATGTACTCTGCATGCCTAAGCCAACCCATGAAACGAGCGTGTGGGTGCTCAGCCGACCGGAGAGGTAGAATGTGCAAGCCAGGGATCGGCCTGATCCCCCTACGTGCTATCGATCTTACTGTCACAACCCTCGATTCGATTTGACTTTAGACTGGGAACAAACTCCATAGGCTTAGACTGGAGATGAACTCCATATGCCTAAGCCAACCCACGAAACGAGTGTGCCGGTGCTTAGTCGGCCGAAAAGGCCGATCGGAGAGGCATAATACGTAAGCTGAGGATTAGCCCGATCCCCCTCTGCATGCTGTAGATCTTGCTGCAGGTCCTGCTGCCACAACCCTCGGTCTGGCTGCGGCTTAGACGTGGAATGCACTCCGTATGCCTAAGCCAACCCACGAAACGAGCGTGCGGGCGCTCAGCTGACCGGAGAGGCAGAATGCGTAAGCCGAGGATTGGTTCGGTCCCCCTACGTGCTGTCGATCTTACTGCCGCAACCCTCGATCCGATCTAATCTTAGACTGGGAATGAACTCCGTATGCTTAGACTGGTGATGAACTCCGTATGCCTAAGTCAACCCACAAAATGAGCGTCCGAGCGCTCTGCTGACCGGAGAGGCAGGATGCGTAAGCCGGGGATCGAACGGGTGGTAGGTGGGTTCCAGCACATCTTCATATTTCTGCCATGCCAATGCCATTTTTATGGCTTGTAAATTCATACAATGGTCCCCTAAGCCTTCATGTGAACTTTCATGGCAAGTCGACCCGTTTTCTATTTTTCATGATTTTTGAAACATTTTACGGTTCGAGAGTTTTTAAATTTTCTTAGAAAGAGTTTTGTCCCCAAATTTGGTAGAGGTGATCCTTGTATTTTTGTTGGCATGCACAAAAAATTCAGCCAAAAACTCGAAGTGGAGAAGATTTTGTGAACGTTTGAAAAAAGTGTCCCCATTTCAGACACTTTAATGGCTACTGGCAGCAAACCTATAAAATCTCAAATGCGCTTTAAGGGGGTGTGAGTTCTCAAGGTTTGATGAGGGATAAGGGGCCAATATAAGGGCCAAGCACCAGCACCCATCGTACATCATGTGCGCACACCCCCGACCCTCCCAATCGTCCAAACCCCTAATGCCGCCGGTTAGGCTCTCCGACGATGCTCCGGTGATGGTGCCCCGGGTGAAAAAAATGTGGCACCTGCACATGCCCGAGCCCAGTATGTGCACCGTGGCTCAAAATCTTAGATTGGGAATGAGCTCCATATGCTTAGACATGGAATGAACTCCGTATGCCTAAGCCAAGCCACGAAATGAGCGTGCGGGTGCTCAGTTGGCCGGAGAGGCAGAATGTGCAAGCCATTGATCGACTCGGTCCCCCCTGTGTGCTATTGATCCTGCTGTCACAACCCTCGGTCCGGTTCGATCTTAGACAGGGAATGAATTCCGTTTCCATAAGCCAACCCATGAAATGAGCGTGCGGGTGCTGAGCCGATCGAAGAGGCATAATGCGTAAGCCGGGGATCGGCCCGATCCTCCTCTACGTGCTGTCGGTCCCGTTGCCACAACCCTCGGTCTGACTTGGGGCTTAGACATGAAATGAGCTCCCTACGACTAAGCCTACCCACGAAATGGGTGTGCAGATGCTCAGTCGGTCGGAGAGGCAGAATGCGCGAGCTGGGGATCGACCCGGTCCCCCCTGCATGCTGTCGATCCTGCTGTCGCAACCCTCGGTTCGGTCTGATCTTAGACTAGGAATGAACTTCGTATGCATAAGTCAACCCATGAAACAAGCATACGGGCGTTGAACCGATCGAAGAGGCATAATACGCAAGCCGGGGGTCAGCCCGATCCCTCTTTGCGTGCTGCCGGTCCCGCTGCCACAACCCTCAGTCCGACTAGGGCTTAGACATGGAATGAGCTCCCTATGCCTAAGCCAACCCATGAAACGGGTGTGCGGGTGCTCAGTCGATCGAAAAGGCAGAATGCACAAGTCGGGGATCGACCCGATCCCCCTGCGTGCTGTCGGTCCTACTATCGCAACCCTCGATCAGATCTAATCTTAGAGAGGGAATGAACTCCGTATGCTTAGACTGGGGATGAACTCCGTATGCCTATGTCAACCCACGAAATGAGCGTGCGGGCGCTTAACCGACCAGAGAGACAGGTTGTGTAAACCGGGGATCGAACGGGTGGTAGGTGGGTTCAAGCACATCTTCATATTTTTGCCATGGCAATGCCATTTTTATGGCTTGTAAATTCATACAATTGTCCCCTAAGCCTTCATGTAAAGTTTCGTGGCACAACGACCTGTTTTCTATTTTCCATGATTTTTGAAACTTTTTACGGTTCGGGATTTTTTTAAATTTTTTTAGAAAGAGTTTTGTCCCCAAATTTGGTAGAGGTGATCCTTGTATTTTTGTTGGCATGCACAAAAAATTCTGTTAAAAACTCAAAGTGGAGAAGATTTTGTGACCGTTTGAAAATAGTATCCACATTTCAAACACGTTAATGGCTACTGGCAGCAAACCTATAAAATCTCAAATGCTCTTTAAGGGGTGTGAGTTCTCGAGGTTTGATGAGGGATAAGGGGCCAATATAAGGGCCAAGTTCCAGCACCCATCGCACATCATGTGCGCACACCCACCGGCCCCCCCATTCGCATGAACCCCCAATGCCGTAGGTTAGGCTCTCCGACGATGCTCCTACGATGGTGCCCCCGGTGAAAAAAATGCGGCACCAGCAAATGTCTGAGCCCAGCATCTGTAACATGGCTCAAAATCTTAGATTGGGAATGAGCTCCATATGCTTAGACACGGAATGAACTCCGTATGCCTAAGCCAACCCATGAAACAAGCGTGCGAGCGCTCAATCGGTCGGAGAGGTAGAATGCGAAAGTCGGGGATCGACTCGGTCCCCCCTCTGTGCTGTCGATCCTACTGTCGCAACCCTCGGTACGGTCCGATCTTAGATTGGGAATGAACTCCGTATGCATAAGTCAACCGACGAAATGAGCGTGCGGGCGTTGAGCCAGTCGAAGAGGCATAATGCGCAAGCCGGGGATCGACCCAGTCCCCCTCTACGTGCTGTCGATCCCGCTGCCACAACCCTCAGACCGACTAGGGCTTAGACATGGAATGAGCTACCTATTTCTAAACCAACCCACGAAACGGGCATGCAGGCACTCAATCGATCGAAGAGGCAGAATGCGTAAGCCGAGGATCGGCTCAGTCCCCCCTGCTTGCTGTCGATCCTGCTGCCGCAACCTTTGGTCTAGTCTGATCTTAGAGTGGCAATGAACTCCGTATGCTTAGACTAGGGATGAACTCCGTATGCCTAAGTCAACCCATGAAACGAGCGTGCGGGCGCTCAGCAAGCCGAAGAGGCTGGCCGGAGAGGCATAACACACAAGTCAGGGATCAGCCCGATCCCCCTCTACGAGCTACCAATCTCACTACCGGTTCTTGCTGCCACAACCCTCGGTCTGGCTGGGGCTTAGACGTGGAATGTACTCCGTATGCCTAAGCCAGCCCACGAAACTACCGTGCGGGTGCTCAGTCGGTCGGAAAGGCAGAATGCACAAGTCGAGGATCGGCTCGGTCCTTCTTACGTGCTGTTGATCCTGCTACTGCAACCCTCGATCCGGTCTGACGTTAGACTAGGAATGAACTCCGTATGCTTAGACTGGGCATGAACTCCGTATGCCTAAGTCAACCCATGAAACAAGCGTGCGGGTGCTCAGCCGACCAGAGAGGCAGGATGCGTAAGCCGAGGATCGAACGGGTGGTAGGTGGGTTCAAGCACATCTTCATATTTTTGCCAAGCCAATACCATTTTTATGGCTTGTAAATTCATATAATGGTCCCTTAAGCCTTCATGTGAAGTTTCGTGGCAAGATGACCTATTTTCTATTTTCCACGATTTTGAAAACTTTTTACGGTTCGGGATTTTTTTAAATTTTTTTAGAAAGAGTTTTGTCCCCAAATTTGGTAGAGGTGATCCTTGTATTTTTGTTGGTATGCACAAAAAATTCAACTAAAAACTCGAAGTGGAGAGGATTTTGTGACTGTTTGAAAAAAGTGTCCCCATTTTAGACACTTTAATGGCTACTGGCAGCAAACCTATAAAATCTCAAATGCTCTTTAAGGGGGTGTGAGTTCTCGAGGTTTGATGAGGGATAGGGGGCCAATATAAGGGCCAAGCACCAGCACCCATCGCACATCATGTGTGCACACCCCCCGACCGCCCCAATCGTCGAAACCCCCAAAGCCGTCGGTTAGGCTCTCCGGTGATGCTCCGGCGATGGTGCCCCGGGTGAAAAAAATACGGCACCAGCACATGCCCCAACCCAGTATGTGCACCGTGGCTCAAAATCTTAGATTGGGAATGAGCTTTGTATGCTTAGACATGGAATGAACTCCGTATGCCAAAGCTAACCTATGAAACGAGCGTCCGGGCGCTCAATCGGCCGGAGAGGTAGAATGCGCAAGTCGGGGATCGGCCCGGTCCCCCCTGCGTGCTGTCGATCCTACTGCTGCAACCCTCGGTCCCGTCTGATCTTGGATTGGGAATGAACTCCGTATGCATAAGTTAACCCACGAAATGAGCGTGCGGGCGCTGAGCCGGTCGAAGAGGCAGAATGCACAACTCGGGGATCGACTCAGTCCCCCTCTGCATGCTACCGGTCCTGCTACCACAACCTTCGGTCTGATTGGGGCTTAGACTTGGAATGAGCTCTCTATGCCTAAGCCAACCCACGAAACGGGCGTGCGGGCGCTAAACCAATCGGAGAGGCAGAATGCGCAAGTCGCGGATCGGCTCGATCCCCCATGCGTGCTGCCAATCCTGCTGTTGCAACCCTCGGTCCAGTCTGATCTTAGACTGGGAATGAACTCTGTATGCTTAGACTGGGGATGAACTCCGTATGCCTAAGTCAACCCACGAAATGAGCGTACGGACGCTCAATCGGTCGGAGAGGCCAACCAGAGAGGCATAATGCGCAAGTCGGGGATCAGCTTGATCCCTCTCTGTGTGCTGTCGATCCCGCTTGCCGGTCCTGCTACCACAACCCTTTGTCCAGCTGGGGCTTTGACGTGGAATGTACTCCGTATGCCTAAGCCAACCCACGAAACTAGCATGCAGGCGCTCAGCCGACCAGACTGGCAAAATGTGCAAGCCGGGGATCGTCTCGATCCCCCCTACGTGCTATTGATCCTGCTGCTACAACCCTTGATCTGGTTCAATCTTAGACTGGGAATGAACTCCGTATGCTTAGACTGGGGATGAACTCTGTATGCCTAAGTCAAACCACAAATCGAGCGTGCGGGCGCTCAACCGGCCGGAGAGGTCAACCTGAGAGGCATAATGTGAAAACCAGGGATCATCCCGGTCCCCCTCTGCGTGCTACCGATCCCACTATCGATCCTGCTGCCATAACCCTCGGTCCGACTGGGGCTTAAACGTGGAATGTACTCCGTATGCCTAAGCGAACCCACGAAACAGGCGTGCGGGCGCTCAGCCGACCGGAGAGGTAGAATGTGCAAGTCGAGGATTGGCTCGGTCCCCTTTGCATGCTGCCGATCCTACTGTCGTAACCCTCGGTTCGATCTGATCTTAGACTGGGAATGAACTCCGTATGCTTAGACTGGGGATGAACTCCGTATGCCTAAGTCAACCCACGAAATGAGTGTGCGGGCACTCAGTCGGTCGGAGAAGCTGGTCGGAAGGCATAATGCATAAGTCGGGGATCAGCCTGATCCCCCTTTACATGCTACCGATCCCGCTGCCGGTCCTGCTACCACAACCCTCGGTCCGACTGGGGCTTAGACGTGGAATGTACTCCATATGCCCAAGCCAACCCATGAAACGAGCGTGCGGGCGCTCAACCGGTCGGAGAGGCAGAATGTGCAAGCCCCTACGTTGGCTCGATCGCCCTCTACGTGCTGTCGATCCTGCTGTAGCAACCCTCGATCCAGTCTGATCTTAGACTAGGAATGAACTCTGTATGCTTAGACTAGGGATGAACTTCGTATGCCTAAGTCAACCCACGAAACGAGCGTGCGGGTGCTCAGCCGACCAGAGAGACAGGATGCGCAAGCCGGGGATCAAATGGGTGGTAGGTGGGTTCAAGCACATCTTCATATTTCTACCATGCCAATGCCATTTTTATGGCTTGTAGAGTCATACAATGGTCCCCTAAGCCTTCATGTGAAGTTTCGTGGCAAGACGACCCGTTTTCTATTTTTAAAGATTTTCAAAACTTTTTACGGTTCAGGATTTTTTTTAATTTTTTTAGAAAGATTTTTGCCCCCAAATTTATTAGCAGTGATCCTTGTATTTTTTTGGCATGCACAAAAAAATTCAGCTAAAAACTCAAAGTGGAGAAGATTTTGTGACCGTTTGAAAAAAGTGTCCCCATTTCGGACGCTTTAATGGCTATTGATAGCAAACCTATGAAATCTCAAATGCTCTTTAAGGGGGTCTGAGTTCTCGAGGTTTAATGAGGGTTAGGGGGCCAATATAAGGGCCAAGTACCAGCACCCATCACACATCATGTGCACACACCCCCTGGACCCCCCAATCGTCGGAACCCCTAATGCCACCGGTTAAACTCTCCGGTGATGCTCCGGCGATGGTGCCCTGGGCGAAAAAAATACGGCACCAGCACATGCCCGAGCCTAGCATGTGCACCGTGGCTCAAAATCTTAGATTGGGAATGAGCTCCGTATGCTTAGACATGGAATGAACTCCGTATGCCTAAGCTAACCCACGAAACGAGCGTACGGGCGCTCAGTCGACCGGAGAGGTAGAATGCTCAAGTCGGGGATCGACCCGGTCCCCCCTGCATGTTGTCGATCCTTATGCTGTGACCCTCGGTCTGGTCTAATCTTAGACTAGGAATGAACTCCGTATGCATAAGTCAACCCACGAAACGAGCGTGCGGGCACTGAGCCGGCCGAAGAGGCATAATGCGTAAGTCGAGGAGGGGCTCGGTCCCCCACTGCGTGCTGTCGGTCCTGCTGCCACAACCTTGGTTTGCCTAGGGCTTAGACATGGAAAGAGCTCCCTATGCCTAAGCCAACCCACGAAATGGACGTGCGGGTGCTCAGTCGGTCGGAGAGGCAGAATGCGTATGCCGGGGATCGGCTCGGTCCCCCCTGCGTGCTGTCGATCCTGCTGCCACAACCTTCAGTTCGATCTGATCTTAGACTGGGAATGAACTCCATATGCTTAGACTAGGGATGAACTCTGTATGCCTAAGTCAACCCATGAAATGAGCGCGCGGGCGCTTAGCTAGCCGGAGAGGCCAGCCAAAGAGGCATAATGCACAAGCTGAGGATCAACCCGGTCCCCCTCTGTGTGCTGTCGATCCCACTACCAGTCCTGCTGCCATAACCCTCGATCCGGCTGGGGCTTAGACATGGAATGTACTCTGTATGCCTAAGCCAACCCATGAAACGAGCGTACAGGTGCTCAATCGGTCGGAGAGGTAGAATGTCCAAGCCAGGGATCAGCCCGGTCCCACCTGCGTGCTACCGATCTTACTGTTGTAACCCTCGATCCAGTCCGATCTTAGACTGGGAATGAACTTCATATGCTTAGACTAGGGATGAACTCCAGATGCCTAAGTCAACCCACGAAACGAGTGTGCAGGCACTCAGTCGACCGAAGAGGCCGGTCGAAGAGGCATAATGCGTAAGTCAGGGATCAGCCCGATCCGCCTTTGTGTGCTACCGATCCCGCTGCCAGTCCTGCTGTCATAACCCTCAATCCGGTTGGGGCTTAAACATGGAATGTACTTCGTATGCTTAACCAACCCACGAAACGAGCGTGCTGTCGCTCAACCGATCGGAGAGGTAGAAGGCACAAGCTGAGGATCGACTTGGACCCCCCTGCATGCTGTCGATCCTGTTGCTACAACCCTAGGTCTGGTCCGATCTTAGACTGGGAATGAACTTCGTATGCATAAGTCAACCCACGAAACGTGCGTGCGAGCGCTGAGTCGGCCGAAGAGTCATAATACACAAGCTGGGGATCGACCCGAGCCCCCTTTGCATGCTATCGGTCCCACTGGCACAACCCTCCGTCCAGCTGGGGCTTAGACATGGAATGAACTCTCTATGCCTAAGCCAACCCACGAAACGGGCGTGCGGGCACTCAGCCAGTCGGAGAGGCAGAATGCGTAAGCCAGGGACCGGCTTGGTCCCACTTGCGTGCTGTCGATCCTGCTGCCGTAAACTTCGATCCGGTTTGATCTTAGACTGAGAATGAACTCCATATGCTTAGACTGGGGATGAACTCCGTATGCCCAAGTCAACCCATGAAACGAGCCTACGGGCATTCAACCAGCCAGAGAGATCGATCGGAGATGCGTAATGGGGAAGTCGGGGATCAGCCCGATCCTCTTCTTCATGCTGTCGATCCCATTGTCGGTCTTACTGCCACAACCCACAGTCCAGCTGGGGCTTAGACGTGGAATGTACTCCGTAAGCCTAAGCCAACCCACAAAATGAACGTGCGGGCGCTCAGCCGATCGAAGAGACAGAATGGGCAAGTCGGGGATCAGCCCGATCCCCGCTGCGTGCTATCGATCCTCCTATCGCAACCCTCGATCCGATCTGATCTTAGACTGAGAATCAACTTCATATGCTTAGTCAACGCACGAAACAAGCGTGTGGGTGCTCAGCCGACCAGAGAGGTAGGATGCGCAAGCCGAGGATCGAATGGGTGGTAGGTGGGTTCAAGCACATCTTCATATTTTTGCAGTACCAATGCCATTTTTATGGCTTGTAAATTCATACAATGGTCCCCTAAGCCTTCATGTGGAGTTTCATGGCAAGATGACCTGTTTTCTATTTTTCACGATTTTTGAAACTTTTTACGGTTCGGGATTTTTTAAAATTTTTTCAGAAAGAGTTTTGTCCCCAAATTTGGTAGAGATGATCCTTGTATTTTTTTTGGCATGCACAAAAAAATTCATCTAAAAACTCGAAGTGGAGAAGATTTTGTGATGGTTTGAAAAAAGTGTCCCCATTTTAGACACTTTAATGGCTACTGGCAGCAAACCTATAAAATCTCAAATGCTCTTTAAGGGGGTGTGAGTTCTCGAGGTTTGATGAGGGGTAGGGGGCCAATATAAGGGCCAAGTATCAGCACCAATCGCACATCATGTGCGCACAGCCCCCGGCCCCCCCAATCGCCAGAACCCCTAATGCTGCCGGTTAGGCTTCCCGACGATGCTCTGGCGATGGTGCCGCGGGCAAAAAAAATGCAGCTCCAGCACATGCCCAAGCCCAGCATATGCACCGTGGTGCAAAATCATAGATTGGGAATGAGCTCTGTATGCTTAGACATGGAATGAACTCCGTATGCCTAAGCCAACCCATGAAACGAGCGTGCGGGCGCTCAGCCGACCGGAGAGGCAGAATGCACAAGCCTGGTTTCGAGCCGATCCCCCCTGCGTGCTGTCAATCCTGCTGCCACAACCCTAAGTCCAATCGATCTTAGACTGGGAATGAACTCCGTACGCATAAGTCAACCTATGAAACGAGCGTACGGGCGCTGAGCCGATCGAAGAGGCATAATGCGTAAGCCGGGGATTGGCCTGGTCCCCCTCTATGTGCTGCCAGTCCCACTGCCACAACGCTCGATCTGGCTGGGGCTTAGACATGGAATGACCTCCCTATGCCTAAGCCAACCCCCGAAACGGGCGTGCGGGTGCTCAGTCGACCAGAGACGCAGAATGCGCAAGCCGGGGATCGGTTCGATCCCCCCTGCATGCTGTCGATCCTGCTGCCGCAACCCTCGATCCAGTTTGATCTTAGACTGGGGATGCACTCCGTATGCCTAAGTCAACCCATGAAATGAGCGTGCAGGCACTCAGCCTACCGAAGAGGCATAATACGCAAGCCGGAGATCAGCCCGATCCCCTTCCGCATGTTGTCGATCCCACTACCGGTCCTGCTGCCACAACCCTCGATCCGACTGGGGCTTAGACGTGGAATGTACTCCGTATGCCTAAGCCAACCCACGAAATGAGCGTATGGGTGCTCAGCCGATCGGAGAGGTAGAATGCACAAGCCGGGGATCAACCCGGTCCCCCCTACGTGCTGTCGATCCTATTACCGCAACCCTTGATCCAGTCTGATCTTAGAATGGGAATGAACTCTGTATGCTTAGACTGGGGATGAACTCCATATGCCTAAGTCAACCCACGAAACGAGCGTGCGAGCACACAACCGATTGGAGAAGCCAGTCGAAGAGGTATAATGCGTAAGTCAAGGATCAGCCCGGTCCCCCTCTGCATGCTGCTGATCCCGCTGCCGGTCCTATTACCACAACCCTCGATACGGCTGGGGCTTAGACATGGAATGTACTCCGTATGCCTAAGCCAACCCAAGAAACGAGCGTGCGGGTGCTCAGCCGACTGGAGAGGCAGAATGCACAACCCTCGGTCTGGTTGGGGCTTAGAGATGGAATGAGCTCCCTATACCTAAGCCAACCCATGAAACTGGCGTGTGGGCGCTCAGCCCTTTGGAGAGGCAGAATGTGCAAGTCAAGGATCAGCCCGGTCCCCCCTGTATACTGCTGATCCTACTGCCGCAACCCTCGATCCGATCCGATCTTAGACTGGGAGTGAACTCCGTGTGCTGAGATTAGGGATGAACTCTGTATGCCTAAGTCAACCCACGAAATGAGCGTGCGGGAGCTCAGTCGACAGAAAAGGTCGGTCGGAGACGCATAATACGCAAGCTAGGGATCAGCCCGATCCCACTCTGTATGCTGTCGATCCCGCTGTCGGTCCTGCTGCCACAACCCTCGGTCCGACTGCGGCTTAGATGTGGAATGTACTCCGTATGCCTAAGCCAACCCATAAAATGAGCGTGCGGGCACTCAGTCGGCCGGAGAGGCAGAATACGTAAGCCGGGGATCAACCCGATCCCCTTGTGTGCTACTGATCCTGCTACCGCGTCCTTCGATCCGATCTGATCTTAGACTGGGAATGAACTCCATATGCTTAGACTGGGGATGAACTTCGTATGCTTAAGCCAACCCATAAAACGAGTGTACGGGCGCTCAGTCGGTCGGAGAGACAGAATCCATAACCAAAGAGTCGGTCCGATCCCCCTTACGTGCTGTCGATCCTACTACCGTAACCCTCGATCCGATCTAATCTTAGACTGGGAATGAACTCTATATGCTTAGACTGGGGATGAACTCCGTATGCCTAAGTCAACCCACGAAACGAGCGCACGGGGGCTCAACTGGTCGGAGAGGCATAATGGGCAAGCCGGGGATCAACCCGATCCCTCTCTGTGAGCTGTCGATCCTGCTACCGGTCCTACTACCACAACCCTCGGTCCGGGTGGGGCTTGGTGTGGAATGTACTCCATATGCCTAAGCCAACCCACGAAACGAGCGTGCATGCGCTCAGCGGACCGGAGAGGCAGAATGCACAATAGGGGATCAGCTCGGTCCCCCCTGCGTGCTGTCGATCATATAGCCGCAACCCTCGATTCGATCCAATCTTAGACTGGGAATGAACCCCGTATGCTTAGACTGGGGATGCACTTCGTATGCCTAAGTCAACCCATGAAACGAGCGCGCGGGCGCTCAGCTGACCAGAGAGGCATAATGCTGAGCGTGTGTGCACTGAGCTCAACCGACGAAATGAGCGTGCGGGCGCTGAGACGATCGAAGGGGCATAATGCGCAAGCCAGGGATCGGCCCGATCCTCCTTTGTGTCTTATCGGTCCCGCTGCCAAAACCCTCGGTCCGGTTGGGGCTCAGAGATGGAATGAGCTCCCTATACCTAAGCCAACCCATGAAACGGGTGTATGGGCGCTCAGCCACCAGGAGAGGCAGAATGCACAAGTCAAGGATCGGCCCGGTCCCTCCTATGTGCTATCGATCCTACTGTCGTAACCCTCGGTTCGATTCGATCTTAGACTAGGAATGAACTCCGTGTGCTAAGATTGGGGATGAACTCCGTATGCCTAAGTCTACCCATGACACGAGCGTACGGGAGCACAGCCGATCGAAAAGGCCGATCGGAGAGGCATAATGCGCAAGCTGGGGATCAGCTCGATCCCCCTCTGCATGCTACCAATCCTACTGTCGGTCTTGCTGCCACAACCCTCGGTCTGGCAGGGGCTTAGACGTGGAATGTACGCCGTATGCCTAAGCCAACCCATAAAATGAGCGTGCGGGCACTCAGCCGGCCGAAGAGGTAGAATGCGTAAGCCGGGGATCAACCCAGTCCCCCTGCATGCTGTTGATCCTGCTACCGCATCCCTCGATCCGTTCCGATCTTAGACGGAGAATGAACTCCATATGCTTAGACTGGGGATGAACTCCGTATGCCTAAGCCAACCCATAAAACGAGCGTGCGGGCGCTCAGCTAACTAGAGAGACAGAATGCATAACCCAGGGATCAGCCTGATCCCCCCTGCATGCTGCCGATCCTCCTATCGCAACCCTCGATCCGGTCCAATCTTAGACTGGAAATGAACTCCGTATGCTTAGACTAGGGATGAACTCTGTATGCCTAAGTCAACCCACGAAATGAGTGCGCGGGCACTCAACCAGCCGAAGAGGCCGATCGAAAAGGCATAATGGGCAAGCCGGGGATCAGCCCGGTCCCCCTCTGCAAGCTACCGGTCCTACTGCCACAACCCTCGGTCCGACTGGGGCTTAGGCGGGGAATGTACTCCATATGCCTAAGCCAACCCATGAAACGAGCGTGCGGGCGCTCAGCCGGTCGAAGAGGCAGAATGCGTAAGTGGGGGATTGGCCCGATCCCCTCTACGTGCTGTTGATCCTACAGCCGCAAACCTCGATCCGATCCGATCTTAGACTGAGAATGAACCCCCTATGCTTAGACTGGGGATGAACTCCGTATGCCTAAGTCAACCCACGAAACGAGCGTGCGGGTGCTCAGCCGATCAGAGAGGGAGAATGCGCGAGCCGGGGATCGACCCAATCCCCCTACGTGCTATCGATCCTACTACCGCAACCCTCGGTCTGATCTGATCTTAGATTGGGAATGAACTCCATATGCATAAATCAACCCACGAAACAAGCGTGCGGGCACTGAACCGGTCGAAGAGGCATAATGCGTAAGCCAGGGATCGGCCCGGTCCCCCTCCGTGTGCTGTCGGTACCGCTGCCACAACCCTCGGTCCGATTGGGGCTTAGACATGGAATGAGCTCCCTATGCCTAAGCTAACCCATGAAATGGGCGTGCGAGCACTCAGTAGGCCGGAGAGGCAGAATGCGTAAGCCGGGGATTGGCTCGGTTCCCCCTGCGTGCTGCCGATCCTACTATCGCAACCCTCAATCCGATCCAATCTTAGACTGGGAATGAACTCCGTATGCTTAGACTGGGGATGAACTTCGTATGCCTAAGTCAACCCACGAAACGAGCATACGGGCGCTTAGCCGACTAGAGAGGCCGGCTGGAGAGGTATAATACGCAAGTCGAGAATCAGCCCAATCCCCCTCTACGTTCTACCGATCCCGTGACTGGTCCTACTGCCACAACCCTCGGTCTGACTGGGGCTTAGACGTGGAATGTACTCCGTATGCCTAAGCCAACCCATGAAACGAGCGTGCGGACTCTCAGTCGGCCAGAGAGGCAGAATGCGTAAGCCGGGGATCGATTGATCCCCACTACGTGCTATCGATCCTGCTACCGCAACCCTCGATCTGATCCAATCTTGGACTGGGAATGAACTCCGTATGCTTAGACTTGAGATGAACTCCGTAAGCTTAAGTTAACCCACGAAACGAGCGTGCGGGCGCCCAATCGGCTGGAGAGGCCGGCCAGAGAGGCATAATGTGCAAGTCGGTGATCAATCTAGTCCCCTTCTGCATGCTGTCGATCTCGCTGCCGGTCCTGCTACCACAACTCTCGGTCCGGCTGGGGCTTAGACATGGAATGTACTCCGTATGCCTAAGCCAACCCAGGAAACGAGCATGCGGGCACTTAGCTGGTCGAAAAGGCAAAATGTGCAATCTGAGGATCCCCTCGATCCCCTCTATGTGCTGTCGATCCTACTGTCGCAACCCTTGATCCGGTCCAATCTTAAACTGGAATAAACTCCGTATGCTTAGATTGGGGATGAACTCCGTATGCCTAAGGAAACCCACGAAATGAGCAAGCAGGCACTCAGTCGATCGGAGAGACAGAATGCGTAAGTCAAGGATCGACTCGATCCCCTCCTACATGCTGTTATCCTGCTGCCGCAACCCTCGGTACGATCCGATCTTAGACTAGGAATGAACTCCGTATGCATAAGTTAACCCATGAAACGAGTGTGCGGGCGTTGAGCCGATCGAAGAGGCATAATGCGCAAGCCGAGGATAGGCCCGGTCCCTCTCTGCGTGCTGCTGATCCTGCTACCACAACCCTCGGTCCGATCCGAGTTTAGACTGGGAATGAACTCCGTACGCTTACACTGGGGATGAACTCTGTATGGCTAAGTCAACCCACGAAACGAGGGTGTGAACGCTTAGCCGATTGGAAAGGCCGATCGGAGAGGCAAAATGCATAAGCCAAGGATCAGCTCGGTCCCCCCTGCATGCTATCGATACTTCTACTGCAACCCTCGATCCGATCCGATCTTAGACTGGGAATGAACTCCGTATGCTTAAACTGTGGATGAACTCCGTATGTCTAAGTCAACCCACGAAACGAGCATGCGGGTGTTCAACCGACCTCTCTGGCCGATCGAAAAGGTATAATGTGCAAGTCAGGGATCAGCTCGATCCCCCTCTGTGTGCTGCCGATCCCACTATTGGTCCTGCTGCCACAACCCTCAGTCCGGCTGGGGCATAGACGTGGAATGTACTTCGTATGCCTAAGCCAACCCACGAAATGAGCGTGCAGGTGCTCAGTCGGTCGGAGAGGCAGAATGCGTAAGCCAGGGATCGGTCTGGTCCCTCCTGCGTGCTGACGATCCTGCTATCACAACCCTTGATTCGGTCTGATCTTAGACCGAGAATGAACTCCGTATGCTTAGACTGGGGATAAACTCCGTATGCCTAAGTCAACCCATGAAACGAGCATACGGGCGCTCAGCTGACCAGAGAGGTGATCAGAGAGGCATAATACGCAAGTCGAGGATCAGTCTGATCCCCCTCTGTGCGCTACCGATCCCACTGTCAGTCCTACTGCCATAACCCTCGGTCCGACTGGGGCTTAGACGTGGAATGTACTCTGTATGCCTAAGCTAACCCATGAAATGAGCGTGCGAGTGCTTAGTCGACCAGAGAGATAGAATGCGCAAGCT
Organism: Durio zibethinus; assembly: GCF_047325235.1. Classification (NCBI taxonomy): domain Eukaryota; kingdom Viridiplantae; phylum Streptophyta; class Magnoliopsida; order Malvales; family Malvaceae; genus Durio; species Durio zibethinus. The sequence continues at coordinate 21,562,929 of NC_143165.1, forward strand.
GAGGATTGGCTCGGTCCCCCTTGCATGCTGCCGATCCTGTTGTCACAACCCTCGATCCAGTCAGATCTTAGACTGGGAATGAACTCCGTATGCTTAGACTGGGGATGAACTCTGTATGCCTAAGTCAACCCATGAAATAAGCGTGTGGGCGCTCAGTCAACCAGAGAGGCCGGCCAAAGAGGCATAATGCACAAGTCGGGCATTAGCCTGATCCCCCTCTACGTGCTGTCGATCCCGCTGTCGGTCTTACCGCCATAACCCTCAATCCGACTGGGGCTTAGACGTGGAATGTACTCCTTATGCCTAAGCCAACCCACAAAACGAACGTGCGGGTGCTCAGCTGGCTGGAGAGGCAGAATGTGCAAGCCAGGGATCGACTCGGTCCCCTCTGCATGCTGTCGATCCTACTACCGCAACCCTCGATCTGGTCTGATCTTAGACTGGGAATGAACTTCGTATGGTTACACAGGGGATGAACTCCATATGCTTAGACTGGGGATGAACTCCGTATGCCTAAGTCAACCCACGAAACAAGCGTACAGGCACCCAGCCGACCAGAGAGGCAGGATGCGAAAGTCGAGGATCGAACGGGTGGCTGGTGGGTTCAAGCAAATCTTCATATTTTTTCCATGCCAATGCCATTTTTATGGCTTGTAAATTCATACAATGGTCCCCTAAGCCTTCATGTGAAGTTTCGTGGCAAGACGACCCGTTTTTTATTTTTCACGATTTTTGAAACCTTTTACGGTTTGGGATTTTTTAAATTTTTTTACAAAGATTTTTGTTCCCAAATTTGGTAGAGGTGATCCTTGTATTTTTGTTGGCATGCATAAAAAAATTCAGCTAAAAACTGGAAGTGGAGAAGATTTTGTGACCGTTTGAAAAAAGTGTCCCCATTTCAGATACTTTAATGGCTACTGGCAACAATCCTATAAAATCTCAAATGCTCTTTAAGGGGGTGTGAGTTCTCAAGGTTTGATGAGGGATAGGGGGCCAATATAAGGGCCAAGTATCAGCACCCATCGCACATCATGTGCGCACATCCCCCGGCCCCCCCAATCGTCGGAACCCCCAATACCGTCGGTTAGGCTCTCCGGTGATGCTCCGATGATGGTGGCCCGAGGATCAGCACGATCCCCTTTTATGTGCTACTGATCTCGCTGCTAGTCTTGCTGCCACAACCCTCGGTCCAGCTAGGGCTTAGACGTGGAATGTACTCCGTATGCCTAAGCCAACCAACGAAACGAACGTGCGGGCGCTCAGCTAGTCGGAGAGGCAGAATGTGCAGTCCGGGGATCGGCCCGGTCGCCCCTACGTACTGTCGATCCTGCTACTGCAACCCTCGATTCGGTCTGATCTTAGACTGGGAATGAACTCCATATGCTTATACTGGGGATGAACTCCGTATGCCTAAGTCAACCCATGAAACGAGCGTGCGGGTACTCAGCCGACCAGAGAGGCAGGATGCGTAAGCCGGGGATCGAACGGGTGGTAGGTGGGTTAAGCATATCTTCATATTTCTGCCATGCCAATGCCATTTTTATGGCTTGTAAATTCATACAATGGTCCCCTAAGCCTTAATGTGAAGTTTCGTGGCAAGACGACCCGTTTCCTATTTTTCATGATTTTTGAAACTTTTTACGGTTCGGGATTTTCTTAAATTATTTTTAGAAAGATTTTTGCCCCCAAATTTGGTAAAGCTGATCCTTGTATTTTTGTTGGCATGCACAAAAAAATTCAGCTAAAAACTCGAAGTGGAGAAGATTTTGTGACCATTTGAAAAAAGTGTCCCCATTTCAGACACTTTAATGGCTACTGGCAGCAAACCTATAAAATCTCAAATGCTCTTTAAGGGGGTGTGAGTTCTCGAGGTTTGATGAGGGATAGGGGGCCAATATAAGGGTCAAGCACTAGCACCCATCGCACATCATGTGCGCCCACCCCCGGCCCCCCCAATCGTCGGAACCCCCAAAGCCGCCGGTTAGGCTCTCCGGTGATGCTCCAACGATGGCGCCCCAGGCAAAAAAAATGCGTCACCAGCACATGCCCGATCCTAGCATGTGCACCGTGGCTCAAAATATTAGATTGGGAATGAGCTCTGTATGCTTAGACATGGAATGAACTCCGTATGCCTAAGCCAACCCACGAAACAAGTGTGTGGGTGCTCAGCCGGACGGAGAGGCAGAATGCGGAAGCTCGGGATCAACCCAATCCCCCTGTGAGCTGTCAATCCTACTGTCGCAACCCTCGGTCTGGTCTTAGACTGGGAATGAACTCCGTATGCATAAGTCAACCCATGAAATGAGCGTGCAAGCATTGAGTCGATCGAAGAGGCATAATGGGCAAGTCGGGGATCGACCCGATCCCCCTTTGGTGCTGTCGGTCCCACTGGCACAACCCTCGGTCTGGCTGGGGCTTAGACATGGAATGAGTTCCCTATGCCTAAGCCAACCCATGAAATGGGCATGCGGGTGCTCAGCCGGTCGGAGAGACAAAATGCACAAGCCGGGGTTCAGCCCGAGCATCCCTGCGTGCTGTCGATCTTGCTACCGCAACCCTCAATCCGATCTGATCTTAGACTGGGAATGAAGTCCGCATGCTTAGACTGGGGAGGAACTCCGTATGCCTAAGTCAACCCACAAAACGAGCGTGCAGGCGCTCAGTCGGTCGGAGAGGCATTATGCGCAAGCTGGAGATCAGCTCGGTCCCCCTCTACGTGCTGTCAATCCCGCTACCGATCCTGTTGCCATAACCCTCGGTCCGACTGGGGCTTAGACGTGTAATGTACTTCATATAAGCCAACCCACGGAATGAGTGTGCGGGTGTTCAGCCGACTGGAGAGGCAGAATACGTAAGCCAGGGATCGACCTGATCCCCCCTGCGTGCTGCCGATCCTGCTACCGTAACCCTCGATCCGGTTCGATCTTAGAATGGGAATGAACTCCGTATGCTTAGACTTGGGATGAACTCCGTATGCCTAAGTCAACCCACGAAACGAGCGTGCGGGCGCTCAGCAGGCCGAAAAGGTCGACCGAAGAGGCATAATGCGTAAACTGGGGATCAGCTCGATCCCCTTCTGTGTGCTGTCGATCTCGCTGTTGGTCCTACTGCCACAACACTCAGTCCGACTGGGGCTTAGACATGGAATGTACTCTGTATGCCAAAGCCAACCTACGAAACGAGCGTGCGAGCGCTCAATCGATCGGAGAGGCAGAATGCGCTAGCTGGAGATCGACTCGGTCCCCCCTGTGTGATGCCGATCCTGTTGTTGCAACCCTCGATTCAGTCCGATCTTAGATTGGGAATGAACTCCGTATGCTTAGACTGGGGATGAACTCCGTATGCCTAAGTTAACCCACGAAATGAGCGTGCGGGCGCTCAACTGACTAGAGAGGCAGGATGCGCAAGCTGGGGATCGAACGGGTGGTTGGTGGGTTTAAGCACATCTTCATATTTCTGCCAAGCCAATGCCATTTTTATGGCTTGTAAATTCGTACAATGGTCCCATAAGCCTTCATGTGAAGTTTCGTGGCAAGACGACCCGTTTTCTATTTTTCAAAATTTTTGAAACTTTTGTGGTTCGGGATTTTTTTAAATTTTTTTAGAAAGAGTTTTGTCCCCAAATTTGGTAGAGGTGATCCTTGTATGTTTGTTGGCATGCATAAAACAATTCAACTAAAAACTCGAAATGGAGAAGATTTTGTGATCGTTTGAAAAAAGTGTCCCCATTTCAGACACTTTAATGGCTACTGGCGGCAAACCTATAAAATCTCAAATGCCCTTTATGGGGGTGTGAGTTCTCGAGGTTTGATGAGGGATAGGGGGCCAATATAAGGGCCAGGTACCAGCACCCATCGCACATCATGTGCGCTCACCCCCCGGCCCCCCCAATCGTCGAAACCCCCAATGCCGTCGGTTAGGCTCTTTGGTAAAGCTCTGGTGATGCTCCGACGATGGTGCCTTGGGCAAAAAAAAATGCCCTGAGTGAAAAAAATGTGGTACCAGCACATGCCTGAGCCCAGCATGTGCATCGTGGCTCAAAATCTTAGATTGGGAATGAGCTCCTTATGCTTAGACATGGAATGAACTTCGTATGCTTAACCCAACCCATGAAATGGGCGTGCGACTGCTTAGCAAACTGGAGAGGCAGAATGCACAAGCCAAGGATCGACTCAGTCCCCCCTACGTGCTATCAATCCTACTGCCACAAGCTTCGGTTTGATCCAATCTTAGACTGGGAATGAACTCCGTATGCATAAGTTAACCCACGAAACGAGCATACAGGCGTTGAGCCGGTCGAAGAGGCATAATGCGCAAGCCAGGGATCGGCCCGGTCCCTCTCTGCGTGCTATCGATCTCGCTGCCACAACCTCGATCGAACTGAGGCTTAGACATGGAATGAGCTCCCTATGCCTAAGCCAACCCACAAAACGGGCGTGCGAGCACTCAGTCGGCTGGAGAGGCAGAATGCGTAGGCTGAGGATGGGCTCGTTCCCCCCTTCGTGCTGCCGATCCTACTGCCACAACCCTTAGTCTGATCCGATCCTAGATTGGGAATGAACTCCGTATGCTTAGACTGGGGATGAACTCCGTATGCCTTAGTCAACCCACGAAATGAGCGTTTGGGCACTCAATCGGCCGAAGAGGCCGATCGGAGAGGCATAATGTACAAGCTGGGGATCAGCCCAGTCCCCCTCTATGTGCTACCGATCTCGCTGCCAGTCCTACTACCACAACCCTCGGTCTAGCTGGGGCTTCGACGTGGAATATACTCTGTATGCCTAAACCAACCCATGAAACGAGCGTGTAGGTGCTCAGCCGACTGGAGAGGCAGAATACGCAAGCCATGGATTGGCCCGATCCCCCCCGCGTACTATCGATCTTACTGCCGCAACCCTCGATCCAGTCCGATCTTAGACTGGGAATGAACTTCGTATGCTTAGACTGGGGATGAACTCCGTATGCCTAAGTCAACCCATGAAACGAGCATGCACGAGCTCAGCCAGCCAGAGAGGCCGGTCGGAGAGGCATAATGCCCAAGCCGAGGATCAGCCCGATCCCCCTCTGCATGCTGTCAATCTCGCTGCCAGTCCTACTGCCACAACCCTCAAACCGACAGGGGCTTAGACGTGGAATGTACTCTGTATGCCTAAGCCAACACACGAAATGAGCGTGCGGGCGCTCAGTCGGTCGGAGAAGCAGAATGTGCAAGCTAGGGATCGAACCGATCCCTCCTGCGTGCTGTCGATCCTGTTGCCACAACCTTCGATCTGATCCAATCTTAGACTGGGAATGAGCTCCGTATGCATAAGTCAACCCATGAAACGAGCATGCGGGTGCTGAGCCGGCCGAAGAGGCATAATGCGCAAGCCGAGGATCAGTCCGGTCCCCCTCTGCATGCTACAGGTCTCGCTACCACAACCTTCGGTCCGACTGGGGCTTAGACATGGAATGAGCTCCCTATGCCTAAGCCAACCCACGAAACGGGCGTCCGAGCGCTCAGCCAGCCGGAGAAGCAAAATGCGTAAGCCGAGGATCGGCCCGATCCCCCTACGTGCTGCCGATCCTACTGCAGTAACCCTCGGTCTGGTCTGATCTTAGACTGGGAATGAACTCCGTATGCTTAGATTGGGAATGAACTCCGTATGCCTAAGTCAACCCATGAAACGAGCGTGCGGGTGCTCAACCGGCCAGAGAGGTCGATTGGAGAGGCATAATACACAAGCCGGGGATCAGCTCGATCCACCTCTATGTGCTGCCGATCCCACTGTCGATCCTACTGCAACAACGCTTAGTCTGGCTGGGGCTTAGACATGGAATGTACTCTGTATGCCTAAGCCAACCCAAGAAATGAGCGTGCGGGTGCTCAGCAGGCCGGAGAGACAGAATGTGCAAGCCAGGGATCGGCTCGATCCCTTCTACTTGCAGTCGATCCTACTGCCGCAACCCTCGATCTGATCCGATCTTCGAATAGGAATGAACTCCATATGCTTAGACTGGGGATGAACTCTGTATGCCTAAGTCAACCCACGAAACGAGCGTGCGGGCGCTCAACCGACCAGAGAGGTAGATGCGCAAGCCGGGGATCGAACAGGCGGTAGGTGAGTTCAAGCACATCTTCATATTTCTACCATGCCAATGCCATTTTTATGGCTTCTAAATTCATACAATGGTGCCCTAAGCCTTCATGTGAAGTTTCGTGGCAACACGACCCGTTTTCTATTTTTCATGATTTTTGAAACCTTTTACGGTTCGAGATTTTTCTAAATTTTTCTAGAAAGAGTTTTGTCCGCAATTTTGGTAAAGGTGATCCTTGTATTTTTTTTGGCATGCGTAAAAATATTCAGCTAAAAACTCAAAATGGAGAAGATTTTGTGACCGTTTGAAAAAAGTGTTCCCATTTCAGACACTTTAATTGCTACTGGCAGCAAACCTATAAAATCTCAAATGCTTTTTAAGGGGGTGTGAGTTCTCGAGGTTTGATGAGGAATAGGGGGCCAATATAAGGGCCAAGTACCAGCACCCATCACACAACATGTGCGCACACCCGCCGGCCCCCCCAATTCACCGGAACCCCCGATGCCGTCGGTTAGGCTCTCCGACGATGCTCCGGTGATGGTGCCCCGGGTGAAAAAAATGTGGCACCAGCACATGTCCGAGCCCACCATGTGCACCGTGGCTCAAAATTTTAGATTGGGAATGAGCTCCGTATGCTTAGACATGGAATGAACTCTATATGCCTAAGCCAAACCATGAAATGAGCGTGCGAGCGCTCAGCCGACCGGAGAGGCAGAATGTGCAAGCTGAGGATCGACCCGATCCCCCCCTATGTGCTGTTAATCCTGCTACCACAACCCTCGATCTGGTCTGATCTTAGACTGAGAATGAACTCCGTATGCATAAGTCAACCCACGAAATGAGCGTACAGGCGCTGAGCCGGATGAAGAAGCATAATATGCAAACCGGGGATCAGCCAGTTCCCTTTCTGCGTGTTGCTGGTCTCACTGCCACAACCCTCGATCCGACTGGGGCTTAGACATGGAATGAGCTCCCTATACCTAAGCCAACCCACGAAACGGACGTGCGGGCGCTCAACCGAACGAAAAGGTAGAATGCGCATGCTGGGGATCGACCCGGTCCCCCCTGCGTGCTGTTAATCCTGCTACCGCAACCCTCGATCCGGTCTGATCTTAGACTGGGAATGAACTCCGTATGCTTAGACTGGTGATGAACTCCGTATGCCTAAGTTAACCAATAAAACGAGCGTACGGGCGCTCAGTCGATCGGAGAGGCATAATGCGCAAGTCGGGGAACAACCGAGTCCCCCTCTACGTGGTGTCGATCTCACTGCCAGTCCTGCTGCCAGTCTTGCTACCACAACCCTCGGTCTGATTGGGGCTTAGATGTGGAATGTATGTCATATGCCTAAGCCAGCCCACGAAACGAGCGTGAGGGAGCTCAACCAATCGGAGAGGCAGAATGCACAAGTCAAGGATCAGCCTGGTCCCCCCTGCTGCCGCAACCCTCGATCTGGTTTGATCTTAGACTGGGAAAGAACTCTGTATGCTTAGACTAGGGATGAAGTCCGTATGCCTAAGTCAACCCACAAAATGAGTGCGTGGGCGCTCAGCCAATCGAAAAGGTCGGCCAGAGAGGCATAATGTGCAAGCCGGGGATCAGCCCGATCCCCCTCTGCATGCTGTCGATCCCGTTACCGGTCCTGTTGCCACAACCCTCAGTCCGACTGGGGCTTGGACGTGGAATGTACTCCGCATGCCTAAGCCAGCCCACGAAATGAGCGTATGGGCGCTCAACCGACCGGAGAGGCAGAATGCGCAAACTGGGGTTCAGCCCGGTCCCCCCTGCGTGCAGCCGATCCTACTGTCGCAACCCTCGATCCGATCTGATCTTCGATTGGGAATGAACTCCGTAAGCTTAGAATGGGGATGAACTCTGTATGCCTAAGTCAACCCACGAAACGAGCGTGCGGGCGATCAACCGACGAGAGAGGCAGGATTCGCAAGCCAGGGATCGAACAGGCGGTAGGTTGGGTCAAGCACATCTTCATATTTCTACCATGCCAATGCCATTTTTATGGCTTGTAAATTCATACAATGGTGCCCTAAGCCTTCATGTAAAGTTTCATGGCAAGACGACCCGTTTTCTATTTTTCACAATTTTCAAAACTTTTTACGGTTCGAGATTTTTTTAAATTTTTTTAGAAAGCGTTTTGTCCCCAAATTTGGTAGAGGTGATCCTTGTATTTTTGTTGGCATGCAAAAAAAATTCAGCTGAAAACTCAAAGTGGAAAAGATTTTGTGACTGTTTGAAAAAAGTGTCCCCATTTTAGACACTTTAATGGCTACTGGCAGCAAACCTATAAAATCTCAAATGCTCTTTAAGGGGGTGTGAGTTCTCGAGGTTTGATGAGGGATAGGGGGCCAATATAAGGGTCAAGTACCAGCAGCCATCGCACATCATGTGCGCACACCCCCCGGCCCCCCAATCACCGGAACCCCCAATGCCTCCGGTTAGGCTCTTCGACGATGGTCCGATGATGGTCCCCATGCGAAAAAAATGTAGCACCAGCACATGTCTGAGCCCAGCATGTGCACCGTGGCTCAAAATCTTAGATTGGGAATGAGCTCCGTATGCTTAGACATGGAATGAACTCCGTATGCCTAAGCCAACCCATGAAACGAGAGTGCGAGCGCTCAGTCGGTCGGAGAGGTAGAATGCGCAAGCCGGGGATCGACCCGGTCCCCCCTGCGTGCTATCGATCCTACTGCCGCAACCCTCGGTCTGATCTGATCTTAGACTGCGAATGAACTTCGTATGCATAAGTCAACCCTCGAAACAAGCGTGTGGGCGCTGAGCTGGCCAAAGATGCATAATGCGCAAGTCGGGGATCGATTCGGTCCCCCTCTGTGTGCTGTCGGTCCTGCTGCCACAACCTTCGGTCCGACTAGGGCTTAGACATGGAATGAGCTCCCTATGCCTAGGCCAACCCACGAAACGGGCGTGCGGGCACTCAGCCGACCGGAGAGGCAGAATGCGTAAGCCGAGGATCAGCCCGATCCCCCCTACATGCTACCGATCCTACTGCTGCAACCCACGGTCTGATATGATCTTAGACTAGGAATGAACTCCGTATGCCCAAGTCAACCCACGAAACGATGTACGGGCGTTCAGTCGACCGCTCCGATGATGCTCCGACGATGGTGCCCCGGGTAAAAAAAATGCGGCACCAGCACTTGCCCGAGCCCAGCATGTGCACCGTGGCTCAAAATCTTACATTGGGAATGAGCTCCGTATGCTTAGACATGGAATGAACTCCGTATGCCTAAGCCAACCCATGAAACGAGCTTGTGGGCGCTCGGCCAGCCGGAGAGGTAGAATGCGCAAGCCGAGGATCGACCTGGTCCCCTCTACGTGCTGTCGATCTTGCTATCACAACCCTCAGTCTGGTATGATCCTACGCTGGGAATGAACTTCGTATGCATAAGACAATCTACGAAACGAGCGTGCGGCTGTTGAGCTGGCCGAAGAGGCATAATGCACAAGTTGAGGATCGACTTGGTCCCCCTCTACGTGCTACCGGTCTCGCTACCACAACCTTCGGTCCGACTGGGGCTTAGACATGGAATGAGCTCCCTATGCCTAAGCCAACCCACGAAACGGGCGTGAGGGCGCTCAGTCGGCTAGAGAGGCAGAATGCGCAAGCTGATGATCGACCCGATCCCCTCTGCGTGCTGTCGATCCTACTGTTGCAACCTCCAGTTCGATCTGATCTTAGACTGGGAATGAACTCCGTATGCTTACACTGGGGATGAACTCCGTATGCCTAAGTCAACTCACGAAACGAGCGTGCGGGCACTAAGCCAACCAGAGAGGCCGACTGAAGAGGCATAATGCGTACGCTGGGGATCAGCCCGGTCCCTCTTTGCATGCTGTCGATCCCGCTGTCGGTCCTGCTGCCACATCCCTCGGTTCGACTGGGGCTTAGATGTGTAATGTACTCCGTATGCCCAAGCCAACAACGAAACGAGCGTGCGGGCGCTCAGCCTGCTGGAGAGGTAGAACGCACAAGCTGGGGATGACCCTAGTCCCCCCTACGTGCTGTCGATCCGGCTGCCGCAATCCTCGATCCGGTCTGATCTTAGACTGGGGATGAACTCCATATGCTTAGACTAGGGATGAACTCCGTATGCCTAAGTCAACCCACGAAACGAGCGTACGGTGCTCAACCGGTTGAAGAGCCATAATGCGCAAGTCGGGGATCAGCCTGGTCCCCCTCTACGTGCTACTGATCCCGTTGCCGGTCTTGCTGCCACAACCCTCGGTCCGACTGGGGCTTAGATGTGGAATATACTCCGTATGCCTAAGCCAACCCATGAAACAAACGTGCGGGCGCTCAACCGACCGGAGAGACAGAATGTGCAAGCCGGGGATCGGCCCGATCCCCCCTGCGTGCTGCAGATCCTGCTACCGCAACCCTCGATTCGGTTTGATCTTAGATTGGGAATGAACTCCGTCTGCTTATACTACTGATGAACTTCGTATGCCTAAGTCAACCCACGAAACGAGCGTGCGGGTGCTCAGTCGACCAGAAAGGCAAGATGCGCAAGTCGGGGATCGAACGAGTGGTAGGTGGGTTCAACCACATCTTCATATTTCTGCCATGCCAATGCTATTTTTATGGCTTGTAAATTCATACAATGGCCCCCTAAGCCTTCATGTGAAGTTTAGTGGCAAGACGACCCGTTTTCTATTTTTCACGATTTTTAAAACTTTTTACGGTTCGGGATTTTTTAAAATTTTTTTAGAAAGTGTTTTGTCTCCAAAATTGGTAGAGGTGATCCTTGTATTTTTTTTGGCACGCACAAAAAAATTCAGCTAAAAACTCGAAGTGGAGAATATTTTGTAACCGTTTGAAAAAAGTGTCCCTATTTCAGACACTTTAATGGCTATTGGTAGCAAACCTATAAAATCTCAAATGCTCTTTAAGGGGGTGTGAGTTCTCAAGGTTTGATGAGGGATAGGGGGCCAACATAAGGGCCAAGTACCAGCACCCATCGCACATCATGTGCGCACACCCCCCGGCCCCCCCAATCGTTGAAACCCCCAATGCCACCGGTTAGGCTCTCCGACGATGGTGCCCTAGGAGAAAAAAATGCGGCACCAGCACATGCCCAAGCCCAGCATGTGCACTGTGGCTCAAAATCTTAGATTGGGAATGAGCTCCGTATGCTTAGACGTGGAATGAACTCCGTATGCCTAAGCCAACCCACTAAACGAGCGTGCGGGTGCTCAACCAGTCGAAGAGGCAGAATGCACAAGCCGGGGATCGACTCGGTCCCCCTTACGTGCTGTCAATTCTGCTGCCGTAACCCTCGGTCCGTTCTGATCTTAGACTAGGAATGAACTCCTTATGCATAAGTCAACCCACGAAACGAGCGTGCGTGCGCTGAGCCGGTCGAAGAGGCATAATGCGCAAGCCACAGATTGGCCCAGTCCCCCTTTGCGTGCTGCCGATCCTGCTACCACAACCCTCAGTTGAACTGGGGCTTAGACATGGAATGAGCCCCCTACGCTTAAGCCAACCCATGAAATGGGTGTACGGGTGCTCAGTCGACCGGAGAGGCAGAATGTGCAAGCCGAGGATCGGCCATGTCCCTTCTATGTGCTGCCGATCCTGCTACCGCAACCTTTGGTCCGATCTGATCTTAGACTGGGAATGAACTCCGTTTGCTTAGACTGGGGATGAACTCCGTATGCCTAAGTCAACCCACGAAATGAGCGTGTGGGCACTCAGTCGGTCGGAGAGGCCGATCGGGGAGGCATAATGCACAAGTCGGGGATCAGCCCGATCCTACTCTGTATGCTGTCGATCCCGCTATCAGTCTTGCTGCCACAATCCTCGGTCCGGCTGGGGCTTACATGTGGATAGTACTCCGTATGCCTAAGCCAACCCACGAAATGAGCGTGCGGGCACTCAGTCGGTTAGAGAGGCAGAATGTGCAAGCTGGGGATCAGCTCAGTCCCCCTTGCGTGCTGCCGATCCTGCTGCCGCAACCCTCGATCCGATTCGATCTTAGACTGGGAATGAACTCCGTATGCTTAGACTGGGGATGAACTCCGTATGCCTAAGTCAACCCACAAAACGAGCGTGCGGGCGCTTAGCTAGTTGGAGAGGTCAACCGAAGAGGCATAATGTGCAAGCCGCGGATTAGCCCGATCCCCCCCTGCGTGCTACCGATTCCGCTGTCGATCACAACCTTCGGTTCAGTTGGGGCTTAGACGTGGAATATACTCTGTATGCCTAAGGCAACCCTTGAAATGAGCATGCGGGTGCTTAGCCTATCGGAGAGGCAAAATGCACAAGCCGAGGATCGGCTCGGTCCCTCTAATGTGTCGTCGATCCTGCTACCGCAACCCTTAGTCTGGTCTGATCTTAGATTGAGAATGAACTCCGTATGCATAAGTCAACCCACGAAACGAGCATGCGGGTACTGAGCCAGCCGAATAGGCATAATGCACAAGCCAGGGATCGGCCCGATCCCCTCTATGTGCTGTCGGTCTCGCTGCCACAACCCTCGACCCAGCTGGGGCTTAGACATGGAATGAGCTCCCTATGCCTAAGCCAACCCACGAAATGGGCGTGCAGGCGCCCAACCGGTCAAAGAGGCAGAATGCGCAAGCTGGGGATCGGCCCAGTCCCCCTTGCATGCTGTTGATCCTACTGCCACAACCCTCGATCCGATCCGATCTTAGACTGGGAATGAACTCTGTATGCTTAGACTGGTGATGAACTCCGTATGCCTAAGTCAACCCATGAAACGAGCGTGTGGGCACCCAGCCGATCGGAGAGGCATAATGCACAAGTCGGGGATCAGCCCGATCCCCCTCTGCATGCTGTCGATCCCACTGTCAGTCCTGCTGCCATAGCCCTCGGTCCAGCTAGGGCTTAAACGTGGAATGTACTTTGTATGCCTAAGCCAACCCACGAAATGAGCATGCAAGCGCTCAGTCGGTCGGAGTGGCAGAATGCACAAGCCGACCAGAGAGGCAGGATTCGCAAGCTGGGGATCGAACGGGTAGTAGGTTGGTTCAAGCACATCTTCATATTTCTGTCATGCCAATGCCATTTTTATGGCTTCTAAATTCATACAATGGTCCCCTAAGCCTTCATGTGAAGTTTTGTGGCAAGATGACCCGTTTTCTATTTTTCATGATTTTCAAAACTTTTTGCGGTTCAAGATTTTTTTAAATTTTTTTAGAAAGTGTTTTGTCCCTAAATTTGGCAGAGGTGATCCTTGTATTTTTTTTGGCTTGCACAAAAAAATTCAGCTAAAAATTCGAAGTGGAGAAGATTTTGTGACCGTTTGAAAAAAGTGTCCCCATTTCAGACACTTTAATGGCTACTAGCAGCAAACCTATAAAATCTAAAATGCTCTTTAAGGGGGTGTGAGTTCTCGAGGCTTGATGAGAGATAGGGGCCAATATAAAGGCCAAGTACCAGCACCCATCGCACATCATGTGCACACACCCCCGGCCCCTCCAATCGCCGGAACCCCTAATGCCGTCGGTTAGGCTCTCCGACGATGCTCCGACGATGGTGCCCCGGGTGAAAAAAATGCGACACCAGCACATGCTCGAGCCCAGCATGTGCACCGTGGCTCAAAATCTTAGATTGGGAATGAGCTTCGTATGCTTAGACACGGAATGAACTCCGTATGCCTAAGCCCAGCCACGAAACGAGCGTGCGGGCGCTCAGTCGATCGGACAGGCAGAATGCGCAAGTCGAGAATCGACCCGGTCCCCTCCTACGTGCTATAGATCCTACTGTCGCAACCCTCGATCTGGTCCAATCTTATACTGGGAATGAACTCCGTATACATAAGTCAACCCATTAAACAAGCGTGTGGGTGCTGAACCGGCCGAAGAGGCATAATGCGCAAGCCAAGGATTGACCCGGTCCCCCTCTATGTGCTGTCGGTCCCGCTGCCACAACCCTCGATCCGAATGGGGCTTAGACATGGAATGAGCTCCCTAAGACTAAGCCAACCCACGAAACGGGCATGCAGACGCTCAGCCAATCGAAGAGGCAGAATCCACAAGCCGGGGATCAGCCCGGTCCCCCCTTCGTGCTGCCGATCCTGCTGCCGTAACCCTCGGTCCAATCTGATCTTAGACTGGGAATGAACTCCATATGCTTAGACTAGGGATGAACTCCGTATGCCTAAGTCAACCTATGAAACGAGCTTGCGAGCGCTCAGCCGGCCGGAGAGGCTGATCGGAGAGGCATAATGCGTAAGTCAGGGATCAGCCCGGTCCCCTTCTGCGTGCTACCGATCTCGCTGCCAGTCGTGCTGCCACAACCCTCGGTCTGGCTAGGGCTTAGACGTGGAATGTACTCCGTACGCCTAAGCCAACCCACGAGACGAGCGTGCGGGTGCTCAGTCGGTCGGAGAGGCAGAATGCGCAAGTCGGGGATTGACTTGGTCCCCCCTGCGTGCTGCCGATCCTGCCACTGCAACCCTCGATTCGGTCTGATCTTAGACTAGGAATGAACTTGGTATGCTTAGACTGGGGATGAACTCCGTATGCCTAAGTCAAAACACAAAACGAGCGTGCGGGCGCTCAACCGACCAGAGAGGCAGGATTCGCAAGCCGGGGATCGAATGGGTGGTAGGTGGGTTCAAGCACTTCTTCATATTTCTGCCAAGCCAATGCCATTTTTATGGCTTGTAAATTCATACAATGGTCCCCTAAGCCTTTATGTGAAGTTTCATGGCAAGACGACCCGTTTTCTATTTTTCAAGATTTTTGAAACTTTTTGTGGTTCGAGATTTTTTAAAAATTTTTTAGAAAGAGTTTTGTCCCCAAATTTGGTAGAGGTGATCCTTGTATTTTTTTTGGCATGCACAAAAAAATTCAGCCAAAAAATCGAAGTGGATAAGATTTTGTGACCGTTTGAAAAAAGTGTTCCCGTTTCAGACACTTTAATGGCTACTTGCAGCAAACCTATAAAATCTCAAATGCTCTTTAAGGGGGTGTGAGTTCTCGAGGTTTGATGGGGGATAGGGGGCCAATATAAGAGCCAAGTACCAGCACCCATCGCGCATCATGTGCACACACCCCCGGGCCCCCCAATCGCTAGAACCCCCAATGCCGTCGGTTAGGCTCTTCGACGATGCTCCGACGATGGTGCCCCGGGCGAAAAAAATGCGGCACCAGCACATGCCGGAGCTCAGCATGTGCATCGTGGCTCAAAATATTAGATTGGGAATGAGCTACGTATTCTTAGACAAGGAATGAACTCCGTATACCAAAGCTAACCCATGAGACGAGCGTGCGGGCGCTTAGTCGGGTGGAAAGGCAGAATGCGCAAGCCAGGGATCAACCCAGTCCCTCCCTGCGTGCTATCAATCCTAATGCCCCAACCCTCAGTCTGGTCCGATCTTAGACTGGGAATGAACTCCGTATGTATACGTCAACCCACGAAACGAGCGTGCGGGCGCTGAGCCAGTCGAAGAGGCATATTGCGTAAGTCGAGAATCAGCCCGGTCCCCCTCTGCGTGCTGCCGGTCCCGCTACCACAACCCTCAGTCCGGCTGGGGCTTAGACATGGAATGAGCTCCTTATGCCTAAGCCAACTCATGAAACGGGCTTGCGGGCGCTCAGCCGATCGAAGAGGCAGAATGTGCAAGCTGGGTACCAGCCCGGTCCCTCTTGCATGCTATCGATCCTGCTGTCGCAACCCTCGATCCAATCTGATCTTAGACTGGGAATGAACTCTGTATGCTTAGACTGGGGATGAACTCTGTATGCCTAAGTCAACCCACGAAATGAGCGTGCGAGCACTTAGCCGGTCGGAGAGGCCGACCGGAGAGGCATATTACGCAAGTCGGGGATCAGCCCGGTCCCCCTCTGCGTGTTGTCGATCCCGCTGTCGGTCCTACTACCATAACACTCGGTCCGACTGGGGAGTAGACGTGGAATGTACTCCATATGCCTAAGCCAACCCATGAAATGAGCGTGCAGGCGCTCAGCCGATCGGAGAGGCAGAATGCGCAAGCCGGGGATCGACCCGGTCCCCCCTGCGTGCTGCCGATCCTGCTGCCGTAACCCTCGATCCGGTCTGATCTTAGACTATGAATGAACTTCGTATGCTTAAACTGGGGATGAACTCCGTATGCCTAAGTCAACCCATTAAATGAGCGTGGGGGTGATCAGTCGACTAGAGAGACAGGATGCGCAAGCCGGGGATCGAACGGGTGGTAGGTGGGTTCAAGCACATCTTAAAATTTCTGCCACGCCAATGCCATTTTTATAGCTTCTAAATTCATACAATGGTCCCCTAAGACTTCATGTGAAGCTTCGTGGCAAGACGACCCGTTTTCTATTTTTCACGATTTTTTCAAACTTTTTACGGTTCAGGATTTTTTTTAATTTTTTTAGAAAGAGTTTTGCCCCCAAATTTGGTAGAGGTGATCCTTGTATTTTTGTTGGGATGCACAAAAATAGTCAGCTAAAAACTCAAAGTGGAGAAGATTTTGTGATCGTTTGAAACAAGTGTCCCCATTTCAAATACTTTAATGGCTACTGGCAGCAAACCTATAAAATCTCAAATGCTCTTTAAGGGGGTGTGTGTTCTTGAGGTTTGATGAGAGATAGGGGGCCAATATAAGGGCCAAGAACCAGCACCCATCGCGCATCATGTGCGCACACCCCCCGCCCCCCCAATCGTCGGAACCCCCAATGCCGTCGGTTAGGCTCTCCGGTGATGCTCCGACGATGGTGCCCCGGGCGAAAAAAATGTGACACCAGCACATGCCCGAGCCCAGCATGTGCACTGTGGCTCAAAATCTTAGATTGGGAATGAGCTTCGTATGCTTAGACATGGAATGAACTCCGTATGCCTAAGCCAACCTACGAAACGAGCGTGCGGGCACTCAGCTGGTCAGAGGCGTAAAATGCGCAAGCCGGGAATCGACCCGATTGCCCCCTGTGTACTGTCGATCTTGCTGCTGCAACCCTTGATCCGATCCGATCTTAGACTGAGAATGAACTCCGTATGCATAAGTCAACACACAAAACGAGCGTACGGGCGCTGAGCCGATCGAAGAGGCATAATGCGTAAGCCGGGGATCAACCCGTCTCCTTTTGCATGCTGCCGATCCCGCTGCCTGTCCAGCTGCCACAACCCTCATCCGACTGGGGCTTAAACGTGGAATGTACTCCGTATGCCTAAGCCAACCCATGAAACGAGCGTACGGGCGCTCAGCCGGCTGAAGAGGCAGAATGCGCAAGCCAGGGATCGACCCGATCCCCCTTGCGTGCTGTCGATCCTGCTGCCGCAACCCTCAATTCGGTCTGATCTTAGATTGGAAATGAACTCCGTATGCTTAGACTGAGGATGAACTCGGTATGCCTAAGTCACCCCATGAAACGAGCGTACGGGCGCTCAGCCGACCAGAGAGGCAGGATGCGCAAGCCGGGGATCGAACGGGTGGTAGGTGGGTTCAAGCACATCTTCATATTTCTGCCATGCCAATGCCATTTTTATGGCTTGTAAATTCATACAATGGTCCCCTAAGCCTTCATGTGAAGTTTCATGGCAAGACGACCCGTTTTCTATTTTTCACGATTTTTGAAACTTTTTGTGGTTCGAGATTTTTTTAAATTTTTTTAGAAAGAGTTTTGTCCCCAAATTTGGTAGAGGTGATCTTGTATTTTTTTTGGCATGCACAAAAAAATTCAACTAAAAATTCAAAGTGGAGAAGATTTTGTGATCGTTCGAAAAAAGTGTCCCCATTTCAGACACTTTAATGGCTACTGGCAGCAAACCTATAAAAATCTCAAATGCTCTTTAAAGGGGTGTGAGTTCTCGAGGTTTGATAAGGGATAGGGGGCCAATATAAGGACCAAGTACCAGCACCCATCGCACATCATATGCGCACACCCCCGACCCCCCCAATCGCCGGAACCCCCAATGCCGTCGGTTAGGCTCTCCGACGATGCTCCGTATGCCTAAGTCAACCCACGAAACGAGCGTATGGGCGTTTAGCAGGTCAGAGAGGCTGACCGGAGAGGCATATTGCGCAAGTCAGGGATCAGCCCAGTCCCCTTCTGCGTGCTGTCGATCCCGCTGCTGGTCCTGCTACCATAACCCTCGGTCCGACTGGGGAGTAGACGTGGAATGTACTCCGTATGCCTAAGCCAACCCATGAAACGAAAGTGCGGGCGCTCTGCCGACCGGAAAGGTAGAATGCACAAGTTGGGGATCGGCTCGATCCCCCCTACGTGCTGCCGATCCTGCTGTCGCAACCCTCGATCCGGTTCGATCTTAGACTATGAATGAACTCTATATGCTTAAACTGGGGATGAACTCTGTATGCCTAAGTCAACCCATGAAACAAACGTACGAGTGCTCAGTCGACCAGAGAGGTAGGATGCGCAAGCCGGGGATCGAACGGGTGGTAGCTGGGTTCAAGCACATCTTCATATTTCTGCCATCCCAACACAATTTTTATGGCTTGTAAATTCATGCAATGGTCCCCTAAGCCTTCATGTGAAGTTTCGTGGCAAGACGACCCGTTTTCTATTTTTCATGATTTTTGAAACTTTTTACGGTTTGGGATTTATTTAAATTTTTTTAAAAAGAGTTTTGTCCCCAAATTTGGTAGAGGTGATCCTTGTATTTTTGTTGGCATGCACAAAAAAAGTGAGCTAAAAACTCAAAGTGGAAAAGATTTTGTGACCGTTTGAAAAAAGTGTCCCCATTTCAGACACTTTAATGGCTACTGGCAGCAAACCTATAAAATCTGAAATGCTCTTTAAGGGGGTGTGAGTTCTCAAAGTTTGATGAGAGATAGGGGGCCAATATAAAGGCCAAGTACCAGCACCTATCACACATCATGTGCCCACACCCCCCAGCCCCCCCAATCGTTGGAACCCACAATGCCGCCGGTTATGCTCTTCGACGATGCTCCGACGATGCTCTGACGATGGTGCCCTGGGTGAAAAAAATACGACACCAGCACATGCCCGAGCCCAGCATGTGCACTATAGCTCAAAATCTTAGATTGGGAATGAGCTCTGTATGCTTAGACATGGAATGAACTCCGTATGCCTAAGCCAAGCCACGAAACGAGCGTGCGGGCGCTCAGTCGGTCGGACAGGCAAAATGCGCAAGCCGGGGATTGACCCGGTCCCCCCTACGTGCTGTCGATCTTGCTGCCGCAACGCTCGGTCCGATCCGATCTTATACTGGTAATTAACTCCGTATGCATAAGTCAAACAATGAAACAAGCATGCGGGTGCTGAGCCAGCCGAAGAGGCATAATGCGCAAGCCAGGGATCGACCCGGTCCCCCTCTGTGTGCTGTCGGTCCCGCTACCACAGCCCTCGATCCGGCTGGGGCTTAGACATGGAATGAGCTCCCTAAGCCTAAGCCAACCCGCGAAACGGGCGTCCAGGCGCTCAGTCGGCCGGAGAGGCAGAATGCACAAGCTGGGGATCGGCCCGGTCCCCCCTTTGTGCTGTCGATCCTGCTGTCGCAACCCTTGATCAAATCCGATCTTAGATTGGGAATGAACTCCGTAAGCTTAGACTGGTGATGAACTCCGTATGCCTAAGTCAACCCATGAAACGAGCTTACGGGCGCTCAACCGGTCGGAGAGGCCGATCGAGAGGCATAATGAGCAAGTCGGGGATCAGCCCGATCCTCTTCTGCGTGCTACCGATCTCACTACCAGTCGTGCTGCCACAACCCTCGGTCTGGCTGGGGCTTAGACGTGGAATGTACTCCGTACGCCTAAGCCAACCTACGAAATGAGCGTGCGGGCGCTTAGTCGATCGGAGAGGCAGAATACGCAAGTCGAGGATCGACCTGGTCCCCCCTACGTGCTGCTGATCCTGCTACCACAACCCTCGATTCGGTCTGATCTTAGACTAGGAATGGACTCCGTATGCTTAGACTGGGGATGAACTCCGTATGTCTTAGTCAACCAACGAAATGAGCGTGCGGGCGCTCAGCCGACCAGAGAGACAGGATGTGCAAGCCAGGGATCAAACGGGTGGTAGGTGGGTTCAAGCACATCTTCATATTTCTGCCATGCCAATGCCATTTTTATGGCTTGGAAATTCATACAATGGTCCCCTAAGCCTTTATGTGAAGTTTCATGGCAAGACGACCCGTTTTCTATTTTTCAAGATTTTTGAAACTTTTTGTGGTTCGAGATTTTTTTAAAATTTTTTAGAAAGAGTTTTGTCCCCAAATTTGGTAGAGGTGATCTTGTATTTTTTTTGGCATGCAAAAAAAAATTCAGCTAAAAATTCAAAGTGGAGAAGATTTTGTGACCATTTGAAAAAAGTGTCCCCATTTCAGACAATTTAATTGCTACTAGTAGCAAACCTATAAAAATCTCAAATGCTCTTTAAGGGGGTGTGAGTTCTCGAGGTTTGATAAGGGATAGGGGGCCAATATAAGGGCCAAGTACTAGTACCCATCGCACATCATGTGCGCACACCCCCCGGCCCCCTCAATCGTCGGAACCCCTAATGCCACCGGTTAGGCTCTCCGACGATGCTCTGGCGATGGTGCCCTGGGCGAAAAAAATGCAGCAGCAGCACATGCTGAGCCCAGCATGTGCACCGTGACTCAAAATCTTAGATTGGGAATGAGCTCCATATGCTTAGACATGGAATGAACTCCGTATGCCTAAGCCAACCTATGAAACGAGCGTGCGGGCACTCAGCCGGTCGGAGAGGCAAAATACGCAAGTCGGGGTTCGACCTGGTCCCCCTGCATGCTGTTGATCCTGCTGCCACAACCTTCAGTTCGATCCAATCTTAGACTGGGAATGAACTCCGTATCCATAAGTCAACCCACGAAATGAGCATACGGGCGCTAAGCCAATCGAAGAGACATAATGCGCAAGCCGGGGATCAACCCGGTCCCCCTCTGCATGCTGCCGGTCTCGCTGCCACAACCCTCGATCCGGCTAGGGCTTAGGCATGGAATGAGCTCCCTGTGCCTAAGCCAACCCATGAAACGGGCGTGCAGACACTCAGCCAGTCGGAGAGGCAGAATGCGCAAGCCGGGGATCAGCCCGATCCCCCCTGCGTGTTGTTGATCCTGCTGCCGCAAGCCTCAGCTCGGTTCGATCCTAGACTGGGAATGAACTCTGTATGCTTAGACTGGGATGAACTTCGTATGCCTAAGTTAGCCATCCGGAAAGGCAGGTCAGAGAGGCATAATACGCAAGCCGGGGATCAGCCCGGTCCCCTTCTGTATGCTACCGATCCCGCTACCGGTCCTGCTACCACAACCCTTGGCTCGACTGGGGCTTAGACGTGGAATGTACTCCGTATGCCTAAGCCAACCTAAGAAACGAGCGTGCGGGTGGTCAGCCGACCGGAGAGGCAGAATACGCAAGTCGGGGATCGACCTGATCCCCCTTGCGTGCTGTCGATCCTGCTGTCGCAACCCTCGATCCGGTCTGATCTTAGATTGGAATGAACTCCGCATGCTTAGACTGGGGATGAACTCTGTATGCCTAAGTCAACCCATGAAACGAGCGTGCGGGCACTCAATCGGCTGGAGAGGCCGATCGTAGAGGCATAATGTGCAAGCCGGGGATCAGCCCGATCCCCCTCTGCGTGCTGTCGATCCCGCTACCAGTCCTGCTGCCACAACCCTCAATCCGACTGGGGCTTAGACTTGGAATGTACTCCGTATGCCTAAGCCAACCCATGAAACGAGCATGCGGGCGCTCAACCGACCGGAGAGGCAAAATGCGCAAGCCGGGGATCGATTTGATCCCCTCTGTGTGTTGTCGATCCTGCTGCCTCAACCCTTGATCCGGTCTGATCTTAGACTGGGAATGAACTCCACATGCTTAGACTGGGGATGAACTCTGTATGCCTAAGTCAACCCATGAAACGAGCGTGTGGGCGCTCAGCCGACCAGAGAGGCAGGATGCGTAAGCCGAGGATCGAACGGGTGGTAGGTGGGTTCAAGCACATCTTCATATTTCTACCCTGCCAATGCCATT
The DNA here is from genome assembly GCF_047325235.1 of Durio zibethinus. Lineage (NCBI taxonomy): Eukaryota > Viridiplantae > Streptophyta > Magnoliopsida > Malvales > Malvaceae > Durio > Durio zibethinus. The sequence goes on from NC_143165.1 coordinate 21,584,993, forward strand.
TTTATGGCTTGTAAATTCAAACAATGGTCCCCTAAGCCGGCCGAAGAGGCATAATGCGCAAGTCGGGGATCGGCTTGGTCCTTCTCTGCATGCTGTCGATCCCACTACCACAACCCTCGGTCCGGCTGAGGCTTAGACATAGAATGAGCTCCTTATGCCTAAGCCAACCCACGAAACGGGCGTACGGGTGCTCAGTCAGTCGGAGAGGCAGAATGCGTAAGCCAGGGATCAGCCCGATCCCCCCTGCATGCTGCCAATCCTGCTACCGCAACCCTCGATCCGATCTAATCTTAGACTGGGAATGAACTCTGTATGCTTAGACTAGGGATAAACTCCGTATGCCTAAGTCAACCCATGAAACGAGCGTGCGGGCGCTCAGCCGACCGGAGAGGCCGGTCGGAGAGGCATAATGCGTAAGCCAGGGATCTACCCGATCCCTCTTTGCATGTTGTCGATCCCGCTGTCGGCCCTGCTGCCGCAACCCTCGGTCCGACTGGGGCTTAGACGTGGAATGTACTCCGTATGCCTAAGCCAACCAATGAAACAAGCGTACGGGTGCTCAGTCGGCTGGAGAGGCAGAATGCGTAAGTTGGGGATCAGCCCGATCCCCCCTACGTGCTGTCGATCTTGCTGCCGCAACCTTCGATCCGGTCCGATCTTAGACTAGGAATGAACTCTATATGCTTAGACTGGGGATGAACTCCGTATGCCTGAGTTAACCCATGAAACGAGCGTGCGAGAACTCAGTCGATCAGAAAGGTCGATCGAAGAGGCATAATGCGTAAGTCGAGGATCAGCCCGGTACCCCTCTGTGTGCTGTCGATCCCGTTACCGGTCCTACTACCACAACCCTCGGTCTGGCTGGGGCTTAGACATGAAATGTAGTCTGTATGCCTAAGCCAACCCACGAAACGAGCGTGCAGTTGCTCAGTCGACTGGAGAGACAGAATGCACAAGCCGGGGATTGGCCCGATCCCCTTACGTTTTGTGATCCTGCTACCGCAACTCTTGATTCGGTTCGATCTTAGACTGGGAATGAACTCCGTATGGTTAGACTGGGGATGAACTCCATATGCCTAGGTTAACCCACAAAATGAGCGTGCGGGCGCTCAACCGACCAAAAAGGCAGGATGCGCAAGCCGGGGATCGAACGGGTGGTAGGTGGGTTCAAGCACATCTTCATATTTCTGCCATGCCAATGCCATTTTTACGGCTTGTAAATTCATACAATGGTCCCCTAAGCCTTCGTGTGAAGTTTCGTGCCAAGACGACCCATTTTCTACTTTTCATAATTTTTGAAACTTTTTGCGGTTCGGGATTTTTTAAAATTTTTTTAGAAAGAGTTTTGTCCCGAAATTTGGAGAGGTGATCCCTGTATTTTTGTTGGCATGCACAAAAAATTTCAGCTAAGAACTCGAAGTGGAGAAGATTTTGTGACCATTTGAAAAAAGTGTCCCCATTTCAGACACTTTAATGGCTACTGGCAGCAAACCTATAAAATCTCAAATGCTCTTTAAGGGGGTGTGAGTTCTCGAGGTTTGATGAGGGATAGCGGGCCAATATAAGAGCCAAGTACCAGCACCCATCGCACATCATGTGCGCACACCCCCCGGCCCCCCAATCTCCGAAACCTTCAATGCCGCCTGTTAGGCTCTCCGACGATGCTTCGGTGATGGTGCCCCAGGCGAAAAAATGCGGCACCAGCAAATGCCCGAGCCCAGCATGTGCACCGTGGCTCAAAATCTTAGATTAGATATGAGCTCCATATGTTTAGACATGGAATGAACTCCGTATGCCTAAGCCAACCCACAAAACGTGCGTGCAGGCGCTCAGCCGGTCGGAGAGGTAGAATGCGTAAGCCGGGGATCGACCAGGTCCCCCCTTGCGTGCTGTCGATCCTGCTGCCACAACCCTCAGTCCGATCCAATCTTAGACTAGGAATGAACTTCGTATGCATAAGTCAACCCACGTAACGAGCGCGCGAGCGTTGAGTCGGGATTCGACCCGGTCCCCCTCCGCGTGCTGCCAGTCCCTCTGTCACAACCCTCGGTCTGGCTGGGGTTTAGACATGGAATGAGCTCCCCATGCCTAAACCAACCCACAAACGGGCATGCAGGTGCTCAGTCGGCCAGAGAGGTAGAATGCGTAAGCCAGGGATAGGCCCGGTCCCCCCTGCGTGCTGTCGATCCTATTGTCGCAACCTTCGATCCGGTCTGATCTTAGATTGGGAATGAACTCCGTATGCTTAGACTGGGGATGAACTCTGTATGCTTAAGTCAACCCACAAAATGAGAGAACGGGCGCTCGACAGGCCGGAGAGGCATAATGCGCAAGCCGGGGATCAGCTCGGTCCCCCTCTGCATGCTACCAATCCCACTGTCAGCCCTGCTATCACAACCCTCGATCTGGCTGGGGCTTAGACGTGTAATGTACTCTGTATGCCTAAGCCAACCCATGAAACGAGCGTTCGGGCGCTCAGCAGGCCAGAGAGGCAGGATGCGCAAATTGAAGATCGACCCGATCCCCCCTGCGTGCTACCGATCTTGCTGCCGCAACCCCCGATCCGACCCGATCTTAGACTGGGAATGAACTCCGTATGCTTAGACTGGGGATGAACTCTTTATGCCTAAGTCAACCCACGAAACGAGCGTACGGGCGCTCAACCGATCGGAGAGGCATAATGCACAAGTCGGGGATCAGCCTGATCCCCTTCTCCGTGCTGCCAATCTCGCTGTCGATCCTGCTGCTACAACCCTCGGTCTGGCTGGGGCTTAGACGTGTAATGTACTCCGTATGCCTAAGCCAACCCACGAAATGAGTGTACGGGCGCTCAACCGATCGGAGAGGTAGAATTTGCAAGTCGGGGATCGACCCGATCCCCCTGCGTACTACCGATCCTGCTATCGCAACCCTTGATCCGATCCAATCTTAGACTGGGAATGAACTCCGTATGCTTAGACTGGGGATGAACTCCATATGGCTAAGTCAACCCATGAAATGAGAGTGCGGGCACTCAGCCAGTCGGAGAGGCATAATGCGTAAGCCGGGGATCAACCGGATCCCCTTCTGCTTGCTGCCAAACCCTCTACCAGTCTTTCTGCCATAACCCTCGGTCTGGCTGGGGTTTAGATGTGGAATGTACTCCGTATACCTAAGCCAACCCATGAAATGAGCGTGCGGGCGCTCAATCGGCCAGAGAGGCAGAATGTGCAAGCCGGGGATCGACTCGGTCCCCCCTGCGTGCTACCGATCTTGCTGCCGCAACCCTCGATCCGATCCGATCTTAGACTGGGAATAAACTCCATATGCTTAGACTGGTGATGAACTCCGTATGCCTAAGTCAACCCACGAAACGAGCACGCAGGCGTTTAGCTGGTTGGAGAGCCAGGGATCAGCCCGATCCCCCTCTGCGTACTGTCGATCCCGTTGTTGATCCTGGTACCACAACCCTCAGTTCGGCTGGGGCTTAGATGTGTAATGTACTCTGTATGCCTAAGCCAACCCATGAAACGAGCGTGCGGGTGCTCAGCCGACCGGAGAGGCAGAATGCGCAAGTTAAGGATCCACTCGATCCCCCTACGTGCTACCAATCCTGCTATCGCAACCCTCGATCCGGTCTGATGTTAGACTGGGAATGAACTCTGTATGCTTAGATTGGGGATGAACTCTATATGCCTAAGTCAACCCATGAAATGAGAGTACGGGCGCTCAGCCAGTCGAAGAGGCATAATGCATAAGCCGAGGATCAGCCCGGTCCCCTTTTTTATGCTGTCAAACCCTCTACCAGTCTTTCTACCACAACCCTCTATCTGGCCGGGGTTTAGATGTGGAATGTACTCTGTATGCCTAAGCCAACCCACGAAACGAGCGTACGGGTGCTCAGCCGACCAGAGAGGTAGAATGTGCAAGCCGGGGATCGGCCTGATCCCCCCTGCGTGCTACCGATCTTGCTGCTGCAACCCTCAATCCAGTCCGATCTTAGACTGGGAATGAACTCTGTATGCTTAGACTGGGGATGAACTCCATACGCCTAAGTCAACGAACGAAATGAGCGCACGGGCGCTCAGCCGGTCGGAGAGCCGGGGATCAGCCCGATCCCCTTCTGCATGCTGCCGATCCCGTTGTCAGTCCTGCTGCCACAACCCTCGGTCTGGCTGGGGCTTAGACGTGTAATGTACTCCGTATACCTAAGCCAACCCACAAAACGTGCGTTCAGGTGCTCAGCCGGTCGGAGAGACAGAATACGCAAGCCGGGGATCGACCCGATCCCCCTGCATGCTATCGATCCTGCTATCGCAACCCTCGATCCAGTCTGATCTTAGACTGGGAATGAACTCCGTATGCTTAGACTGGGGATGAACTCCGTATGCCTAAGTCAACCCATGAAACGAGAGTGCGGGCGCTTAGCCAGTCGGAGAGGCATAATGAGTAAGCCGGGGATCAGCCCAGTCCCCCTCTGCGTGCTGCCGATCCCTCTACCGGTCTTTCTACCACAACCCTCGATTTGGCTGGGGTTTAGACATGGAATGTACTCCGTATGCCTAAGCCAACCCACGAAACGAGCGTGCGGGCGCTCAGTCGATCGGAGAGGCAGCATACGCAAGCCAGGGATCAGCTCGATCCCCCCTGGGTGCCGTCGATCCTGCTGCCGCAACCCTCGATCCGATTTGATCTTAGACTGGGAATGAACTCCGTATGCTTAGACTACGGATGAACTCCGTATGCCTAAGTCAACCCACGAAACGAGCGTGCGGGTGCTTAGCAAGCCTGAGAGGCCGGTCGAAAAGGCATATTACACAAGCCGGGGATCAGCTTGATCCCTCTATGCATGCTATCGATCTCGCTACCGGTCCTGCTGCCACAACCCTCAGTCCAGCTGGGGCTTAGACGTGGAATGTACTCCGTATGCCTAAGCCAACCGACGAAACGAGCGTGCGGGTACTTAGTCGACCGGAGAGGCAGAATGCGCAAGTCAGGGATCGACTCGGTCGCCCCTGCATGCTACAGATCTTGCTGTCGCAACCCTCGATCTGATCCAATCTTAGACTGGGAATGAACTCCGTATGCTTGACTGGGGATGAACTCCGTATGCCTAAGTCAACCCACGAAATGAGCATGTGGGCGCTCAGCCGGCTAGAGAGGTCGGCCAGAGAGGCATAATGTGCAAGTCGGGGATCAGCTCGATCCTCTCTACAAGCTGCCAATCCCACTACCGGTCCTGCTACCACAACCCTCAGATTGGCTGGGGTTTAGACATGGAATGTCCTCCATATGCCTAAGCCAACCCATAAAACGAGCGTGCGAGCACTCAGCCGGCCGGAGAGGCAGAATATGTAAGTAGGGGATCGGTCTGGTCCCCCTTGTGTGCTACCGATCCTGCTGTCGCAACCCTCGATCCGATCTGATCTTAGATTGGGAATGAACTCCGTATGCTTATATTGGGGATGAACTCTGTATGCCTAAGTTAACCCACGAAACGAGCGCGCGGGCACTCAGCCGACCAGAGAGGCAGGATGCGTAAGTCGGGGATCGAACAGGTGGTATGTTGGTTCAAGTACATCTTCATATTTCTGCCATGCCAATGCCGTTTTTATGGCTTGTAAATTCATACAATGGTCCCCTAAGCCTTCATGTGAAGTTTCGTGGCAAGACGACCCGTTTTCTATTTTTCACGATTTTTGAAACTTTTTACGGTTCGAGATTTTTTTAACTTTTTTTAGAAAGAGTTTTGTCCCCAAATTTGGTAGAGGTGATCCTTGTATTTTTTTTCGCATGCACAAAAAAGAATCAGCTAAAAACTGGAAGTGGAGAAGATTTTGTGACCGTTTTAAAAAAGTGTCCCCATTACAGACACTTTAATGGCTACTGGTAGCAAACCTATAAAATCTCAAATGCTCTTTAAGGGGGTGTGAGTTCTCGAGGTTTGATGAGGGATATAGGGCCAATATAAGGGCCAAGTACCAGCACCCATCAGACATCATGTGCGCACACCCCCTCGGCCCCCCAATCGTCGGAACCCCCAATGCCATCTGTTAGGCTCTCCAGTGATGCTCCGACGATGGTGCCCCAGGCGAAAAAATTACGGCACCAGCACATGCCCTATCCCAGCATGTACACCGTGGCTCAAAATCTTAGATTGGGAATGAGCTCCGTATGCTTAGACATGGAATGAACTCCGTATACCTAAGCCAACCCACGAAACGAACGTGCGGGCGCTCAGCTGGCTGGAGAGGCAGAATGCACAAGCCGAGGATCGACCCGATCCCCCCAGCGTACTATCGATCCTGCTACCATACCCTCGGCCCGGTTCGATCTTACACTGGGAATGAACTCCATATGCATAAGTCAACCCATGAAATGAGCGTACGGGCGCTGAGCCGATCGAAGAGGCATAATGCGCAAGTCGGGGATCGACCCGGTCCCCCTCTGCATGCTGTCGATCCTGCTGCCATAACCCTCAGTCCGATTAGGGCTTAGACATGGAATGAGCTCCCTATGCCTAAGCCAAACCACGAAACGGGCGTGCGGGCACTCAGCTGACCGGAGAGGCAGAATGCGCAAGTGGGGGATCAGCCTGGTCCCCCTGCGTGCTGTCGATCCTGCTACTGCAACCCTCGATCTTGTCCGATCTTAGACTAGGAATGAACTCCATATGCTTAGACTGGGGATGAACTCCGTATGCCTAAGTCAACCCACGAAACGAGCATGCGGGCGCTCAACCGATCGGAGGGGTCAACCTGAGAGGCTTAATGCGTAAGTCGGGGATCAACCCGATCCCCCTCTGCATGCCACCGATCCCGCTATTGGTCCTGCTACCACAACCCTCGATTCGACTGGGGATTAGACGTGGAATATACTCCGTATGCCTAAGCCAACCCACAAAATGAGCGTGCGAGTTCTCAGCCAACTAGAGAGGCAGAATGCGTAAGTCGGGGATCAGCCCAGTCCCCCCTGTGTGCTAATGATCCTACTGCCACAACCCATGAAACAAGCATGCAGGCACTCAACCGGTCGGAGAGGCCGGTCGTAGAGGCATAATGCGCAAGTCGGAGATCAACCCGATCCCCCTCTATGAGCTATCGATCCTACTGTCGGTCCCGCTGCCACAACCCTTGATCAGACTGGAGCTTAGACGTGGAATGTACTCCGTATGCCTAAGCCAACCTATGAAACGAGCGCCTAGGCGCTCAGCCAGTCGGAGATGAAGAATGCGCAAGTCGGGGAACGGCCCATTCCCCTTACGTGTTACCGATCCTACTGCCGTAACCCTCGATCCGGTCCGATCTTAGACTGGGAATGAACTCCGTATACTTAGACTGGGGATGAACTCCGTATGCCTAAGTCAACCCATGAAATAAGCGTGCGGACACTCAGCCAGCCGGAGAGGCTGGTCAGAGAGGCATAATGCACAAGCCACGGATTAGCCTGGTCCCCCTTTGCGTGCTGCCGATCTCGTTGCCGGTCCTGCTACCACAACCCTCGGTCCGGCTGGGGCCTAGACGTGAAATGTACTCCGTATGCCTAAGCCAACCCATGAAATGAGCGTACGGGCGCTCAGTCGACCGGAGAGGCAGAATGCGCAAGCCAAGGATCGACCTGGTCCCACCTGCGTGCTGTCGATCCTGCTACGCAACCCTCGATCCGGTCTGATCTTAGACTGGGAATGAAGTCCGTATGCTTAAACTGGGGATGAACTCCGTATGCCTAAGTCAACCCATGAAACAAGCGTGCGGACGCTTAGCCGACCAGAGAGGTAGGATGCGTAAGCCGAGGATCGAACGGGTTGTAGGTGGGTTCAAGCACATTTTTACATTTCTTCCATGCCAATGCCATTTTGATGGCTTGTAAATTCATGCAATGGTCCTCTAAGCCTTCATGTGAAGTTTCGTGGCAAGACGACCCGTTTTCTATTTTTCATGATTTTTGAAACTTTTTGAGGTTCAAGATTTTTTTAAATTTTTTTAGAAAGATTTTTGTAACCAAATTTGGTAGAGGTTATCCATGTATTTTTCTTGTAATGTACAAAAAAATTCAGACAAAAACTCGAAGTGGAGAAGATTTTGTGAGTGTTTGAAAAAAGTGTCCCCATTTAAGACACTTTAATGGCTACTAGTAGCAAACCTATAAAATCTGAAATGCTCTTTAAGGGGGTGTGAGTTCTTGAGGTTTGATGAGGGATAGGGGCCAATATAAGGGCCAAGTACCAGCACCCATTGCACATCATGTGAGCACACCCCCCGGCCCCCCAATCATCGGAACCCCCAATGTCACCGGTTAAGCTCTCCGATGATGCTCTGGCGATGGTGCCCCGAGCGAAAAAAATGTGGCACCAGCACATGCCTGAGCCCAGCATGTGCACCGTGGCTTAAAATCTTAGATTGGGAATGAGCTCCGTACGCTTAGACATGAAATGAACTCCGTATGCCTAAGCCAACCCACGAAACGAGCGTGCGGGTGCTCAGCTGGTCGGAAAGGCAGAATGCGCAAGCCAGGGATCGACCTGGTCCCCCTTGCGTGTTGTCGATCCTGCTACCACAACCTCGATCCCATCCGATCTTAGATTGGAAATGAACTCCGTATGCATAAGTCAACCCACGAAACGAGCGTGCGGGCCCTGAGCCAACTGAAGAGTCATAATGCGCAAACCGGGGATCGGCCCGATCCCCCTCCGCGTGCTGTCGGTCTTGCTGCCACAACCCTCGATCTAGATGGGGCTTAGACATGGAATGAGCTCCTTATGCCTAAGCCAACCCACAAAATGGGTGTGCGGGTGCTCAACCGATCGGAGAGGCAAATACGCAAGCCGGGGATCGGCCCGATCCCCCCTGCGTGCTACCGATCCTGCTATCGCAACCCTTGGTCCGATCCAATCTTAGACTGGGAATGAACTCTGTATGCTTAGACTGGGGATGAACTCCGTATGCCTAAGTCAACCCACGAAACGAGCGTGCGGGTGCTCAGTCGACCGAAGAGGTCAACCGGAGAGGCATAATGCGTAAGCCGGGGATTAGCCCAATCCTCCTCTGTGTGCTGCCGATCTCACTATCGATCTTACTGCCACAACCCTCGGTCCGACTGGGGCTTGGACATGGAATATACTCCGTATGCCTAAGCCAACCCATAAAATGAGCGTGTAGGCGCTCAGTCAGTCGGAGAGGCAGAATGTGCAAGCCGAGGATCAGCTCGATCCCCCCTGCGTGCTGTTGTTCCTGCTGCCGCAACCCTCGATCCGGTCTGATCTTAGACTGGGAATGACTCCGTATGCTTAGACTGGGGATGAACTCCGTATGCCTAAGTCAACCAATGAAACGAGCATATAGGCGTTCAGCCGGCCGGAGAGGTCGATCGAAGAGGTATAATGCGTAAGCCAGGGATTAGCCCAGTCCTCCTCTGTGTGCTACCGATCTCACTGTCGGTCCTGCTGTGACAACCCTCGGTTCGGCTGGGGCTTAGACGTGGAATATACTTCGTATGCCTAAGCCAACCCATGAAATGAGCATGTAGGTGTCACGCCCTGGGCGGGCGCGCCAGACACATCAGGCAAACCAGCAGGCGAGCCAGAGGTTGAGGCCCGTAAACCAGGTGTGCTGGTGGGTATCTGTGCGCAAAGCCTAGCAAACGAGCTCAGAACGCCCGCTCGACTTGCAGGCCAGCCCATGAGACCAAGGCCTGGCATACAAGCTACCCGCACCACATCCAGAAGGGCCCAAGGTGCTGGACACACAAGGGAAGCTTCTGGAAGCAGGTAGGATCAGCTGGAGCATCCTGGCAGATTTGGTTGACCTTGAAAATCAGGAGATAGCATCCTGATTGATTGTAATCCCATGATTTTAGCCTTTATTCTAGGGATATGCCATTAAGTTGTAGCTGGAGCCTTAACTATAAATAGAGGGCTGCTCCACCCTCATTTGGACACCATCAAACACTTCTGTTTCAGTGAATACAAGGGCATTTTCAGAATTCTATCTTCTTGTCCTGTTTCTCTTTAACTTACGTAATCAGCCCTTCCCATTATTCTAGTGCCCGCACGCTTGTGTTTTAGGCTGACTTAGGCATAAAGGAGGAGATTCCAAGCCTAAGGTCGCACGAATTCTAAGTCTAAGGTCAGAGCCCGTGACACAGGCGCTCAGCCAATCGGAGAGGCAGAATGCGCAAGTCACGGATCAGCCCGGTCCCCCCTGCGTGCTTTCAATCCTGCTGCCGCAACCCTCGATCCGATCCGATCTTAGATTGGGAATGAACTCCGTATGCTTAGATTGGGGATGAACTCCGTATGCCTAAGTCAACCCACGAAACGGGCGTACGGGTGCTCATCCGACCAAAGAGGCAGGATGCGCAAGCCAGGGATCGAACGGGTGGTAGGTGGGTTCAAGCACATCTTCATATTTCTGTCATGCCAATGCCATTTTTACGGCTTGTAAATTCATACAATGGTCCCGTAAGCCTTCATGTGAAGTTTCGTGGCAAAACGACCTGTTTCTATTTTTCACGATTTTTGAAACTTTTTGTGGTTCGAGATTTTTTAAAATTTTTTAGAAAGAGTTTTGTTCCCAAATTTGGTAGAGGTGATCCTTGTATTTTTTTTGGCATGCACAAAAATATTCAGCCAAAAACTCCAAGTGGAGAAGATTTTCTGACCGTTTGAAAAAAGTGTCCCCATTTCAGACACTTTATTGGCTACTGGTAGCAAACCTATAAAATCTCAAATGCTCTTTAAGGGGGTGTGAGTTCTCAAGGATTGATGAGGGATAGGGGGCCAATATAAGGGCCAAGTTCCAGCACCCATCGTACATTATGTGCGCACACCCCCGGGCCCCCCAATCGTCGGAACCCCCAATGCCACCGGTTAGGCTCTCCGGCGATGCCCCGACGATGGTGCCCCGGGTGAAAAAAATACGGCACCAGCACATGCCTAAGCCCAGCATGTGCACCGTGGCTCAAAATCTTAGATTGGGAATGAGCTCCATATGCTTAGACATGGAATGAACTCCATATGCCTAAGCCAACCCATGAAACAAGCGTGCGGGCGCTCAGCCGGCCGAAGAGTTAGAATGCGCAAGCCAGTGATCGACCTGGTCCCCCCGCATCTTGTAGATCCTGCTATCGCAACCCTCGGTTTGGTCTGATCTTAGACTAGGAATGAACTCCATATGCATAAGTCAACGCATGAAACGAGCGTACGGGCATTGACCTGGCCGAAGAGGCATAATGCGCAAGCCAGGGATCGGCACGGTCCCCCTCTGCGTGCTGCCGGTCTGACTACCACAACCCTCGGTCTGGCCGGGGCTTAGACATGGAATGAGCTCCCTATGCCTAAGCCAACCCACAAAATGGACGTGCGGGCGCTCAGCCGACCGAAGAGGTAGAATGCACAAGTCGGGGATCGGTCTGGTTTCCCCTGCGTGCTGCCGTAACCCTCGATCCGATCTGATCTTAAACTGGGAATGAACTCCATATGCTTAGACTGGGGATGAACTCCGTATGCCTAAGTCAACCCATGAAACGAGCGTGCGGGCACTCAGCCGGTCGGAGAGGCATAATGTGCAAGTCGAGGATCAGCTCGATCCCCCTCTGTGTGCTGTCGATCCCGTTGCTGATCCTACTGCCACAACCGTCGGTCTGACTGGGGCTTAGATGTGGAATCTACTCCGTATGCCTAAGCCAACCCATGAAACGAACGTGCAGGCCCTCAGCCGACCGAAGAGGCAAAATGCGCAAGCCGGAGATCGACCCAGTCCCCCCTACATGCTGTCGATCTTACTGTCGCAACCCTTGATTCGATCTAATCTTAGACTGGGTATGAACTCTGTATGCTTAGACTGGGGATGAACTCCGTGCGGGCGCTCAGACGACTAGAGAGGCAGTATGCATAAGCCAGGGATCGAACAGGTGGTAGGTGGGTTCAAGCACATCTTCATATTTCTGCCGTGCTAATACCATTTTTATGATATTTCTGCCATGCTAATACCATTTTTATGTGCAAGCCGAGGATCGGCCCGGTCCCTCTTACGTGCTGCCGATCTTGCTGCTGCAACCCTCGATTCGGTCTGATCTTAGACTGGGTATGAACTCCATATGCTTAGACTGGGGATGAACTCCGTATACCTAAGTCAATGCACAAAACAAGCGTACGGGCACTCAACCGGTCGGAGAGGCATAATGCGTACGTCGAAGATCAGCCCGATCCCCCTCTGCATGCTGTCGATCCCACTGCCGGTCCTGCTGCCACAACCCTAAGTCAGGCTAGGGCTTAGACGTCGAATGTACTCCGTATGCCTAAGCCAACCCACGAAACGAGCGTGCGAGCGCTCAGCCTACCGGAGAGGCAGAATGTGCAAGTCGAGGATCGACCCGGTCCCCCCTGCGTGCTGTTGATCCTGCTGTCGCAACCCTCGATCTGGTCTGATCTTAGACTAGGAATGAATTTCGTATGTTTAGACTTGGGATGAACTCCGTATGCCTAAGTCAACCCACGAAACGAGCGTGTGGGCACTCAGCTGGCCGGAGAGGCATAATGCGCAAGCCGAGGATCAGCCCGATCCCCCTCTGCGTGCTGTCGATCCTGTTGCCAGTCTTGCTGCCACAACCCTCAGTCCAGCTGGGGTTTAGACGTGGAATGTACTCCGTATGCCTAAGCCAACCCACGAAACGAGCGTGCAGGCTCTCAGTCGGCCGGAGAGGTAGAATGCTCAAGCCGGGGATTGGCCCGATCCCCCCTGTGTGCTGTTGATCTTGCTGCTGCAATCTTTGATTTGGTTTGATCTTAGACTGGGTATGAACTCCGTATGCTTAGATTGGGAATGTACTTCATATGCCTAAGACAACCCATGAAACGAGCGTGTGGGTGCTCAGTCGGTCGAAGAGGCAGAATGCACAAGCCGGGGATCGACCCCGTCCCCCATGCATGTTGTCGATCCTACTGCCGTAACCCTCGATCCAGTCCAATCTTAGACTGGGAATGAACTCCTTATGCTTAGACTAGAGAAGAACTCCGTATGCCTAAGTCAACCCACAAAACGAGCGTGCAGGCGCTCAGCCGACCAGTGAGGCAGGATACGTAAGCCGGGGATCGAACGGATGGTAGGTGGGTTCAAGCACATCTTCATATTTCTGCTGTTCCAATGCCATTTTATGGCTTGTAAATTCATACAATGGACCCCTAAGCCTTCATGTGAAGTTTCGTGGCAAGACGACCCGTTTTTTATTTTTCATGATTTTTGAAACTTTTTATTTTTCGGGATTTTTTTTAAATTTTTTTAGAAAGAGTTTCGTCCCCAAATTTGGTAGAGGTGATCCTTGTATTTTTTTTGGCATGCACAAAAAAATTCAGCTAAAAACTCGAAGTGGAGAAGATTTTGTGACCGTTTGAAAAAAGTGTCCCCATTTCAAACACTTTAATGGCTACTGGCAGCAAACCTATAAAATCTCAAATGCTCTTTAAGGGGGTGTGAGTTCTCGAGGTTTGATGAGGGATAGGGGGCCAATATAAGGGCCAAGTACCAGAACCCATCGCACATCATGTGCGCACACCCCCGGACCCCCCAATCGTCGGAACCCCCAATGCCGCAGGTTAGGCTCTCCGACGATGCTCCGGCGATAGTGCCCCGGCCGAAAAAAGTGCGGCACCAGCACATGCCCGAGCCCAGCATGTGCACCGTGGCTCAAAATCTTACATTGCGAATGAGCTTCGTATGCTTAGACATGGAATGAACTCCGTATGCCTAAGCCAACCCACAAAATGAGCGTACGGGCGCTCAGCCGATCGGAGAGGCAGAATGTGTAAGCCGGGGATCGACTCAGTCCACCCCTCTGTGCTATCGATCCTGCTGCTGCAACCCTCAGTCTGGTCTGATCTTAGACTTGGAATGAACTCTGTATGCATAAGTTAACCCACGAAATGAGCGTGCGGCCACTAAGCCAGTCGAAGAGGCATAATGCGTAAGCCAGGGATCGACCCGGTCCCCGTCTACGTGCTACTAGTCCTGCTACCAGAACCCTTGGTCCGGCTGGGGCTTAGACATGGAATGAGCTCCCTATGCCTAAGCCAACCCACGAAACAGGCGTGCGGGCGCTTAGCAGACCGGAGAGGCAGAATGCGTAAGCCGGGGATCGGCTCGGTCCCCCTTGCGTGCTATCGATCCTGCTGCCGCAACCCTTGATCCGGTTCGATCTTAGACTGAGAGTAAACTCGATATGCTTAGATTGGGGATGAACTCCGTATGCCTAAGTTAACCCACGAAACGAGCGTGCGGGCATTCAGCCGACCGAAGAGGTCGATCGGAAAGGCATAATGAGCAAGCCGGGGATCAACCCGGTCACCCTGTCGATCCCGCTGTCGGTCCTGCTGCCACAACCCTCGGTTCAATTGGGGCTTAGATGTGGAATGTACTCCGTATGCCTAAGCCAACCCATGAAACGAGCGTACGGGCGCTCAGTCGACCAGAGAGGCAGGATGCGCAAGCCGAGGATCGAACGAGTGGTAGGTGGTTTCAAGCACATCTTCATATTTCTGCCATGCCAATGCCATTTTTATGGCTTGTAAATTCATACAATGGTCCCCTAAGCCTTCATGTGAAGTTTTGTGGCAAGACGACCCATTTTCTATTTTTCACGATTTTCAAAACTTTTTGCAGTTCGGGATTTTTTAAAATCTTTTTAGAAAGATTTTTGTCCCCAAATTTGGTAGAGGCGATCCTTGTATTTTTGTTCACATGCACAAAAAAATTCAGCTAAAAACTCGAAGTGGAGAAGATTTTGTCACCGTTTGAAAAAAGTGTCCCCATTTCAGACACTTTAATGGCTACTGGCAGTAAACCTATAAAATCTCAAATGCTTTTTAAGGGGATGTGAGTTCTCAAGGTTTGTTGAGGGATAGGGGGCCAATATAGTGGCCAAGTACCAACACCCATCACACATCATGTGTGCACACCCCCCCGGCCCCCCCAATTGCTTAGACATGGAATGAACTCCGTATGCTTAGACATGGAATGAACTCCGTATGCCTAAGCCAACTCACGAAATGAGCGTGCGGGCGCTCAACCGGTCGGAGAGGTAGAATGCGCAAGTCGGGGATTGACCCGATCCCCCCTGCGTGCTGTCGATCCTGCTGTCGCAACCTTTGGTCCGGTTTAATCTTAGACTGGGAATGAACTCCGTTTGCATAAGTCAACCCACGAAACGAGCGTACGGGTGCTGAGCCAACCAAAGAGGCATAATGCGCAAGCCGGGGATCGACCCGGTCGCCCTCTACATGCTATCGGTCCCGCTGCCACAACCCTCGATCTGGCTAGGGCTTAGACATGGAATGAGCTCCCTATGCCTAAGCCAACCCACGAAACGGGCGAGCGGGCGCTCAGCCAGCTGGAGAGGCAGAATACGCAAGCCGAGGATCGACCCGGTCCCCCCTACGTACTGTCGATCCTACTACTGCAACCTTCGATCTGGTCTGATCTTAGACTGGGAATGAACTCCGTATGCTTAGACTGGGGATGAACTCCGTATGCCTAAGCCAACCGACGAAACGAGCGTACGGGCGCTCAGTTGCCCGAATAGGCATAATGCGTAAGTCGAGGATTAGCCCAGTCCCCCTCTGCGTGTTGCCAATCCCACTGCCGGTCCTGCTGCCACAACCCTCGGTCCGGTTGGGGCTTAGACGCCGAATGTACTCCTTATGCCTAAGCTAACCCACGAAACGAGGTGCGGGCACTCAGTCAGTCGGAGAGGTAGAATGCGTAAGTCAGGATCGGTACGGTCCCCCCTGCGTGCCATCGATCCTGCTGTCGCAACCCTCAATCCGGTTCGATCTTAGACTGGGAGGGAACTCTGTATGCTTAGACTAGGGATGAACTCCGTATGCCTAAGTCAACCCATGAAACGAGCTTACGGGTGCTCAGCTAGTTGGAAAGGTCGGTCAGAGAGGCATAATGCATAAGCCGAGGATCAGCCCGATCCCCCTCTGCGTGCTGTTGATCCCGCCGTCAGTCCTGGCACCATAACCCTCGATCCGATTGGGGCTTAGACGTGGAATGTACTCCGTATGCCTAAGCCAACCCACGGAATGAGCGTGCGGGCACTCAGCCGACAAGAGAGGCAGAATGTGGCCGGGGATCAGCTCGATCCCTTCTGCGTGCTGCCGATCCTACTACCGCAACCCTCGATTTGGTCCGATCTTAGACTGGGAATCAACTCTATATCCTTAGACTGGGGATGAACTCCGTATAACTAAGTCAACCCATGAAAGAAGCGTTCGGGCTCTCAACCAACCAGAGAGGTAGGATGCGCAAGTCGGGGATCGAACGGGTGGTAGGTGGGTTCAAGCACATCTTCATATTTCTGCCATGCCAATGCCATTTTTATGGCTTTTAAATTCATTCAATGGTCCCCTAAGCCTTCATGTGAAGTTTCGTGGCAAGATGACATGTTTTCTATTTTTCACGATTTTTGAAACTTTTTGCGGTTCAAGATTTTTTAAAATTTTTTAAAAAAGATTTTTGTCCCCAAATTTGGTAGAGATGATCCTCGTATTTTTGTTGGCATGCACAAAAAAATTCAGCCAAAAACTTGAAGTGGAGAAGATTTTGTGACCGTTTGAAAAAAGTGTCCCCATCTCAAATGCTCTTTAAGGGGGTGTGAGTTCTCGAGGTTTGATGAGGGATAAGGGGCCAATATAAGGGCCAAGTACCAGCACCCATCGCACATCATGTGTACACACCCCCCATCCCCCCAATCGTCGAAACCCCTAATGCCATCGGATAAGCTTTCCGACGATGCTCCGACGATGGTGCCCCGGGCGAAAAAAATGCGCACCAGCACATGCCTAAGCCCAGCATGTGCACCGTGGCTCAAAATCTTAGATTGGGAATGAGCTCTGTATGCTTGGACATGAAATGAACTCCGTATGCCTAAGCCAACCCACGAAACGAGTGTGCGACTGCTTAGCCGATCGGAGAGGCAGAATGTACAATCGGGGATCGACCCGATCCCCCTTGCATGCTGTCGATGCTGCTACCGTAACCCTTGGTCCGATCCGATCTTAGACTGGGAAAGAACTCTGTATGCATAAGTCAACCCACGAAATGAGCGTACGGGCGCTGAGCCGACCAAAGAGGCATAATGTGCAAGCCTGAGATCGACCTGGACCCCCTCTGCGTGCTGCCGGTCCCGCTGCCACAACCTTTGGTCCGGCTGGGGTTTAGACATGGAATGAGCTCCCTATGCCTAAGCCAACCCACGAAACGGGTGTGCGGGTGCTCAGCCGATTGGAGAGGCAGAATGCGTAAGCCAAGGATCTGCTCGATCCCCCTACGTGCTGTCGATCCTGCTGCCGCAACCCTCAGTTCGATCTGATCCTAGACTGGGAATGAACTCCATATGCTTAGACTGGGGATGAACTCCATATGCCTAAGTCAACCCACGAAATGAGCGTGCGGGCGGTCAGTCGGCCGAAGAGGCCGATCGAAGAGGCATAATGCGCAAGCCGGGGATCAGTTCAATCCCTCTCTGCGTGCTACCGATCCCGCTGCCGGTCCTGTTGCCACAACCTTTAGTCTGGCTGGGGCATAGACTTGGAATGTACTCCGTATACCTAAGCCAACCCATGAAACGATCGTGCGGGTGCTCAGCCGGCCAGAGAGGCAGAATGCGCAAGCCGGGGATCCACCCGGTTCCCTCTTGTATGCTATCGATCCTATTGTCGCAACCCTCAGTCTGGTCTGATCTTAGACTGGGAATGAACTCCATATGCATAACTCAACCCACAAAACGAGCGTGCGGGTGCTGAGTTGGTCGAAGAGGCATAATGTGCAAGCCAGGGATCAGCCTGGTTCCCCTCTGCGTGCTGCCACAACCCTTAGTTCGACTGAGGCTTAGACATGGAATGAGCTCTTTATGCCTAAGCGAACCCACGAAAGGGGCGTGCTAGTGCTCAGCCGATCGGAGAGACAGAATGCGCAAGCCGGGGATCGACCCGATCACCCTGCATGCTGCTGATCCTGCTACCGTAACCTTCAGTCCGATCTGATCTTATACTAGAAGTGAACTCCATATGCTTAGACTGAGGATGAACTCCGTATGCCTAAGTCAACCCACGAAACGAGCATGCGGGCACTTAGCCGACCAAAAAGGCCGGTCGGAGAGGCATAATGTGCAAGCTGAGGATCAGCCCAGTCCCCCTCTGCGTGCTACCGATCCTGCTGCCAGCCCTGCTACCACATCCTTAGGTCTGACTGAGGCTTAGACGTGGAATGTACTCCGTATGCCTAAGCCAACCCACGAAACAAGTGTGCAAGCGCTCAGCCGGTCCAATCTTAGACTGGGAATGAATTTCGTATGCTTAGACTGGGGATGGACTCTGTATGCCTAAGTCAACCCATGAAACGAGCATGCGGTTGCTTAGCCGACCGGAGAGGCATAATGCGCAAGCTGGGGATCAGCTCGGTCCCCCTCTGCGTGCTGCTGATCCTGTTGCCAGTCATGCTGCCACAACCCTTGGTCCGACTGGCGCTTAGACGTGGAATTACTCCATATGCCTAAGCCAACCCACGAAACGAGCGTGCGGGTGCTCAGCCGACCAGAGTGGTAGAATACAAGTCGAAGATCGGCTTGATCCCCCCTACGTGCTACCGATCTTGCTACCGCAACCCTCGATCTGGTACGATCTTAGACTGGGAATGAACTCCTATGCTTAGACTAGGGATGAACTCCGTATGCCTAAGTCAACCCAAAAAATGAGCGTGTGTGTGCTCAACCGATCGAAAAGGCCGACCGGAGTGGCATAATGCGGAAGCCGGGGATTAGCTCGGTCCCCCTCTGCGTGCTGTCGATCCCGCTGCCAGTCCTGCTGCCACAACCCTCGGTCCGGGTGGGGCTTAGATGTGGAATGTACTTCGTATGCCTAAGTTAACCCACAAAACGAGTGTGCGGGTGCTTAACCGGTCGGAGAGGCAGAATGTGCAAGTCGGGGATCGGTCCGATCCCTCCTGCGTGCTATCGATCCTGCTATCGCAACCCTCGATCCTATCCGATCTTAGACTGGGAATGAACTCTGCATGCTTAGACTGGGGATGAACTCCGTATGCCTAAGTCAACCCACGAAATGAGTGTGCGGGCACTCAGCCGACCAGAGAGGCAGGATGCGCAAGCCAGGGATCAAACGGGTGATAGGTGGGTTCAAGCACCTCTTCATATTTCTGCCATGCCAATGCCATTTTTATGGCTTGTAAATTCATACAATGGTCCTCTAAGCCTTCATGTGAAGTTTCATGGCAAGATGACCCGTTTTCTATTTTTCATGATTTTTGAAACTTTTTACGATTCGGGATTTTTTTAAATTCTTTTAGAAAGGGTTTTGTCACCAAATTTGGTGGAGGTGATCCTTGTATTTTTTTTGGCATGAACAAAAAAATGTAGCTAAAAACTCGAAGTGGAGAAGATTTTGTGACCGTTTGAAAAAAGTGTCCCCATTCCAGACACTTTAATGGCTACTGGCAGCAAACCTATAAAATCTCAAATGCTCTTTAAAGGGGTTTAAGTTCTCAAGGTTTGATGAGGGATAGGGGGCCAATATAAGGGCCATGTACCAGCACCCATCGCACACCATGTGCGCACACCTCTCGGCCCCCCCAATCGTCGGAACCCCCAATGCCGCAGGTTAGGCTCTCCGACGATGCTCCGACGATGGTGACCCGGGCAAAAAACATGCGGCACCAGCACATGCCCAAGCCCAGCATGTGCACTGTGGCTTAAAATCTTTGATTGGAAAAGAGCTTCGTACGCTTAGACATGAAATGAACTCCGTATGCCTAAGCCAACCCACAAAACGAGTGTATGGGCGCAGAATGCAAAAGTTGGGGATCGACCCAGTCCCCTCCTAAGTGCTGTCGATCCTGCTGCCTCAACCCTCGGTCTGGTCATATCTTACACTGGGAATGAACTTCGTATGCATAAGTCAACCCACGAAATGAGCGTGCGAGCATTGAGTCGACCGAAGAGGCATAATGTGCAAGCATAGAATCGACCCGATCCCCCTCTACGTGCTACCGGTCCCATTGCCACAACCCTTGGTCCGACTAGGGCTTAGACATGCAATGAGCTCCCTATGCCTAAGCCAACCCATGAAACAGGCGTGCGGGAGCTCAACCGACCGGAGAGGCAGAATGCACAAGCCAAACATCGACCGATCCCCCCTGCGTGCTGTCGATCTTGCTGTCGTAACCCTCGGTCCGGTCCGATCTTAGACAGGGAATGAACTCCGTATGCTTAGATTGGGGATGAACTCCGTATGCCTAAGTCAACCCACGAAACGAGCGTGCGGGCACTCAGCTGATCGAAGAGGTCGGTCGGAGAGGCATAATGTGCAAGCCAGGGATTAGCCCGATCCCCTTTTGCGTGGTGCCGATCCCGCTGTCGGTCCTGCTGCCACAACCCTTGGTCTGGCTGAGGCTTAGATGTGGAATGTACTCCGTATGCCGAAGCCAACCCACGAAATGAGCGTGCGGGCGCTCAGCCAGCCGAAGAAGCATAATGGACAAGTCGGGGATCGGCCCGGTCCCTCCTGCTTGCTACTGATCCTGCTGCCGTAACCCTCGATCCAGTCTGATCTTAGACTGGGAATGAACTCCGTATGCTTAGACTGGGATGAACTCCGTATGCCTAAGTGAACCCACGAAATGAGCGTGCGGGCGCTCAACTTACCAGAGAGGTCGACCAGAGAGGCATAATGTGCAAGTCGGGGATCAGCTTGATCCCCCTTTACGTGCTGCTGATCCTGCTGTCGATCCTGCTGCCACAACCCTCGATCCGACTGGGGCTTAGACATGGAATGTACTCCATATGCCTAAGCCAACCCATGAAACGAGCGTGCGGACGCTCAGTCAGCCAGAGAGGCAGAATGCGCAAGCCGGGGATCAGCCCGGTCCTTTCTGCGTGCTGTCGATCCTACTGTCGCAAACCTCGATCCAGTTCGATATTAGACTAGAATGAACTTTGTATGCTTAGACTGGGGATGAGCTCCGTATGCCTAAGTCAATCCATGAAACGAGCGTGCGGGCGTTCAGTCGACCAGAGAGGCAGGATGCGCAAGCCGGGGATCTAATGGGTGGTAGGTGGGTTAAAGCACATCTTCATATTTTTGCTGTGCCAATGCCATTTTTATGGCTTGTAAATTCATACAATGGACCCCTAAGCCTTCATGTGAAGTTTCGTTGCAAGATGACCTATTTTTTATTTTTCACCATTTTTGAAACTTTTTGCGGTTTGGGATTTTTTTAAAATTTTTTTAGAAAGATTTTTGTCCCAAAAATTGGTATAGGTGATACTTGTATTTTTTTTGGCAAGCACAAAAAAATTCATCTAAAAACTCGAAGTGGAGAAGATTTTGTGACCGTTTGAAAAAAGTGTCCCCATTTTAGACATTTTAATGGCTACTAGCAGCAAACCTATAAAGTCTCAAATGCTCTTTAAGGGGGTGTGAGTTCTTGAGGTTTGATGAGGGATAGGGGACCAATATAAGGGCCAAGTACCAGCACCCATCGCACATCATGTGTGCACACCCCCTGGCCCCCAATCGTCGGAACCCCCAATGCCGTCGGTTAGGCTCTCTGGTGATGCTCCGACGATGGTGACCCGGGTGAAAAAAATATGGTACCAGCAGATGCCCGAGCCCAGCATGTGCACCGTGGCTCAAAATCTTAGATTGGGAATGAGCTCCGTATGCTTAGACATGGAATGAACTCCGTATGCCTAAGCCAACCCACGAAACGAGCGTGCGGGTGCTCAGCCAGCCGGAGAGGCAGAATGCGTAAGCTGGGGATTGACTCGGTCCCCCCTGTGTGCTGTCGATCCTGCTACCGCAACCCTTGATGCGGTTTGATCTTAGATTAGGAATGAACTCTGTATGCATAAGTCAACCCACGAAATGAGCGTGCGGGCGCTGAGCCGACTGAAGAGGCATAATGCACAAGCCGAGGATCGGTCGGGTCCCCCGCTGTATGCTACCGGTCCCGTTGCCACAACCCTCGGTTCGGCTGGGGCTTAGACATGGAATGAGCTCCCTATGCCTAAGCCAACGCATGAAACAGGCGTGCGGGCGCTCAGCGGACCGAAGAGGCAAAATTCGCAAGCCGGGGATTGGCCCGGTCCCCCCTGTGTGCTGTCGATCTTGCTGCCACAACCCTCAGTTCGGTCTGATCATAGACTGGGAATAAAGTCCGTATGCTTAGACTGGGGATGAACTCCGTATGCCTAAGTCAACCAATGAAATGAGCGTACGGGCGCTCAGCCGACCGGAGAGGCCGGTCGAAGAGGCATAATGCGCAAGTCGGGGATTAGCCCGATCCCCCTCTGTGTACTGTCAATCCCACTATCGATCCTGCTGCCATAACCCTCAGTCCGGGTGGGGCTTAGATGTGGAATGTACTCCGTATGCCTAAGCCAACCCACGAAACGAGCGTGCAGGTGCTCAGCCGGTCGGAGAGGCAGAATGCATAAGCCGGGGATCGATCCGGTCTGATCTTAGACTGGGAATGAACTCCATATGATTAGACTGGGGATGAACTCCGTATGCCTAAGTCAACCCACGAAATGAGCGTGCGGGTGCTCAGCCGACCATAGAGGCAGGATGCGCAAGCTGGGGATCGAACGGGTGGTAGGTGGGTTCAAGCACATCTTAATATCTCTGCCATGCCAATGCCATTTTTATGGCTTGTAAATTCATACAATGGTCCCCTAAGCCTTGATGTGAAGTTTCGTGGCAAGACGACCCGTTTTCTATTTTTCACGATTTTTAAAACTTTTTGCGGTTCGGGATTTTTTTAATTTTTTTTAGAAAGAGTTTTGTCCCCAAATCTGGTAGAGGTGATCCTTGTATTTTTTTTGTCATGCACAAAAAAATTCAGCTAAAAACTCAAAGTGGAGAAGATTTTGTGACCATTTCAAAAAAGTGTCCCCATTTCAGACACTTTAATGGCTACTGGCAGCAAACCTATAAAATCTCAAATGCTCTTTAAGGTGATGTGAGTTCTCGAGGTTTGATGAGGGACAGGGGGCCAATATAAGGGCCAAGTACCAGCACCCATCAGACATCATGTGCGCACACCCCCCGACCCCCCCAATCGTCGGAACCCCCAATGCCGTCGGTTAGGCTCTCCGACGATGCTCCGACGATGGTGCCCCGGGCAAAAAAAATGCGGCATGTGCACTGTTGCTCAAAATCTTAGATTGGGAATGAGCTCCGTATGCTTAGACATGGAATGAACTCCGTATGCCTAAGCCAACCCACGAAACGAGTGTGCGAGCGCTCAGCCGGTAGGAGAGGCAGAATGCGCAAGCCGAGGATCGACTCGATCCCCCCTACGTGTTGTCGATCCTGCTGCCACAACCCTCGGTCCGGTCTGATCTTAGACTGGGAATGAACTCCATATGTATAAGTCAACCCACGAAACGATCGCGCGGGCACTGAACCGATCGAAGAGGCATAATGCTCAAGCCAGGGATCGACCCGGTCCCCCTCTGCGTGCTGTCAGACCCGCTGCCACAACCCTCGGTCTGACTGGGGCTTAGACATGGAATGAGCTCCCTATGCCTAAGCTAACCCATGAAACGGTCGTGCGGGCGCTTAGCCGGTCGGAGAGGCAGAATGCGCAAGCCAGGGATCGGCCCGGTCCCCCTTGCGTGCTACCGATCCTGCTGTCGTAACCCTCAGCCCAGTTTGATCTTAGACTGGGAATGAAATTCGTATGCTTAGACTGGGGATGAACTCCGTTTGCCTAATTCAACCCATGAAATGAGCGTACAGGCACTCAGCCGACCGGAGACACCGACTGGAGAGGCATAATGCACAAGCCGAGGATCAGCCTGGTCCCCCTCTGCATGCTACCGATCCCGTTGCCGGTCCTGCTGCCACAACCCTTGGTCCAGTTGGGGCTTAGACATGGAATGTACTCCTTATGCCTAAGCCAACCCACGAAACGAACGTGCGGGTGCTCAGCCAGCCGGTGAGGCAGATTGTGCAAGTCGGGGATCGGTCCGGTCCCCCTTACGTGTTGTCGATCCTACTACCGCAACCTTCGATCTGGTCTGATCTTAGATTGGGAATAAACTCTGTATGCTTAGACTGGGGATGAACTTCATATGCCTAAGGCAACCCACGAAACGAGCGCGCGGCCGCTCAACCGACCAGAGAGGCAGGATGTACAAGCTGGGGATCGAAGGGGTGGTAGGTGGGTTCAAGCACATCTTCATATTTCTATCATGCCAATGCCATTGTTATGGCTTGTAAATTCATACAATGGTCCCCTAAGCCATCATGTGATGTTTCGTGGCAAGACGACCCATTTTCTATTTTTCACGATTTTTAAAACTTTTTGGGGTTCGAGATTTTTTTAAATTTTTTTAGAAAGAGTTTTGTCCCCAAATTTGGTAGAGGTGATCCTTGTATTTTTATTGGCATGCATAAACAAATTAAGCTAAAAACTCAAAGTGGAGAAGATTTTGTGACCATTTGAAAAAAGTGTCCCCATTTCAGACACTTTAATGGCTACTGGCAGCAAACCTATAAAATCTCAAATGCTCTTTAAGGGGGTGTGAGTTCTCAAGGTTTGATGAGGGATAGGGGGCCAATATAAGGGCTAAGTACCACCACCCATTAGACATCATGTACGCACACCCCCCGGCCCCCCCAATCGTCGGAACCCCCAATGCCGTCGGTTAGGCTCTCCGGGGATGCTCCGACGATGCTCCGGCGATGGTGGCCCGTGCGAAAAAAATGTAGCACCAGCACATGCCCAAGCCCAGCATGTGCACTGTGCCTCAAAATCTTAGATTGGGAATGAGCTTTGTATGCTTAGACATGGAATGACTCCGTATGCCTAAGCCAACCCACGAAACGAGCGTGCGTGCGTTCAGTCGGTCGGAGAGGCAGAATGCGCAAGTCGAGGATGGACTCGATCCCCCCTACGTGCTGTCGATCCTGGTACCTCAACCCTCATTCTGGTCTAATCTTAGACTGGGAATGAACTTCATATGCATAAGTCAACCCACGAAATGAGTGTGCGGGCGTTGAGCCGGCTGAAGAGACATAATGCACAAATCGGGGATCGACTTGGTCCCTCCTGTGTGCTATCGATCCTACTACCGTAACCCTCGGTCTGATTCGATCTTAGATTGGGAATGAACTCCGTATGCTTAGATTGGGGATGAACTCCGTATGCCTAAGTCAACCCATGAAATGAGCGTTTGGACGCTCAGCCGGTCGGAGAGGCATAATGTACAAGTCGAGGATCAGCCTGGTCCCCTTCTACGTGTTGCCAATCTCACTATCGGTCTTGCTGCCACAACCCTTCGTCCTGCTGGGGCTTAGATGTGGAATGTACTCTATATGCGTAAGCCAACCCATGAAACGAGCGTGCTGGCGTTCAACCGACCGGAGAGGCAGAATCCGTAAGCCGAGGATCAACCCGGTCCCCCCTATGTCCTATCGATCTTGTTGTCGCAACCGTCGATCCGGTCCGATCTTAGACTGGGAAGGAACTCCGTACGCATGGACTGGGGATGAACCCCTACAATGGTCGTTTCGAGACGACCCGATCCCATGGCCGCTCCTACTGCCACAACCCTTGATCCGGTTGGGGCTTAGACATGGAATGTACTCTGCATGCTTAAGCCAACCCATAAAACGAGCGTACGAGAGCTCAACCGGTCGGAGAGGCAGAATGCGCAAGCCGAGGATTGACCTGAACCCCCTTGCATGCTATCGATCCTGCTACTGCAACCCTCAGTCTAGTCCGATCTTAGACTGGGAATGACCTTCGTATGCATAAGTCACCCCATGAAACGAGCGTGCGGGCACTAAGCAGACCGAAGAGGCATAATGCGCAAGCCGGGGATCGGCCCGATCCTCCTCTGCGTGTTGCCACATCTCTCGGTCCGACTGGGGCTTGGACATGGAATGAGCTCTCTATGCCTAAGCCGACCCACGAAACGGGCGCGCGGGCGTTCAGCCAACCAGAAGGGCAGAATGTGCAAGTCGGGGATCGACCCGATCACCCCAGCGTGCTGCCGATCCTGCTGTCGCAACCCTCGGTCCGGTTCGATCTTAGACTGGGAATGAACTCCGTATACTTAGACTGGGGATGAACTTCGTATGCCTAAGTCAACTTACGAAACGAGCGTGTGGACTCTCAGTCAGTCGGAGAGGTTGGCCGGAGAGGCATAATGCGCAAGTCGGGGATCAGCCCGATCCCTTTCTGTGTGCTACCGATCCCGTTACAGGTCCTGCTGCCACAACCCTCGGTCCGGCTAGGGCTTAGACGTGGAATGTACTCCGTATGCCTAAGCCAACCCACGAAATGAGCATGCAGACGCTCAGCCGATCGGAGAGGTAGAATGCGTAAGTCGAGGATCGACTCGGTTCCCCCTACGTGCTACAGATCCTACTACCGCAACCCTCGATATGGTCCAATCTTAGATTGGGAATGAACTCCGTATGCTTAGACTGGGGATGAACTCTGTATGCCTAAGCCAACCCACGAAACGAGCGTGCGGGCGCTCAGCCGACCAAAGAGGCAGGATGCGCAAGCCGGGGATCGAACGGGTGGTAGGTGGGTTCAAGCACATCTTCATATTTCTTCCATACCAATGCCATTTTTATGGCTTGTATATTCATACAATGGTCCCCTAAGCCTTCATGTGAAGTTTCATGGCAAGACGACCCGTTTTTTATTTTTCACGATTTTCAAAACTTTTTACGGTTTGGGATTTTTTAAAATTTTTTTAGAAAGAGTTTTGCCCCAAATTTGGTAGAGGTGATCCTTGTATTTTTGTTGGCATGCACAAAAATATTCAGCTAAAAACTCGAAGTGCAGAAGATTTTGTGACCGTTTGCAAAAAGTGTCCCCATTTCAGATACTTTAATGGCTACTAGTAGCAAACCTATAAAATCTCAAATGCTCTTTAAAGGGGTGTGAGTTCTCGAGGTTTGATGAGGGATAGGGGGCCAATATAGGGGCCAAGTACCAGTACCCTTCGTACATCATGTTTGCATACCCCCCAAGCCCCCAATCGTCGGAACCCCCAATGCCGTCGGTTATGCTCTCTGGCGATGCTCCGGTGATGCTCCGATGATGGTGCCCTGGGTGAAAAAAATGCGGCACCAGCACATGCCCGAGCCCAGCATGTGCACCATGGCCCAAAATCTTAGATTGGGAATGAGCTCTGTATGCTTAGACATGGAATGAACTCCGTATGCCTAAGTCAACCCACGAAACTAGCCTACGGGCGCTCAGTTGGTCGGAAAGGCAGAATGCACAAGCTGGGGATCGACCTGGTCCCCCTGTGTGGTGTCAATCCTGCTATCGCAACCCTCGGTCCGATCTGATCTTAGACTAGGAATGAACTCCATATGCATAAGTCAACCCACGAAACGAGTGTGCAGGTGCTGAGCAGGTCAAAGAGGCATAATGCGCAAGCCAGAGATCGACCCAATCTCCCTGTGCGTGCTGCTGGTCCCGCTGCCACAACCCTCGGTCTGACTAGGGCTTAGACATGGAATGAGCTTCATATGCCTAAGCCAACCCACGAAATGGGCGTGCGGGTGCTCAATCGATCGGAGAGACAGAATGCGCAACACAGGGATCAGCCCGAGCCCCTTACGTGCTACTAATCCTGCTGCCGCAACCCTTGATCCAGTCTTATCTTAGACTTGGAATGAACTCCATATGCTTAGACAGGGGATGAACTCCGTATGCCTAAGCCAACCCACGAAACGATCGTGCGGGCACTTAGCCGACCGGAGAGGCCGGCCGGTGAGGCATAATGCACAAGCCGAGGATCAGCTCAATCCCCCTCTGCATGCTGCCGATCCCGCAGCTGGTCGTACTGTCGCAACCCTCAGTCTGACTGGGGTTTAGATGTGGAATATACTCCGTATGCCTAAGCCAACCCACGAAACGAGCATGCAGGCGCCCAGTCGACCGGAAAGGCAGAATGCGTAAGCCGAGGATCGGCTCGGTCCCCTCTACGTGCTACTGATCCTGCTGCCGCATCCCTTGACCCGATCCGATCTTAGACTGGGAATGAATTTCATATGCTTAGACTGGGGATGAACTCCGTATGCCTAAGCCAACCACGAAACGAGCGTGCGGGCACTCAACCGACTGGAGTGGCTAGTCGGAGAGGCATAATGTGCAAGCTAGGGATCAGCTCGGTCCCCCTCTACGTGTTACCAATCCCGCTGCTGGTCCTGCTGCCATAACCCTCGGTCCGACTGGGGCTTAGATGTGGAATGTACTCTGTATGCCTAAGCCAACCCATAAAATGAACGTACGAGCGCTCAGTCGGCCGGAGAGACAGAATGCGCAAGCTGGCAATTGACTTGGTCCCCCATGTGTGCTACCGATCCTGTTACCGTAACCCTCGATCCGATCCGATCTTAGACTGGATATGAACTCCGTATGCTTAGACTAGGGATGAACTCCGTATGCCTAACTCAACCCACGAAACGAGCGTGCGGGCGCTTAACTGGTCGAAGAGGCCAACCGGAGAGGCATAATGCGTAAGTCGGGGATCAGTTCAGTCCCCCTCTGCGTGCTACCGATCCCGTTGTCGGTCCTGCTACCACAACCCTCGGTCCGACTGGGGCTTAGACATGGAATGTACTCCATATGCCTAAGCCAACCCACGAAACGAGCGTGCAGGCACTCAGTCGGTCGGAGAGGTAGAATGCACAAGCTGGGGATCGGTCCGGTCCCCCCTGCATGCTACCAATCCTGCTGTCACAACCCTCGATCCGGTCTGATCTTAGACTGGGAATGAACTCTATATGCTTAGACTGGGGATGAATTTCGTATGCCTAAGTCAACCCACAAAACGAGCATGCGGGTGCTCAGTCGGCCGGTAAGGCTGACCGGAGAGGCATAATGCGGACGCCGAGGATCAGCCCGATCACCCTCTACATGCTGTCGATCCCGTTGCCAGTCTTACTACCACAACCCTCGGTCCGACTGGGGTTTAGACGTGGAATGTAATCCTTATGCCTAAGCCAACCCACGAAACGAGCCTACGGGCGCTCAGCTGGTTAGAGCGGCAGAATGCGCATGGTGGGGATCGGCCCGATCCCCCTGACGTGCTACCGATCCTGCTGCCGCAACCCTCGATCCGGTCTGATCTTAGACTAGGAATGAACTCCGTATGCTTAGACTGGGGATAAACTCCGTATGCCTAAGTCAACCCACGAAACAAGCGTGCGAGTGCTCAGCCAACTAGAGTGGCAGGATGCGCAAGTCGGGGATCGAACGGGTGGTAGGTGGGTTCAAGCACATCTTCATATTTCTGCCATGCCAATGCGATTTTTATGGCCCAGTCTTCCTCTGCGTGCTGCCGGTCTGGCTGTTGCTTAGACATGGAACGAGCTCCCTATGCCTAAGCCAACGCACGAAACGGGTGTGCGGGTGCTCAGCTGACCGGAGAGAGAGAATGCGTAAGCTGGGGATCGGCCCAATCCCCTCTGCGTGCTACTGATCCTACTGTCGCAACCCTAAGTTCGGTCTAATATTAGACTGGGAATAAACTCCGTATGCTGAGACTGGGAATGAACTCTGTATGCCTAAGTCAACCCATGAAACGAGCTTGCGGGCACTCAGCCGACCAGAGATGCCAGTTGGAGAGGCATAATGCATAAGCCAGGGATCAGCCCGGTCCCCCTCTACGTACTGTCGATCCCACTGCTGGTCTTGCTACCATAACCCTTAGTCTGGTTGGGGCTTAGATGTGGAATGTACTTCGTATGCCTAAGCCAACCCACAAAACGAGCGTACGGGCGCTCAGCCGACCGAAGAGGCAAAATGCACAAGTCGGGGATCGACCCGATCCCCCCTGCGTGCTGTCGATCCTATTGTCGCAACCTTCAATCCAATATGATCTTAGATTGGTAATGAACTCCGTATGCTTAAATTGGTGATGAACTCCGTATGCCTCAGTCAACCTATGAAACGAGCGTGTGGGCGCTCAGTCGTGTCGAAGAGGCCGGTCAGAGAGGCATAATGCGCAAGCCAGGGATCAGCCCAGTCCCTCTCTGCGTGCTACCGATCCTGCTGCCAGTCTTGCTACCACAACCCTCGGTCCGACTAGGGCTTAGATGTGGAATGTACTTCGTATGCCTAAGCCAACCCACGAAACGAGCATGTGGGTGCTCAGTCATCCGGAGAGGTAGAATGCCCAAGCCGGGGATTAGCCGAGTCCCCCCTGCGTGCTGTCAATCCTGCTGTTGCAACTTTCGATCCGGTTCGATCTTAGACTGGGAATGAACTCCGTATGCTTAGACTGGGCATGAACTCCATATGCCTAAGTCAACCCACGAAACGAGCGTACGGGCGCTTAGCCGGTCGGAGAGGCCAGTCGGAGAGGCATAATGTGCAAGCCAGCAATCAGCTCGATCCCCCTCTGCATGCTGTCGATCTCACTGTCGGTCTTGCTACCACAACCCTCGATCCGACTGGGGCTTAGACGTGGAATGTACTCAGTATGCCTAAGCCAACCCAGGAAACGAACGTGTGGGCACTGAACCGGCCAGAGAGGTAGAATGCACAAGCCAGGGATTGGCTCAATCCCCCCTATGTGCTACCGATCCTACTGACACAACCCTCGATTCGGTTCAATCTTAGACTGGGAATGAACTCTGTATGCTTAGACGGGGAATGAACTCCGTATGCCTAAGTCAACCCATGAAACGAGCATGCGGCCGCTCAGCCGACTAGAGAGGTAGGATGCACAGGTCAAGGATCAAACCCCCAATGCCATCGGTTAGGCTCTCCGATGATGCTTCGACGATGCTTCGACGATGGTGTCCTGGGCGAAAAAAATGCGGCACCAGCACATGCCCGAGCCCAGCATGTGCACCATGGCTCAAAATCTTAGATTGGGAATGAGCTCCGTATGCTTAGACATGGAATGAACTTCGTATGCCTAAGCTAACCCACGAAACAGGTGTGCAGGCGCTCAGCCGGGCGAAGAGGTAGAATGCGCAAGTCGGGGATCAACCTGGTCCCCCCTGCGTGCTGTCGATCCTGCTATCGCAACCCTCGGTACAGTTCGATCTTAGACCAGGAATGAACTCCGTATGCATAAATCAACCCATGAAACGAGCGTGCGGGCACTGAGGCAATCGAAGAGGCATAATGCACAAGCCGGGGATCGGCCCAATCCTCTTCTGCATGCTGCCGGTCTCACTACCACAACCCTCGGTCTGGCTGGGGCTTAGACATGGAATGAGCTCCCTATGCTTAAGCCAACACACAAAATGGGCATGCGGGAGTTTAGCCGGTCGGAGAGGCAGAATGCGCAAGCTGGGGATCGATCCGGTTCCCCCCTGCGTGCTGCCTATCTTGCTGTCGCAACCTTCAATTTGGTCTGATCTTAGACTGGGAATGAACTCCGCATGCTTAGACTGGGGATGAACTCCGTATGCCTAAGTCAACCCACGAAACGAGCATGCGGGTGCTCAACCGATCGAAGAGGCCAACCGGAGAGGCATAATGCATAAGCCGAGGATCAGTCTGGTCCCCCTCTGCGTGCTGTCGATCCTGCTATCGGTCCTGCTACCACAACCCTCGGTCTGGCTGGGGCTTAGGCATGGAATGTAGTCCATATGCCTAACCCAACCCACGAAACGAGCGTGCGGGCACTCAGCCGATCAGACAGGCAGAATGCACAAGCCGGAGATCGGCCTGGTCCCCTCTGCATGCTATCGATGCTGCTGTCGTAACCTTCGATCTGGTCCAATCTTAGACTGGGAATGAACTCCGTATGCTTAGACTGGGGATGAACTTCGTATGCCTAAGTCAACCCATGAAACGAGCGTGAGGATACTGAGCCGACCGGAGAGGTTGACCGGAGAGGCATAATGCGGAAGCTGAGGATCAGCCCGGCCACCCTCTGTGTGCTGTCGATCCTGTTACCGGTTCTGCTGCCACAACCCTTGGTCTGGCTGGGGCTTAGACGTGGAATGTACTCCTTAAGCCTAAGCCAACCCACGAAACGAGCGTGCGGGCGCTCAGTCGATCGGAGAGGTAGAATGCGCAAGGTGGGGCTCGACCTGGTCCCCCAGGCGTGCTGTCGATCCTGCTGCCGCAACCCTTGATCCGATCCGATCTTGGACTGGGAATGAATTTTGTATGCTTAGACTGGGGATGAACTCCGTATGCCTAAGCCAACCACGAAACGAGCGTGCGGGCACTCAACCGACTGGAGTGGCTAGCCGGAGAGGCATAATGTGCAAGCCAGGGATCAGCTCGGTCCCCCTCTACGTTTTACCAATCCCGCTGCTGGTCCTGCTGCCATAACCCTCGATCCGACTGGGGCTTAGATGTGGAATGTACTCTGTATGCCTAAGCCAACCCATAAAATGAACGTGCGAGCGCTCAGTCGGCCGGAGAGACAGAATGCGCAAGCTGGCGATTGACTTGGTCCCCCATGTGTGCTACCGATCCTGTTACCGTAACCCTCGATCCGATCTGATCTTAGACTGGATATGAACTCCGTATGCTTAGACTAGGGATGAACTCTTATGCCTAAGTCAACCCACGAAACGAGCGTGCGGGCGCTTAACTGGTCGAAGAGGCCAACCGGAGAGGCATAATGCGTAAGTCGGGGATCAGTTCGGTCCCCCTCTGCGTGCTACCGATCCCGTTGTCGGTCCTGCTACCACAACCCTCGGTCCGACTGGGGCTTAGACATGGAATGTACTCCATATGCCTAAGCCAACCCACGAAACGAGCGTGCAGGCGCTCAGTCGGTCGGAGAGGTAGAATGCACAAGCTGGGGATCGGTCCGGTCCCCCCTGCATGCTACCAATCCTGCTGTCACAACCCTCGATCCGGTCTGATCTTAGACTGGGAATGAACTCTATATGCTTAGACTGGGGATGAATTTCGTATGCCTAAGTCAACCCACAAAACGAGCATGCGGGTGCTCAGTCGGCCGGAAAGGCTGACCGGAGAGGCATAATGCGGACGTCGAGGATCAGCCCGATCACCCTCTGCATGCTGTCGATCCCGTTGCCAGTCTTACTACCACAACCCTCGGTCCGACTGGGGTTTAGACGTGGAATGTACTCCTTATGCCTAAGCCAACCCACGAAACGAGCCTACGGGCGCTCAGTTGGTTGGAGAGGCAGAATGCGCAAGGTGGGGATCGGCCCGATCCCCCTGACATGCTACCGATCCTGCTACCGTAACCCTCGATCCGATCTGATCTTAGACTAGGAATGAACTCCGTATGCTTAGACTGGGGATAAACTCCGTATGCCTAAGTCAACCCACGAAACAAGCGTGCGAGTGCTCAGCCAACTAGAGTGGCAGGATGCGCAAGTCGGGGATCGAACGGGTGGTAGGTGGGTTCAAGCACATCTTCATATTTCTGCCATGCCAATGCGATTTTTATGGCCCAGTCTTCCTCTGCGTGTTGCCGGTCTGGCTGTTGCTTAGACATGGAACGAGCTCCCTATGCCTAAGCCAACGCACGAAACGGGTGTGCGGGTGCTCAGCTGACCAGAGAGAGAGAATGCGTAAGCTGGGGATCGACCCAATCCCCCCTACGTGCTACTGATCCTACTGTCGCAACCCTAAGTTCGGTCTAATATTAGACTGGGAATAAACTCCGTATGCTGAGACTGGGAATGAACTCTGTATGCCTAAGTCAACCCATGAAACGAGCTTGCGGGCACTCAGCCGACCAGAGATGCCAGTTGGAGAGGCATAATGCATAAGCCAGGGATCAGCCCGGTCCCCCTCTACGTACTGTCGATCCCACTGCTGGTCTTGCTACCATAACCCTTAGTCTGGTTGGGGCTTAGATGTGGAATGTACTTCGTATGCCTAAGCCAACCCACGAAACGAATTTACGGGCGCTCAGCCGACCAAAGAGGCAGAATGCACAAGTCGGGGATCGACCCGATCCCCCCTGCGTGCTGTCGATCCTATTGTCGCAACCTTCAATCCAATCTGATCTTAGATTGGTAATGAACTCCGTATGCTTAAATTGGGGATGAACTCCGTATGCCTCAGTCAACCTATGAAACGAGCGTGTGGGCGCTTAGTCGGTCGAAGAGGCCGGTCAGAGAGGCATAATGCGCAAGCCAGGGATCAGCCCAGTCCCTCTCTGCGTGCTACCGATCTTGCTGCCAGTCCTGCTACCACAACCCTCGGTCCGACTAGGGCTTAGATGTGGAATGTACTTCGTATGCCTAAGCTAACCCACGAAACGAGCATGTGGGTGCTCAGTCATCCGGAGAGGTAAAATGCGCAAGCCGGGGATTAGCCCAGTCCCCCCTGCGTGCTGTCGATCCTGCTGCTGCAACTTTCGATCCGGTTCGATCTTAGACTGGGAATGAACTCCGTATGCTTAGACTGGGTATGAACTCCGTATGCCTAAGTCAACCCACGAAACGAGCGTACGGGCGCTTAGCCGGTCGGAGAGGCCAGTCAGAGAGGCATAATGCGCAAGCCAGCAATCAGCTCGATCCCCCTCTGCATGCTGTCGATCTCGCTGTCAGTCTTGCTACCACAACCCTCGATCTGGCTGGGGCTTAGACGTGGAATGTACTCTGTATGCCTAAGCTAACCCACGAAACGAACGTGTGGGCACTGAACCGGCCAGAGAGGTAGAATGCACAAGCCAGGGATTGGCTCAATCCCCCCTATGTGCTACCGATCCTACTGACACAACCCTCGATCCGGTTCAATCTTAGACTGGGAATGAACTCTGTATGCTTAGACGGGGAATGAACTCCGTATGCCTAAGTCAACCCATGAAACGAGCATGCGGCCGCTCAGCCGACTAGAGAGGTAGGATGCACAGGTCAAGGATCAAACCCCCAATGCCGTCGGTTAGGCTCTCCGATGATGCTTCGACGATGCTTCGACGATGGTGTCCTGGGCGAAAATAATGCGGCACCAGCACATGCCCGAGCCCAGCATGTGCACCATGGCTCAAAATCTTAGATTGGGAATGAGCTCCGTATGCTTAGACATGGAATGAACTTCGTATGCCTAAGCTAACCCACGAAACAGGTGTGCAGGCGCTCAGCCGGGCGAAGAGGTAGAATGCGCAAGTCGGGGATCAACCTGGTCCCCCCTGCGTGCTGTCGATCCTGCTATCGCAACCCTCGGTACAGTTCGATCTTAGACCAGGAATGAACTCCGTATGCATAAATCAACCCATGAAACGAGCGTGCGGGCACTGAGGCAATCGAAGAGGCATAATGCACAAGCCGGGGATCGGCCCAATCCTCTTCTGCATGCTGCCGGTCTCACTACCACAACCCTCGGTCTGGCTGGGGCTTAGACATGGAATGAGCTCCCTATGCTTAAGCCAACACACGAAATGGGCATGCGGGAGTTTAGCCGGTCGGAGAGGCAGAATGCGCAAGCTGGGGATCGGTCCGGTTCCCCCCTGCGTGCTGCCTATCCTGCTGTCGCAACCTTCAATTTGGTCTGATCTTAGACTGGGAATGAACTCCGCATGCTTAGACTGGGGATGAACTCCGTATGCCTAAGTCAACCCACGAAACGAGCATGCGGGTGCTCAGCCGATCGAAGAGGCCAACCGGAGAGGCATAATGCATAAGCCGAGGATCAGTCCGGTCCCCCTCTACGTGCTGTCGATCCTGCTATCGGTCCTGCTACCACAACACTCGGTCTGGCTGGGGCTTAGGCATGGAATGTAGTCCATATGCCTAACCCAACCCATGAAACGAGCGTGCGGGCACTCAGCCGGTCAGACAGGTAGAATGCACAAGCCGGAGATCGGCCTGGTCCCCTCTGCATGCTATCGATGCTGCTGTCGTAACCTTCGATCTGGTTTGATCTTAGACTGGGAATGAACTTCGTATGCTTAGACTGGGGATGAACTTCGTATGCCTAAGTCAACCCATGAAACGAGCGTGAGGGTACTGAGCCGACCGGAGAGGTTGACCGGAGAGGCATAATGCGGAAGCTGAGGATCAGCCCGGCCACCCTCTGTGTGCTGTCGATCCCGTTACCGGTTCTGCTGCCACAACCCTTGGTCTGGCTGGGGCTTAGATGTGGAATGTACTCCTTAAGCCTAAGCCAACCCACGAAACGAGCGTGCGGGCGCTCAGCCGATCGGAGAGGTAGAATGTGCAAGGCGGGGATCGACCTGGTCCCCCAGGCGTGCTGTCGATCCTGCTGCCGCAACCCTCGATCTGGTCTAATCTTAGACTGGGAATGAACTCCGTATGCTTAGACTGGGGATGAACTCCGTATGCTTAAGTCAACCCACGAAACGAGCGTGCGGGCGCTCAGTCGACCAGAGAGTAAGAATGCGCAAGCCAGGGATCGGGCCGATCCCTCCTGCGTGCTATCGATCCTACTGCCGCAATGCTCGATCCGGCCCGATCTTAGACTGGGAATGAACTTTATATGCTTAGACTGGGGATGAACTCTATATGCTCAGTCGACTAGAGAGGCAGGATGCGCAATCGGGGATCGAAAGGGTGGTAGGTGCGTTCAAGCACATCTTTATATTTCTACCATGCCAATGCCATTTTTGTGGCTTGTAAATTCATACAATGGTCCCCTAAGCCTTCATGTGAAGTTTCGTGGCAAGACGACCCGTTTTCTATTTTTGAAACTTTTTTAGGTTCGAGATTTTTTTAAATTTTTTTAGAAAGTTTTTTGTCTCCAAATTTGGTAGAGGTGATCCTTGTAATTTTGTTGGCATGCACAAAACAATTCAGCTAAAAACTCAAAGTGGAGAAGATTTTGTGATCGTTTCAAAAAAGTATCCCCATTTCAGACACTTTAATGGCTACTGGCAACAAACCTATAAAATCTCAAATGTTGTTTAAGGGGGTGTGAGTTCTCGATGTTTGATGAGGGATAGGGGGCCAATATAAGGGCCAAGTACCAGCACCCATCACACATCATGTGCGCAAACCCCCCGGCCCCCCCAATTGTCGGAACCCCCAATGCCGTCGGTTAGGCTCTCTGGCGATGCTCCGACGATGATGCCTCGGGCAAAAAAAATGTGGCACTAGCACATGCCCAAGCCCAGCATGTGCACCGTGGCTCAAAATCTTAAATTGGGAATGAGCTCCGTATGCTTAGACATGGAACTCCGTATGCCTAAGCCAACCTACGAAACGAGCGTGCGGGCGCTCAGCCAGCCGGAGAGACAGAATGCACAAGCTGGGGATCGACTCGATCCCTCCTATGTGCTGTCGATCCTGCTACCGTAACCCTCAGTCTGGTCCACTCTTAGACTGGTAATGTACTCCGTATGCCTAAGCCAACCCATGAAACGAGCGTGCGGGAGCTCAACCGGCCGGAGAGGTACAATACGCAAGTCGGGGATCGGCTCGGTCCCTCCTACGTGCTGCCGATCCCGCTGCTGCAACCCTTGATCCAGTCCGATCTTAGATTGGGAATGAACTTCGTATGCTTAGACTGAGGATGAACTCCGTATGCCTAAGTTAACCCACGAAACGAGCGTGCAGGCGTTTAGCCGACCAGAGAGGCATGATGCGCAAGCCGAGGATCGAACGGGCGGTAGGTGGGTTCAAGCACATCTTCATATTTTTGCCATGCCAATGCCATTTTTATGGCTTGTAAATTCATACAATGCTCCCCTAAGCCTTCATGTGAAGTTTCGTGGCAATACGACCTATTTTCTATTTTTCATGATTTTTGAAACTTTTTACGATTCGGGATTTTTTAAAATTTTTTTAGAAAGAGTTTTGTCCCCAAATTTGGTAGAGGTGATCCTTCTTTTTTTGTTGGTATGCACAAAAAACTTCAGCTAAAAACTCGAAAGTGGAGAAGATTTTGTGATCGTTTGAAAAAAGTGTCCTCATTTCAGACACTTTAATGGCTACTGGCAGCAGACCTATAAAATCTCAAATGCTCTTTAAGGGGGTTTGAGTTCTCGAGGTTTGATGAGGGATAGGGGGCCAATATAAGGGCCAAGTACCAGCACCCATTGCACATCATGTGTGCACACCCACCGGCCCCCCCAATTGTCGGAACCCCCAAGGCTACCGGTTAGGCTCTCCGATGATGCTCCGATGATGGTGCCCCGGGTAAAAAAAATGTGGCACCAGCACATGCCCGAGCCCAGCATGTGCACCATGGCTCAAA
This sequence comes from Durio zibethinus, assembly GCF_047325235.1. Taxonomy (NCBI): domain Eukaryota; kingdom Viridiplantae; phylum Streptophyta; class Magnoliopsida; order Malvales; family Malvaceae; genus Durio; species Durio zibethinus. The sequence goes on from NC_143165.1 coordinate 21,623,137, forward strand.
ATCTTAGATTGCGAATGAGCTCCATATGCTTAGACATGGAATGAACTCCGTATGCCTAAGCCAACCCACAAAACGAGCGTGCGGGTCCTCAGCCGGTCGGAGAGGCAGAATGCGCAAGCCGGGGATCGACCCGATCCTCCCCTACGTGCTATCAATCCTGCTACCACAACCCTCGGTCCGGTCTAATATTAGACTGGGAATGAACTTTGTATGCATAAGTCAACCCATGAAACGAGCGTACGGGTGCTGAGCCGGCTAAAGAGGCATAATGCGCAAGCCGGGGATCGGCCCGATCCCACTCTGCGTGTTACCGGTCCCACTGCCACATCCCTTGGTCTGGTTGGGGCTTAGACATGGAATGAGCAGCCCATGCCCAAGCCAACCCATGAAACGGACGTGCGAGCGCTCAACCGACTGGAGAGGCAGAATGTGCAAGCCGAGGAACGGCTTGGTCCCCCCTGCGTGCTGTCGATCATACTGTCACAACCCTCGGTCCGATCCAATCTTAGACGAGAATAAACTCCGTATCCCTAAGTCAATCCACAAAACGAGCGTGCGGGCACTCTGTCGACCGGAGAGGCGAATCGGAGACGCATAATGCGTAAGCAGGGGATCAGCCCAGTCCCCCTCTACGTGCTACCGATCCAGCTGCCGGTCCTGCTACCACAACCCTTGGTTCAGCTGGGGCTTAGACGTGGAATGTACTCCGTATGCCTAAGCCAACCCACGAATCAAGCGTGCGGGTGTTCAGCTGGCCGAAGAGGCAGAATGCGCAAGCCGGGGATCGACCGGGTCCCCTTGTAAGTGCTGTCGATCCTGCTATCGTAACCCTCAGTCCAATCTGATCTTAGACTGGGAATAAACTCCGTATGCATAAGTCAACCCACAAAACGAGCGTATGGGCACTGAGGCAGTCAAAGAGGCATAATGCGCAAGTCGGGGATCAGCTTGGTCCCTCTCTGCGTGCTATCGGTCCCGCTGCCACAACCCTCGGTCCGGTTGGGGCTTAGACATGGAATGAGCTCCCTACGCCTAAGCCAACCCACGAAACGAGCGTACGGGCACTCAGTCGATTGGAGAGGCAGAATGCGCAAGCCAAGGATCGGCCCGATCCCCCCTGTGTGCTGTCGATCCTGCTGTTACAACCCTCGGTCTCGTTCGATCTTAGACTGGGAATGAACACCGTATGCTTAGATTAGGGATGAATTCCGTATGCCTAAGTTAACCCATGAAACGATTGTACGGGTGCTCAGCCGATAGGAGAGGCCGGTCGGAGAGGCATAATGCGCAAGTCGGGGATCAACCCGATCCCCCTCTGCGTGCTGTCGATCCCGCTACCGATCCTGCTACCACAACCCTCAGTTCAGCTAGGGCTTTGATGTGGAATGTACTTCATATGCCTAAGCCAACCCACGAAACGAGCGTGCGGATGGCTAGCCGGTCGGAGAGGCAGAATACGCAAGCCGAGGATCGACCCGATCCCCCCTACGTGCTACCGATCCTACTGCTACAACCCTCGATCTGGTCTGATCTTAGACTGGGAATGAACTCCGTATGCTTAGACTGGGGATGAACTTCGTATGCCTAAGTCAACCCATGAAATGAGCGTGAGGGCGCTCACCCGACCAATGAGGCAGGATGCGCAAGCCGAGGATCGAACGGATGGTTGGTGGGTTCAAGCACATCTTCATATTTCTGTCATGCCAATGCCATTTTTATGGCTTGTAAATTCATACAATGGTCCCCTAAGCCTTCATGTGAAGTTTCGTGGCAAGATGACCTGTTCTCTATTTTTCACAATTTTCAAAACTTTTTGTGGTTCAGGATTTTTTTAAATTCTTTTAGAAAGAGTTTTGTCCCAAATTTGGTAGAGGTGACCCTTGTATTTTTTTTGGCATGCACAAAAAAATTGAGCTAAAAACTCGAAGTGGAGAAGATTTTGTGACCGTTTGAAAAAAGTGTCCCCATTTTAGACACTTTAATGGCTACTGGCAGCAAACCTATAAAATCTCAAATGCTCTTTAAAGGGGTGTGAGTTCTCAAGGTTTGATGATGGATAGGGGGCCAATATAAGGGCCACGTACCAGCACCCATCGTACATCATGTGCGCTCACCCCCCGGCCCCCCAATCACCGGAACCCCCAATGCCGTCGGTTAGGCTCTCCGGCGATACTCCGACGATGGTGCCCCGGGCGAAAACAATGCGGCAGCAGCACATGCTCGAGGCCAGCATGTGCACCGTGGCTCAAAATCTTAGATTGGGAATGAGCTCCATATGCTTAGACATTGAATGAAGTTCGTATGCCTAAGCTAACCCACGAAACGAGTGTGCGGGCGCTCAATCGGCCGGAGAGGCAGAATTCTCAAGCCGGGGATCGACCCGGTTCCCCCTATGTGCTGTCATCCTGCTGCCGTAACCCTCTGTCTGGTCTGATCTTAGACTAGGAATGAACTCCATCTGCATAAGTCAATCCATGAAACGAGCGTACGGGCGCTGAGCCGACCGAAGAGGCATAATGCGCAAGCTGGGGATCGACCCGGTCTCCCTCTACGTGCTTAGACATGGAATGAGCTCCCTATGCCTAGGCCAACCTATGAAATGGGCGTGCGGGCGCTCAGTCGGTCGATCAGGCAGAAAGTGAAAGCCGAAGATCGGTTCGATCCCCCTGCGTGCTGCCGATCCTGCTGCCGTAACCCTCGGTCCGGTCCGATCTTAGATTGGGAATGAACTCCGCATGCTTAGGCTGGGGATAAACTCCGTATGCCTAAGTCAACCCACGAAATGAAAGTGCAGGCGCTCAGCCGACCAGAGAGGCAGGATGTGCAAGCTGGGGATCGAACGGGGTGGTAGGTGGGTTCAAGCACATCTTCATATTTCTGCCATGCCAATGCCATTTTTATGGCTTCTAAATTCAAACAATGGTCCCCTAAGCCTTCATGTGAAGTTTCATGGCAAGACAACCCGTTTTCTATTTTTCATGATTTTTGAAACTTTTTACGGTTCGGGATTATTTTAAATTTTTTTAGAAAGAGTTTTGTCCCCAAATTTGGTAGAGGTGATCCTTGTATTTTTTTTGGCATGCATAAAAACATTCAGCTAAAAACTCGAAGTGGAGAAGATTTTGTGACCATTTGAAAAAAGTGTCCCCATTTCAGACACTTTAATGGCTACTGGCAGCAAACCTATAAAATCTCAAATGCTCTTTAAGGGGGTGTGAGTTCTCGAGGTTTGATGAGGGATAGGGGGCCAATATAAGGGCCAAGTACCAGCACCCATCGCACATCATGTGCGCACACCCCCCGGCACCCCAATCGTCGGAACCCCCAAAGTCATCGGTTAAGTTCTCTGGCGATGGTGACCTAAGCAAAAAAAATGCGGCACCAGCACATGCCTGAGCCCAGCATGTGCACTGTGGCTCAAAATCTTAGATTGGGAATGAGCTTCGTATGCTTAGACATTGAATGAACTCCGTATGCCTAAGCCAACCCACAAAACGAACGTGCGGGCGCTCAGTCGGCTGGAGAGGTAGACTCAAAAGCTAGGGATCGACCCGATCCCTCCTTCGTGCTATCGATCCTACTGTTGCAACCCTCAGTCCAGTCCAATCTTAGACTGGGAATGAACTCCGTATGTATAAGTCAACCCACGAAATGAGCGTGCAGCCGCTGAACCGATCGAAGAGGCATAATACGCAAGCTGGGGATCGGCTCGGTCCCCCTCTGCGTGCTATCGGTCCCGCTGCCACAACCCTCGGTCCAGCTGGGGCTTAGACATGGAATGAGCTCCCTATGCCTAAGCCAACACACGAAATGGGAGTGCGGGCGCTCAACCGGCCGGAGAGACAGAATGCGTAAGCTGGGGATCGACTCGCTTCCCCCTGCATGCTGTCGATCCTGCTGTCGCAACCCTCGATCTGATCTGATCTTAGATTGGGAATAAACTCTGTATGCTTAGACTGGGGGTGAACTCCGTATGCCTAAGTCAACCCACGAAATGAGCCTGTAGGCGCTCAGCCGACTAGAGAGGCAGGATGCGCAAGCCGGGGATCGAACGAGTAGTAGGTGGGTTCAAGCACATCTTCATATTTCGGCTATGCCAATGCCATTTTTATGGCTTGTAAATTCATACAATGGTCCCCTAAGCCTTCATGTGAAATTTCATGGCAAGACGACCCGTTTTCTATTTTTCACGATTTTTGATACTTTTTACGGTTTGGAGATTTTTTTTAATTTTTTTAGAAAGAGTTTTGTCCCCAAATTTTGTAGAGGTGATCCTTGTATTCTTTTTGGCATGCACAAAAAAATTCAGCTAAAAAATCGAAGTGGAGAAGATTTTGTGGCCGTTTGAAAAAAGCATCCCCATTTCAGACACTTTAATGGCTACTGGCAGCAAAGCTATAAAATCTCAAATGCTCTTTAAAGGTGTGTGAGTTCTCGAGGTTTGATGAGGGATAAGGGGCCAATATAACGGCCAAGTACCAGCACCCATCGCACATCATGTGCGCACAACCCCCGACCCCCTCAATCATCGAAACCCCCAATGCCGCCGGTTAGGCTCTCCGATGATGCTTCGGCGATGCTCCGGCAATGGTGCCCCGGGCAAAAAAAAATGCGACACTGGCACATGCCCGAGCCCAGCATGTGCACCGTGGCTCAAAATCTTAGATTGGGAATGAGCTCCGTATGCTTAGACATGGAATGAACTCCGTATGCCTAAGCCAACCCACGAAACAAGCGTGCGGGCGCTCAGTCGGCTGCAGAGGCAAAATGCGCAAGCCGGGGATTGACCTGATCTCCCCCTGTGTGTTGCAAAGGCAAAATGCGCAACCCTCGGTCTGGTCTGATCTTAGACTAGGAATGAACTCTGTATGCATAAGTCAACCCATGAAATGAGCATACGGGCGCTGAGCCGATCGAAGAGGCATAATACGCAAGCTGGGGATCGGCCTGGTCCCCCTCTGCGTGCTGCCGGTCCCGTTACCACAACCCTCAGTCCGGCTAGGGCTTAGACATGGAATGAGCTCCCTATGCCTAAGCCAACCCATGAAACGGGCGTACGGGCGCTCAACCGGCCGAAAAGACAGAGTGCGCAAGCCAGGGATCGACCCAGTCCTTCCTGCATGCTGTTGATCCTGCTGCCATAACCCTCGGTCTGGTCCAATCTTAGACTGGGAATGAACTCCATATGCTTAGACTGGGGATGAACTCCATCTGCCTAAGTCAACCCATGAAACGAGCGTGCGGGCGCTCTGCCGGCCTGAGAGGCATAATGCGTAAGTCGAGGATCAGCCCGGTCCCCTTTTGCGTGCTACCGATCCCGCTGTCGGTCTTGCTGCCACAACCCTTAGCCCAGCTGGGGCTTAGATGTGGAATGTACTCCGTATGCCTAAGCCAACCCATAAAACAAGCATGCTGTTGATCCTGTGTGCACAAGCTGGGGATCGGCCCGGTCCCCCCTGCGTGCTATCGATCCTGCTGTCGCAACCCTCGATCCGATCCAATCTTAGACAGGAATGAACTCCGTATGCTTAGACTGGGGATGAACTCCGTATGCCTAAGTCAATCCACGAAACGAGCGTGCAGGCGCTCAGCCGACTGGTGATCCTTGTATTTTTGTTGGCATGCACAAAAAAATTCAGCTAAAAACTCAAGGTGGAGAAGATTTTGTGACCGTTTGAAAAAAGTGTCCCCATTTCAGACACTTTAATGGCCACTGGCAGCAAACTTAAAAAATCTCAAATGCTCTTTAAGGGGGTGTGAGTTCTCGAGGTTTGATGAGGGATAGGGGCCCAATATAAGGGCCAAGTAACAGCACCCATCGCACATCATGTGCGCACACCCCCTGGCCCCCCAATCATCGAAACCCTCAATGCCGTCGGTTAGGCTCTCCGACGATGCTAAGACGATGCTCCGACGATGGTGCCCCGGGCAAAAAAAATGCAGCACCAGCACATGCCCAAGCTCAGCATGTGCACCGTGGCTCAAAATCTTAGATTGGGAATGAGCTCCGTATGCTTAGACATGGAATGAACTCCGTATGCCTAAGCCAACCCACGAAACGAACGGGCGGGCGCTCAGCCGGCCGGAGAGGTAGAATACGCAAGAAGGGGATCGACCCGGTCCCCCCTACATGCTATTGATCCTGCTGCCGCAACCATCGATCTGATCCGATCTTGGACTGGGAATGAACTCCGTATGGATAAGTCAACCCACGAAATGAGCGTGCGGGCACTTAGCCGATCAAAGAGGCATAATGCACAAGCTGGGGATCAGCCCGATCCCCCTCTGCATGCTACCGGTCCTGCTGCCACAACCTTCGGTCCGACTGGGGCTTAGACATGGAATGAGCTCCCTATGCCTAAGCCAACGCACGAAATGGGCGTGCGGGCGCTCAGTCGACCGGAGAGGTAGAACGCGTAAGTCGAGGATCGACCTGGTCCCCCCTGCGTGCTGCCTATCCTGTTGCCGTAACCCTCAGTCTGGCCTGATCTTAGACTGGGAATGAACTCGTATGCTTAGACTGGGGATAAACTCTGTATGCCTAAGTCAACCCAAGAAACGAGCGTGCGGGCGCTCAGCTGGCCGGAAAGGCTTAATGCGCAAGTCGGGGATCAGCCCGATACCCCTCTGCATGCTACCGATCCCGTTGCTGGTCCTACTGCCATAACCCTCGGTCCAACTGGGGCTTAGACGTGGAATGTACTCTGTATGCCTAAGCCAACCCATGAAACGAGCATGCGGGCGCTCAGTCGGTCGGAGAGGCAGAATGCGCAAGCCAGGGATCGGCCCGGTCCCCCCTGCGTACTGTCGATCCTGCTGCCACAACCCTCGATCCGGTCTGATCTTAGACTGGGAATGAACTCCATATGCTTACATTGGGGATGAACTCTGTATGCCTAAGTCATCCCACGAAACAAGCATGCGGGCGCTCAACCGACCAGAGAGGCAGGATGCGCAAGCTAGGGATCGAATTGGTGGTTGGTGGGTTCAAGCACATCGTCGGAACCCCCAATGACGCCGGTTAGGCTCTTCGATGATGCTCTGACGATGCTCTGACGATGCTCTGACGATGGTGCCCCGGGCAAGAAAAACGTGGCACCAGCACATGCCCGAGCCTAGCATGTGCACAGTGCCTCAAAATCTTAGATTTGGAATGAGCTCCATATGCTTAGACATGGAATGAACTCCGTATGCCTAAGCCAACCCACGAAACGAGCGTACAGGCGCTCAGCCGACTAGAGAGGCAGAATGCGCAAGCTGGGGATCGACCTAGTCCCCCCCTTTGTGCTATCGATCCTGCTACCGCAACCTTCGGTCCAGTCCGATCTTAGACTGGGAATGAACTCTGTAAGTATAAGTAAACCCACGAAACAAGTGTGCGGGTACTGAGCCGGATGAAGAGGCATAATGCGCAAGCCAGGGATCGGCCCGATCCCCCTCTACGTACGGCCAGTCCCACTACCAGAACCCTCAGACTGGTTGGGTCGTAGACATGGAATGACCTCCCTATGCCTAAGCCAACCCACGAAATAGACGTGCGGGTGCTCAACCGACCGGAGAGGCAAAATGTGCAAGTCGGGGATCGACTCGGTCCCCCTTACGTGCTGTCGATCCTGCTGCCGCAACGCTCAGTCCGATCTGATCTTAGACTAGGAATGAACACCGTATGCTTAGACTGGGGATGAACTCAGTATGCCTAAGTCAACCCACGAAACGAGCGTACGAGCGCTCAGCCGATCGAAAAGGCCAGCCGAAGAGGCATAATGCGCAGACCGAGGATTAGCTCAGTCCCCCTCTGCAAGCTACCAACCCCACTACCGGTACTGCTGCCATAACCCTCGATCCGGCTAGGGCTTAGACATGGAATGTACTCCGTATGCCTAAGCCAACCCACAAAATGAACGTGCGAGAACTCAACCGATCGAGAGGCAAAATACGCAAGCCGAGGATCGACCCAATCTCCCCTACGTGCTATCGGTCCTGCTACCGCAACCCTTGATCTGGTCTGATCTTAGACTGGGAATGAATTTCATATGCTTAGACTGGGGATGAACTCCGTATGCCTAAGTCAACCCATGAAATGAGTGTGCGGGCGCTCAGCCGATCGGAGAGGCATAATACGCAAGTCGGGGATCAGCCTGATCCCCCTCTACGTGCTGTCGATCCCACTGCCGCAACCCTCAATCCGACTAGGGCTTAGACGTGGAATGTACTCCGTATGACTAAGCCAACCCATGAAACAAGCGTACGAGTGCTCAGTCGGCCGGAGAGGCAGAATGCGCAAGCTGGGGATCGACCCGATCTCCCCTGTGTGCTACCGATCCTGCTGCTGCAACCCTCGATCCGGTCTGATCTTAGACTGGGAATGAACTCCGTATGCTTAGATCAGGGATGAACTCCGTATGCCTAAGTCAACCCACGAAACGAGTGTGCGGGCGCTCAGCCGGCCGGAGAGGCATAATGCGCAAGCCGGGGATCGGCTCGATCCCCCCTGGGTGCCACCGATCCTACTGCCGCAACCCTTGATCCGGTCTGATCTTAGACTGGGAATGAACTCTGTACGCTTAGACTGGGGATGAACTCCGTATGCCTAAGCCAACCCACGAAACGAGCGTGTGGGCGCTCAGTCGGCCGGAGAGGTAGAATACATAAGCCGGGGATCGACCCGATCCCCCTGCGTGCTGTCGATCCTACTGCTGCAACCCTCGATCCGATCTGATCTTAGACTGGGAATGAACTCCGTATGCATAAGTCAACCCACGAAACGAGCGTGCGGGTGCTGAGCCAATCGAAGAGGCATAATGCGCAAGCCAGGGATCGGCCCGGTCCCCCTCTATGTGCTGTCGATCCCGCTGCCACAACCCTCGGTCCGGCTAGGGCACAGACATGGAATGAGCTCCCTATGCCTAAGCCAACCCAGGAAATGGGCGTACGGGCTCTCAACCGATCGAAAAGGCAGAATGCGTAAGCCAAGGATCGACCCGATCCCCTCTTCGTGTTGTCGATCCTACTAGCGCAACCCTCGGTCCGATCCGATCTTAGACTGGGAATGAACTCCGTATGCATAGACTGGGGATGAACTCCGTATGCCTAAGTCAACCAACAAAATGAGCGTGCGGGCACTCAGTCGACCGGAGAGGCTGGTCGGAGAGGCATAATGCACAAGTCGAGGATCAGTCCGGTCCCTCTCTGCGTGCTGTCGATCCCGCTATCGGTCTTGCTACCACAACCATTGGTCCGATGGGGCTTAGACGTGGAATGTACTTCGTATGCCTAAGCCAACCCACAAAACAAGCGCGCAGGTGCTCAACCGATCGGAGAGGTAGAATACGTAAGCCAGGGATCGGCCTGGTCCTCCTACGTGCTGTCGATCCTGCTGCCGTAACCCTCGATTCGATTCGATCTTAGACTGGGAATGAACTCCGTATGCTTAGACTGGGGATGCACTCCGTGTGCCTAAGTCAACCCATGAAAAGAGCATATGGGTGCTCAGTTGGTCGGAGAAGCATAATGCACAAGTCGGGGATCAGCCCGATCCCTCTCTGCATGCTGTCGATCCCGCTGTCGGTCTTGCTGCCACAACCCTCGGTTCGAATGGGGCTTAGACGTGGAATTCACTCCGTATGCCTAGGCCAACCCACGAAATAAGCGTGCAGGTGCTCAGCCGGGCGGAGAGGCAAAATGCGCAAGCTGAAGGTAAACCCGATCCCTCCTGCGTGCTGTTGATCCTGCTATCGCAACCCTCGATCCGGTCCGATCTTAGACTGGGAATGAACTCCATATGCTTAGAATGGGAATGAACTCCGTATGCCTAAGTCAACCCACGAAATGAGAGTGCGGGCGTTCAGCTGACCAGAGAGGCAGGATGCGCAAGCCGGGGATCGAACGGGTGGTTGGTGGTTTCAAGCACATCTTCACATTTCTGCCATGCCAATACCATTTTTATGGCTTGTAAATTCATACAATGTTCCCCTAAGCCTTCATGAGAAGTTTCATGGCAAGATGACCCATTTTCTATTTTTCATGATTTTTAAACCTTTTTACGGTTCAAGATTTTTTTAAAAATTTCTAGAAAGAGTTTTGTCCCCATATTTGGTAGAGGTAATCCTTGTATTTTTGTTGGCATGCACAAAAAATTCAGCTAAAAACTCGAAGTGGAGAAGATTTTGTGACCGTTTGAAAAAAGTGTCCCCATTCCAGACACATTAATTGCTACTGGCAGCAAACCTATAAAATCTGAAATGCTCATTAAGGGGGTGTGAGTTCTCGAGGTTTGATGAGGGATAGGAGGCCAATATAAGGGCCAAGTACCAGCACCCGTCGCACATCATGTGCGCACACCCCCCGGCCCCCCAATCGTCGGAACCCCCAATACCGCCGGTTAGGCTCTCCGACGATGCTCCGGTGATGCTCGGCAATGGTGCCCCGGGCTAAAAAATTACGGCACCAGCACATGCCCGAGCCTAGCATGTGCACCGTGGCTCAAAATCTTAGATTTGGAATGACCTCCATATGCTTAGACATGGAATGAACTCTGTATGCCCAAGCCAACCCATGAAACGAGTGTACGGGCGCTCAACCGGCTGGAGAGGCAGAATGTGCAAGCCGAGGATCGACCCGGTCCCCCCTATATGCTGTCGATCCTACTGTCGCAACCCACTGTCTGGTCCAATCTTAGACTGGGAATGAACTTTGTATGCATAAGTCAACCCACGAAACAAGCGTGCGGGTGCTCAGCCGGCCGAAGAGGCATAATGCACAAGCCGGGGATCAACCCGGTCCCCCTCTGCGTGTTGTCGATCCCGCTGCCACAACCCTCGGTTCGACTGGGGCTTAGACATGGAATGAGCTCCCTATGCCTAAGCCAACCCGCGAAACGGGCATACGGGCGCTCAGCCAACCGGAGAGGCAGAATGCACAAGTCGAGGATCGGCCCGGTCCCCCCTGCGTGCTGTTGATTCTGCTACCACAACCCTCGGTCTGGTCTGATCTTAGACTGGGAATGAACTCCGTATGCTTAGACTGGGGATGAACTTCGTATGCCAAAGTCAACCAATGAAACGAGCGTACGGGTGCTCAGTCGAATGGAGAGGCCTACCGGAGATGCATAATGCATAAGCCGGAGATCAGCCTGGTCCCTCTCTACGTGCTGTCGATCCCGTTACCGGCCTTACTGCCACAACCCTCGGTCTGACGGGGCCTAGACGTGGAATGTACTCCGTATGCCTAAGCCAACCCACGAAACGAGCGTGCGGGCACTCAACCGGTCGAAGAGGTAGAATGCGTAAGTCAGGGATTGGCCTGGTCCCTCTGCATGCTACCGATCCTGCTATCGTAACCCTCGATCCGGTTCGATCTTAGACTGGGAATGAACTCTGTCTGCTTAGACTGGGGATGAACTCCGTATCCCTAAGTCAACCCATAAAACGAGCATGCGGGTGCTCAGCTGACCGAAGAGGCCGGTCGAAGAGGCATAATGCGTAAGTCGAGGATCAGCTCGATCCCCCTCTGCGCGCTGTCGATCCCGTTGCCGATCCTGCTGCCACAACCTTTGGTTTGGCTGCGGCTTAGATGTGGAATGCACTTCGTATGCCTAAGCATACCCACGAAACGAGCGTGCAGGTGCTCAGCCTACCCATAAAATGAGCGTGCAAGTGCTCAGTCGGCCGGAGAGGTAGAATGCGTAAGCCAGGGATTGCCTCGGTCCCCCTTGTGTGCTGTCGATTCAGCTATCGCAACACTGGATCTGATCTGATCTTAGACTAGGAATGAACTTCGTATGCTTAGAATGGGGATGAACTCTGTATGCCTAAGTCAACCCACGAAACGAGAGTGCGGGCGCTCAGCCGACCAAAGAGGCAGGAGGGTCAAGCCAGGGATCGAACGGGTGGTTGGTGGGTTCAAGCACATCTTCATATTTCTATGGTGCCAATGTCATTTTTATGGCTTGCAAATTCATACAATGGTCCCCTAAGCCTTCATGTGAAGTTTCGTGGCAAGATGACCCGTTTTCTATTTTTCATGATTTTTGAAACTTTTTGTGGTTCGGGATTTTTTTAAATTTTTTTAGAAAGAGTTTTGTCCCCACATTTGGTAGAGGTGATCCTTGTATTTTTTTTGGCATGCATAAAAAAATTCAGCTAAAAACTCAAAGTGGAGAAGATTTTGTGACAATTTGAAAAAAGTGTCCCTATTTTAAACACTTTAATGGCTACTGGCAGCAAACCTATAAAATCTCAAATGCTCTTTCAGGGGGTGTGAGTTCTCGAGGTTTGATGAGGGATATGGGGCTAATATAAGGGCCAAGTGCCAGCACCCATTACACATCATGTGCGCTCACCCCCCGGCCCCCCCAATCGCAGTAACCCCAAATGCCGTCGGTTAGGCTCTCCGGCGATGGTCCGACGATGGTCTGACGATGGTGCCCCCGGCGAAAAAAATGCGGCACCAGCATATGCCCGAGCCCAGCATGTGCACCATGGCTCAAAATATTAGATTGGGAATGAGCTTCGTATGCTTAGACATGGAATGAACTCCGTACGCCTAAGCCAACCCATGAAACGAGCGTGCGGGCGCTCAGCCGACCAGAGAGGCAGGATGCGCAAACCGGGGATCGAATAGGTGGCAGGTGAGTTCAAGCACATCTTCATATTTCTGTCATGCCAATGCCATTTTTATGGCTTGTAAATTCATACAATGGTCCCTTAAGCCTTCATGTGAAGTTTCGTGGCAAGACGAACCGTTTTCTATTTTCCACGATTTTCAAAACTTTTTACGGTTCGGGATTGTTTTAAATTTTTTTAGAAAGAGTTATGTCCCCAAATTTGGTAGAGGTGATCCTTTTATTTTTGTTGGCATGCACAAAAAAATTCAGCTAAAAACTCGAAGTGGAGAAGATTTTGTGACCATTTGAAAAAAGTGTCCCCACTACAGACACTTTAATGGCTACTGGCAGCAAACCTATAAAATCTCAAATGCTCTTTAAGGGGGTGTGAGTTCTCGAGGTTTGATGATGGATAGGGGGCCAATATAAGGGCCAAGGACCAGCACCCATTGCACATCATGTACGCACACCCCCCGGCCCCCCCAATCGCCAGAACGCCCAATGTCACCGGTTAGGCTCTCCGTCGATGCTCCGACGATGGTGCCCCGAGCGAAAAAAATGCAGCACAAGCACATGCCCGAGCCCAGGATGTGCACCGTGGCTCAAAATCTTAGATTGGGAATGAGCTTCGTATGCTTAGACATGGAATGAACTCCGTATGCCTAAGCTAACCAACGAAACGAGCCTGCGGGCGCTCAGCTGGTCGGAGAGGCAAAATGCGCAAGCCGGGGATTGACCCGATCCCCCCTACATGCTGTCTATCCTGCTGCTGCAACCTTTAATCCAGTCCGATCTTAGACTGGGAATGAACTCCGTATGCATAAGTCAACCCACGAAATGAGCGTGCGGCGCTGAGCCGACCGAAGAGGCATAATGCACAAGCCAAGGATCGGCTCAGTCCCCATCTGTGTGCTGCCGGTCCCGCTACCACAACCCTCATTCCGACTGGGGCTTAGACATGGAATGAGCTCCCTATGCCTAAGCCAACCCATGAAACGAACGTGCGGGCGCTCAGCCAATCGAAGAGGCAGAATGCGCAAGCCAGGGATCGGCTCGGTCCCCCTTGTGTGCTACTGATCCTGCTACGGCAACACTCAGTCCGGTCCGATCTTAGACTAGGAATGAACTCCGTATGCTTAGACTCAGGATGAACTCCGTATGCCTAAGTCAACCCATGAAATGAACGTGTGGATGCTCAGTCGGCTGGAGAGGCATAATGCATAAGCCGAGGATCAGCCCGGTCTCCCTCTTCGTCCTGTCGATCCCGCTGCCAGTCTTGCTGCAACAACCCTCGATCTGGCTGGGGCTTAGACGTGGAATGTACTTCGTATGCCTAAGCCAATCACGAAACAAGCGTGCGGGCGCTCAGTCGACCAAAGAGGTAGAATGAGCAAGCTGAGGATCGGCCTGATCCCCCCTGCGTACTATCGATCCTACTGCCGCAACCCTCGATCCGGTCTGATCTTAGACTAGGAATGAACTCTGTATGCTTAGACTGGGGATGAACTCCGTATGCCTAAGTCAACCTGAGAAACGAGCGTATGGGCACTCAACCGGTCGGAGAGGCATAATACGTAGGTCGAGGATTAGCCCGGTCCCCCTCTACGTGCTACCGATCCCGCTACCGGTCTGACTGCCACAACCCTCGGTCTGACTGGGGCTTAGACGTGGAATGTACTTCGTATGCCTAAGCCAACCCACGAAACGAGCGTGCGGGCACTCAGCCAGCTGGAGAGGCAGAATGCGCAAGTCGGGGATCGACCTGGTCCCCCCTGCGTGTTGTCGATCCTGCTGTCGCAACCCTCGATCCTGTCTGATCTTAGAATGGGAATGAACTCCGTATGCTTAGATTGGGGATGAACTCCGTATGCCTAAGTCAACCCACGAAACGAGCGTGCGGACGCTCAGCCGACTAGAGAGGCAGGATGCGCAAGCTGGGGATCGAACGGGTGGTAGGTGGGTTCAAGTACATCTTTATATTTCTGCTGTGCCAATGCCATTTTTATGGCTTGTAAATTCATACAATGGTCCCATAAGCCTTCATGTGAAGTTTCGTGGCAAGACGACCCGTTTTCTATTTTTCACAATTTTCAAAACTTTTTGCGGTTCGGGATATTTTTGAATTTTTTTAGAAATAGTTTTGCCCCCAAATTTGGTAGAGGTGATCCTTGTAGTTTTTTTGGCATGCATAAAAAAATTAAGCTAAAAACTCGAAGTGGAGAAGATTTTGTGACTGTTTGAAAAAAGTGTCCCCATTTCAAACACTTTAATGGCTACTGGTAGCAAACCTATAAAATCTCAAATGCTCTTTAAGGGGGTGTGAGTTCTTGAGGTTTGATGAGGGATAGGGGGCCAATATAAGGGCCAAGTACCAGCACCCATCGCACATCATGTGCGCACACCCCCCGGCCCCCCCAATTGCCGGAACCCCTAATACCGCGAGTTAGGCTCTCCGACGATGGTGCCCCGGGTGAAAAAAATATGGCACCAGCACGTGCCGGAGCCCAGCATGTGCACAGTGGCTCAAAATCTTAGATTGGGAATGAGCTCCGTATGCTTAGACATGGAATGAACTCCGTATGCCTGAGCCAACCCACGAAACGAGCGTACGGGCGCTCAACGGACCGGAGAGGCAGAATGCGTAAGCTAGGGATCGACCCGATCCCCCCCTCTGTGCTGTCGATCCTACTACTACAACCCTCAGTCCGATCCGATCTTAGAATGGCATGAACTCCGTATGCATAAGTCAACCCATAAAATGAGCATACGGGCACTGAACCGGCTGAAGAGGCATAATGTGCAAGCCGGGGATCGACCCGGTCCCCCTCTACATGCTGTCGGTCCCACTGCCACAACCCTCTGTCCGGTTGGGGCTTAGACATGGAATGACCTCCCTATGCCTAAGCCAACCCACGAAACGGGCGTGCGGGCGCTTAGCCGGCCAGAGAGGCAGAATGCGCAAGCCGGGGATCGGCCCAGTCCCTCCTGCGTGCTGCCGATCCGGTTACCGCAACCCTCGATCCGATCCGATCTTAGATTGGGAATGAACTCCGTATGCTTAGACTGGTGATGAACTTCGTATGCCTAAGTTAACCCTTAAAACGAGTGTGCGAGCGCTCAGCCGATCAGAGATGTCGATCGGAAAGGCATAATACGTAAGTCGGGGATCAATCTGGTCCCCCTTTACGTGCTGTCGATCCCATTGCCTGTCTTGCTACCACAACCCTCGGTCCGACTGGGGCTTAGATGCGGAATGTACTCCGTATGCCTAAGCCATCCCATGAAACGAGTGTGCGGGCGCTCAGCCGACCGAAGAGGTAGAATGCACAAGTCGAGGATCGGCCTGATCCCCCCTGCATGCTACCGATCCTGCTGTTGCAACCCTCGATCCGGTCCGATCTTAGTCTGGGAATGAACTCCGTATGCTTAGATTGGGAATGAACTCCGTATGCATAAGTCAACCCACGAAACGAGCGTGCGGGCGCTGAGCCAATCGAAGAAGCATAATGTGCAAGCCGGGGATCGGCTCGATCCCCTTCTACGTGCTGCCGATCCCGCTGCCGGTCCTGCTGCCACAACCCTCGGTCTGGCTGGGGCATAGACGTGGAATGTACTCCGTATGCCTAAGCCAAACCATGAAACGAGCGTGCGGGCGCTCAGCCGGTCGGAGAGGCAGAATGCGCAAGCTGGAGATCGGCTTTGTCCCCCCTGCGTGTTTTCGATCCTGCTGTCGTAACCCTCGATCCGGTCCGATCTTAGACTGGGAATGAACTTCGTATGCTTCGACTGGGGATGAACTTCGTATGCCTAAGTCAACCCATGAAACGAGCATGCGAGCGCTCAACCGTCCGAAGAGGCCGGTCGAAAAGGCATAATGTGCAAGCCGTGGATCAACCCGATCCCACTCTACGTGCTACCGATCCTGCTGCCGGTCTGGCTGCCACAACCCTCGGTTCAGCTGGGGCGTAGATGTGGAATGTACTCTGTATGCCTAAGCCAACCCACGAAATGAGCGTACGGGCACTCAATCGGCCGAAAAGGCAGAATGCGCAAGCCGGGGATCGACCCGGTACCCCCTATGCACTGCCGATCCTACTGTCGCAACCCTTGATCCGATCTGATCTTAGATTGAGAATGAACTCCGTATGCTTAGATTGGGGATGAACTCCGTATGCCTAAGTCAACCCATAAAACCAGCGTGTGGGCGCTCAGCCGACCAGAGAGGTAAGATGCGCAAGCCGGGGATCGAACGGGTGGTAGGTGGGTTCAAGCACATCTTCATATTTCTGCCATGCCATTGCCATTTTTATGGCTTGTAAATTCATACAATAGTCCCCTAAGCCTTCATGTGAAGTTTCGTGGCAAGACGACTCGTTTTCTATTTTTCACGATTTTTAAAACTTTTTACGGTTCGAGTTTTTTTTAATTTTTTTAGAAATATTTTTGTCCCCAAATTTGGTAGAGGTGATCCCTGTATTTTTGTTGGCATGCACAAAAAATTTCAGCTAAAAACTTGAAGTGGAGAAGATTTTGTGATCGTATGAAAAAAGTGTCCCCATTTCAGACACTTTGATGGCTACTGGCAGCAAACCTATAAAATCTCAAATGCTCTTTAAGGGGGTGTGAGTTCTCGAGGTTTGATGAGGGATAGTGGGCCAATATAAGGGCCAAGTACCAGAACCCATCGCACATCATGTGCGCACACCCCCCGGCCCCCCAATCATCGGAACCCTTAATGCCACCGGTTAGGCTCTCCGGCGATGGTTCGACGATGGTGCCCCGGGCGAAAAAAATGCGGCACCAGCACATGCCCGAGCCCAGCAAGTGCACCGTGGCTCAAAATCTTAGATTCGGAATGAACTCCGTATGCTTAGACATGGAATGAACTTCGTATGCCTAAGCAAACCCACGGAACGAGCGTGCGGGTGCTCAGCTAACCGGAGAGGCAAAATGAGCAAACCCGGGGATCGACCCAGTCCCCCCCTGCATGCTGTCGAACCTACTACCACAACCCTCGGTCTGGTCTGATCTGAGACTGGGAATGAACTCTGTATGCATAAGTCAACCCACGAAACGAGCGTGCGGGCGCTGAGCCGGTCGAAAAGGCATAATGCGCAAGCCGAGGATCGACCTGGTCCCCCTCTGCATGCTGCCAGTCCTGCTACCATAACCCTCGATCCGGTTGGGGCTTAGACATGGAATGAGCTCCCTATGCCTAAGCCAACCCATGAAACAGGCGTGCGGGTGCTCAGCTGGTCGGAGAGGTGGAATACGTAAGCCGAGGATCGACCCAGTCCCCCCTACGTGGTACCAATCCTGCTGTCGCAACCCTTGATCTGGTCCGATCTTAGACTGGGAATGCACTCCGTATGCTTAGACTGGGGATGAACTCCGTATGCCTAAGTCAACTCACAAAATGAGTGTGCGGGTGCTCAGTCAGACGGAGAGGCATAATGCACAAGTCGTGGATCAGCCCGATCCCCCTCTGTGTGCTGTCGATCTCGCTGCCGTTCCTGCTGCCACAACCCTCAGTCTGGTTGGGGCTTAGACGAGGAATGTACTCCGTATACCTAAGCGAACCCATGAAACGATTGTGTGGTCGCTCAGCCGGCCGGAGAGGCAGAATGCGCAAGCCGGGGACCGACTCGGTCCCCCCTACGTGTTGCGGATCCTACTACCGTAACCCTCGATCCAGTCCGATCTTAGACTGGGAATGAACTCCATATGCTTAGATTGGGGATGAACTCTGTATGCCTAAGTCAACCCATGAAACGAGCGTAAGGGCACTCAGCCGACCGGAGATGCATAATGCGTAAGCCGAGGATCAGCCCGGTCCCCCTTTGCGTGCGGCCGATCCCGCTGTCAGTCCTGCTGGCACAACCCTCGATCCGGTTGGGGCTTAGACATGGAATGTACTCCGTATGCCTAAGCCAGCCTACGAAACGAGCGTACGGCGGTCGGAGAGGCAGAATACGCAAGCCGGGGATCGGCCCGGTCCCCCCTGCGTGCTGTCAATCCTACTATCGCAACCCTCGATCCATTTTGATCTTAGACTAGGAATGAACTCCATATGCTTAGACTGGGGATAAACTTCGTATGCCAAAGTCTACCCACGAAACGAGTGTGCGGGGGCTCAGCCGACCAGAGAGGCAGGATGTGCAAGCCGGGGATCGAACGGGTGGTAGGTGGGTGCAAGCACATCTTCATATTTCTGCCATGCCAATGCCATTTTTATGGCTTGTAAATTCATACAATAGTTCCCTAAGCCTTCATGTGAAGTTTCGTGGCAAGACGACTCGTTTTCTATTTTCCATGATTTTTGAAACTTTTTACGATTCTGGATTTTTTAAAATTTGTTTAGAAAGTGTTTTGTCCCCAAATTTGGTAGCGGTGATCCTTATATTTTTGTTGGCAAGCACAAAAACATTCAGCTAAAAACTCGAAGTGGAGAAGATTTTGTGACCAATCGAAAAAAATGTCCCCATTTCAGACACTTTAATGGCTACTGGCAGCAAACCTATAAAATCTCAAATGCTCTTTAAGGGGGCGTGAGTTCTCGAGGTTTGATGAGGGATAGGGGGCCAATATAAGGGCCAAGTACCAGCACCTATCGCACATCATGGGCGCACACCCCCGACACCCCCAATCACCGGAACCACCAATGCCGTCGGTTAGGCTCTCCGGGCAAAAACAATGCGGCACCAGCAGATGCCCGAGCCCAGAATGTGCATGGTGGCTAAAAATCTTAGATTGGGAATGAGCTCCGTATGCTTAGACATGGAATGAACTTCGTATGCCAAAGCCAACCCACGAAACGAGCGTGCGGGCGCTCAACCGATCGGAGAGGCAGAATGCGCAAGTCGGGGATTGACCCGATCCCCCCTACGTGCTGTCGATCCTGCTGCTGCAACCCTCTGTTCGGTCTGATCTTAGACTGGGAATAAACTCCCTATGCATAAGTCAACCCACGAAACGAGCGTACGGGCACTGAGCCAGCCGAAGAGGCAAAATACACAAGCTGGGGATCGACCCGGTCCCCTTCTGCGTGCTGCCGGTCCCACTGCCATAACCCTCGGTCTGACTGGGGCTTAGACAAGGAATGAGCTCCCTATGCCTAAGCCAACCCATGAAACGGGCGTGCGGGCGCTCAGCCGACTGGAGAGGCAAAATACGTAAGCCAGGGATTGGCCCGATCCCCTGCATGCTGTCGATCCTACTACCGTAACCTTCGGTTCAGTCTGTTCTTAGATGGGAATTAACTCCGTATGCTTAGACTGGGGATGAACTTGATATGCCTAAGTCAACCCATGAAACGAGCGTGCAGACGCTCAGCCGGCCGGAAAGGTCGGCCAGAGAGGCATAATGCGCAAGTCGGGGATCAACTCGGTCCCCCTCTGTGTGCTGCCGATCCCGCTACCAGTCCTGCTGCCACAACCCTCGGTCCGGCTAGGTCTTAGACGTGGAATGTACACCGTATACCTAAGCCAACCCACGAAATGAACGTGTGGGCTCTCAGCTGACCGAAAAGGTAGAATACGCAAGCCGGGGATTGGCTCGATCCCCCATGCGTGCTGCCGATCCTACTACCGTAACCCTTGATTCGATTCGATCTTATACTGGGAATGAACTCCACATGCTTAGACTGGGGATGAACTCTGTATGCCTAAGTCAACCCACGAAACGAGCATGCGGATGCTCTGCCGACCAAAGAGGCAGGATGCGCAAGCCGAGGATCGAACGGGTGGTAGGTGAGTTCAAGCACATCTTCATATTTCTGCCATTCCAATGCCATTTTTATGGCTTGTAAATTCATACAATGGTCCCCTAAGCCTTCATGTGAAGTTTCGTGGCAAGACGACCCGTTTTCTATTTTTCATGATTTTTGAAACTTTTTGTGGTTCGGGATTTTTTTAAAATTTTTTTAGAAAGATTTTTGTTCCTAAATTTGGTAGAGGTGATCCTTGTATTTTTGTTGGCATGCATAAAAAAATTCAGCTCAAAACTCAAAGTGGAGAAGATTTTGTGAACGTTTGAAAAAAGTGTCCCCATTTCAATTACTTTAATGGCTACTGGCAGCAAACCTATAAAATCTCAAATGCTCTTTAAGGGGGTGTGAGTTCTTGAGGTTTGATGAGGGATAGGGGGCCAATATAAGGGCCAAGTACCAGCACCCATTGCACATCATGTGCGCACACCCCCCGCCCCCCCAATTGCTGGAACCCCTAATACCGTCGGTTAGGCTCTCCAGCGATGCTCTGACGATGCCCCGACGATGGTGCCCCGGGTGAAAAAAATGCGGCACCAGCACATGCCCGAGCCCAGCATGTGCACCGTGGCTCAAAATCTTAGACTGGGAATGAGCTCGGTATGCTTAGACATGGAATGAACTCCGTATGCCTAAGCCAACCCACGAAATGAACGTGTGGGCGCTCAGCCGGTCGGAGAGGTAGAATGCACAAGCTGAGGATCGACCCGGTCCCCCCCAGAATGCTATCGATCCTACTGCTGGAACCCTCGATCCGGTCTGATGCATAAGTCAACTCACGAAACGAGCGTGCGGGCACTGAGCTAATCGAAGAGGCATAATGCGTAAGCCGGGGATCGGTCTGATGCCCCTCTGCGTGCTATCGGTCTTGTTGCTACAACCCTCGGTCTGGCTGGGGCTTAGACATGGAATGAGCTCCCTATGCCTAAGCCAATTAAATGTGCGTGCGGGCACTCAACCAACTGGAGAGGCAGAATGCACAAGCCGAGGATCGGTCCGATCCCCCCTGTGTGCTGCCAATCCTATTGCCGTAACCCTCGGTCTGATCTGATCTTAGACTGGGAATGAACTCCATATGCTTAGACTGGGGATGAACTTCGTATGCCTAAGTCAACCCATGAAACAAGCGTGCGGGTGCTCAACCGACCGGAGAGGCCGTTCAAAAAGGCATAATGCACAAGTCGGGGATCAGCCTGGTCCCCCACTACGTGCTGTCGACCCCGTTACATGTCCTGCTGCCACAACCCTCGGTTCGACTGGGGCTTAGACATGGAATGTACTCCGTATGCGTAAGCCAACCCACGAAACGAGCGTGCAGACACTCAACCGACTGGAAAGGCAAATGCGCAAGCCGGGGATCGGCCCAGTCCCCCCTGCTTGCTGTCGATCTTGCTATCGTAACCCTTGATCTGGTCTGATCTTAGACTGGGAATGAACTCCGTATGCTTAGACTGGGGATGAACTTCGTATGCCTAAGTCAACCCATGAAACGAGCGTGCGGGCGCTCAGCCGACTAGAGAAACAGAATGCGCAAGCTAAGGATCGGCCTGGTCCCCCCTGCGTGCTGCCGATCCTGCTGCCACAACCCTCGATGCGGTCCAATCGTAGACTGGGAATGAACTCTGTATGCTTAGACTGGGGATGAACTCCGCATGCCTAAGTCAACCCATGAAACAAGCGTGCGGGCGCTCAGTCGACCAGAGAGGCAGGTTGCGCAAGCCGTAGATCGAACGGGTGGTAGGTGGGTTGAAGCACATCTTCATATTTTTTCCATGCAATGCCATTTTTATGGCTTGTAAATTCATACAATGGTCCCCTAAGCCTTCATGTGACGTTTCGTGGCAAGCCAACCCGTTTTCTATTTTTCATGATTTTCAAAACATTTTGCGGTACGGGATTTTTTAAATTTTTTTAGAAAGAGTTTTGTCCCCAAATTTGGTAGAGGTAATCCTTGTATTTTTGTTGGCATGCACAAAACAATTAAGCTCAAAACTCGAAGTGGAGAAGATTTTGTGACCATTTGAATAAAGTGTCCCCATTTTAGACACTTTAATGGCTACTGGCAGCAAACCTATAAAATCTCAAATGCTCTTTATGGGGGCGTGAGTTCTCGAGGTTTGATGAAGGAAAGGGGGCCAATATAAGGGCCAAGTACCAGCACCACGAAACAAGTGTGCAGGCACTGAACCGACCGAAGAGGCATAATGCGCAAGCCAGGGATCAGCTCAGTCCCCCTCTACGTGCTGCCGGTCCCGCTGCCCCAACCCTCGGTCCGGCTGGGGCTTAGACATGCAATGAGCTCCCTATGCCTAAGCCAACCCACGAAACGGGTGTGCGGCCACTCAGCTAGTCGAAGAGGCAGAATGCGCAATGCCGGGGATCGGCCCGGTCCCTCTTGCAC